>NC_033797.1:20778995-20849570 GCF_001876935.1 Asparagus officinalis
CAAAACATTCATGTAATGACAAACCAACTGCAGTTCCAGTGAAAAATAGCGGTATCAAGTAATTCTCAAATCATCTGAAGACATCGTATTAAAAAAATTAAGTCTCCAGGAAAAGTGCAATTTTATGGGGGCGCTTATCATAATGGGCTTAAAGTAACCATCAATTCAAAGATAGCCGCTTTAATTTTTTTAAAATATTTTCAGCCAACACCCTCACGTTACTTAAAAAACAACTGGACTACACTTAATAAGATTTGACTTTTTTGCCAGTTTATTTTATTGCTAAGATACAATTTCAGATAAAAATTCCTGGAAAATGGAGAAACTTTTTCAAGAAAGACGAAAGATTACAACAAAAACAAGAGACTGAAAATTGGGTTCTCAATTTTAAACCCATTCCTTGGTCCTGATTATTTTCAAACCCGCAAACTTCCAAAATCATCCATGCTCCCAAAAACACGCAAACTGATTCAGTTCTATATACAAACGCTGCGTTAATCTGCAATCAAGCGGAGTAATCGCGATAAATTAAAAACCCTACAAATTAAAAATAATTTGGACCTTGTTAACGGCAGAGCAAACGAACTTGCAACCAAGAACGATGTGGCTGAGCAAGATCGTGAAATCTCCCCTGGACTCAGGACGCTTCGATTGCTCGTTCAGAACGAACCTGGTGATCGTCATCAAGTCCGTACGATGAGCATCGGCTGAGTGATCCATTGCTAGGGTTTCAGAAAAAAAAACCTCCCCTTTTTAAGAAAGGGGGAAAAAAAGGAGGATTTTCAAGTTCGGAATGAGGAGGGAGGGAGAGCTGGGGGTGGTGTATTTGTAACAGGATTGGGATAAGGGCTCACTTGTGGCAGTTGGAAGCTTCGGTGCCACGTGGCGTCTCCGCAATGAGCGGGGGTCTCGTGGTTGCGATGAGGATTGGGTTTGTATTAAACTCGTTTATGAGATTTTTGGTCTTTCGAACAGGACGGAGTCCGAAGAAGGCGAAGGAAAAAATTTCTTTTCTTTTCTATTTTTTGCGCCCTTCAGTGCCTTCACAGCGTCCAAGAATTTGTAGCGACGGCAGAGGGATATGCCGCTGCAACTGGGCCCCGCTCAAGTTGTTACATGGGGCCCACATACGAGGCGGGGTACACGCGTCGTGTCAGTTGCGGATCCGATTCACGATTGTTGCGTGAAACCGGCGCATGTTTTCATTTCAAGTTGAGCGTGCAGCGAATAAGGCCGAAGTATGCGAATAATGTTAAATGGAGGCATGAACTTCTCTAATTCATCGCCTTAAGTCACACCAAACGAACCCTCTAATCACCTGTGAATGGCATGGATTAACCTTAATCCTCTCCTGATAGTGACACTGTAGATTAACCTTAATCCTCTTTCTCGTAGTGGCGTTGTGATCTTTGAGCCTTGTCTATCTTGTTGGAAAGCTAATTTTATTTTTATGTCCGAGGATATATAGACGGTGTACAAGTAGTATTCTCGCTTTGCTTATGGATAATACGCATCCCAATCAAGGGGTAAAATCCGTAGAAAGTACGATATGCATGGGTAACCATGGAATCAAAGGTAAAGAAAACGGGGAAATAATAGTTGAGTTCCAATCTTCCAACTCCAAGGCGGTGTTATGAATGCCAATGTGATTATTATTAGGGTTTTTCTATAGAGTGCCCATGGACACTCTATAAGAAAGGAGAGAGATACAGAGAAGTGAATTGCTCATGAGCCCTCCTGATTTGCACTAAATTCTATGGCAATTCACTTCTCTCTATCTTTCTCCTCTCTTATAGAGTGCCCATGGACACTCTATAGAAAAACCCTTATTATTATTACCCATTCAACATTGTCCCATAACAATAGGATACTCTTCTATCTGCCTCGGTTGGCAGTCAGGAGAAAATATTATCATGAGTTGTCCCATTAGTCAATAAGTGATATAGCGAATGACAACCATGCTGCGCTCGGCCGTCCATTTTTTTGCTAAACAGACAGAAAGAACGCGTCATCAAGAACGGAAAGAAGGACCGTTCTAACTCCCATCCTTGGATAAATAACTGTATAACATGAACTATCAAACGTCATGTTTATGTCAAAGCCATAAATTATGATCCACTCATTGTTCTTTTCAATTCGCAATCAGTAGCCAACTGATATTTCGCTGCCTCCCACACAACTCAAGTTCAATAGCCTGTTGACTTCATAAATTCATACGATAATATACGAATTAGCAAGATAATCCTTGCAGAAACAATAGGATAAGAAGAAGAAGATAATCCTTAACAGAAACTTGATAAGGTACTGGTCAAGTGAAGATTATATTATCAAACAGTAAGAAGTATCATCATGTAGAACATGCAATAAAAATAATTGATGTGCCTGTGGCCATCCTGGCCCTTTGAAGTGAGAATCATTGAGTTAATCATAAGCTTCCAAGTTCTAAGTTACTTGTAAAATAGATATAAATTATAAGCATGCACAACAAATCCAATAGATGAAATGGAAACACAACCCTTTGAACTGAAATTCTTGAGGCAATTTACACACTTTTATCCTGCCAAGGAACCTCACGAAAACCTCGAACCTTCAGGAGTTTTTACAGTATGGTACAGCACTGATTGGTTTTCTTTGCCTGCTTGTAAAACATCTGTTGAGAATAAAGAGGTACTTCCATTAGTCATTGTTCACCAAATGTGCTTGCTTCGTGTAAGAGTGTTGTCATATGAATCCGACTCAAATCACTTTGGCTAGACTAATGATATCAGTGGGAACTTTTTTACTTATTATGGTATGATCAAAACCCTTAAGAACTGTTATTGTTTACTTAATACCATGGCAGATAGAGTTTGAGATTGTTAGATATTAATATTAACAAAGTATACACGTAACTATGAAAGTTTGTAAGCAATCTTTACTTTTGAAATGTGGAAATATTCAAGTGCGGTATAAAAGGCAAGGGATTTAGGAAAGCATTAAGCAGGTTGAATTGGCTGAATGCCAACTTGGTATGACCAACTTATGGGTAAAGGTCGAACAGCAATCACCAGTGATATAAACTAGGGTGCATTCGGTTCGGATACGGTTCGGATATAACATTTACCATATCCATATTCACTTTCTAAAAACAGATACGGATACAGATATTCTTCGCTTAGGAAAAATCATATCCATATCCGCATTAAATGGAAACGGATATGGTTCGGATATTAGAGAAACGGATACGGATATGTTCATGGATACATATTGGACATTTAGAAGATGGATATGACTCGGATATGTCCAAAAATATGTATAATCACATAGAATAAAATAGTATATGCATATGGAATCACTATCTACCCTAAACATAGAACAAAGTGTCTATTCTAACAATCCCCTTTAGCATTTAGCAATGGGATATTAGTGACATTTTAAAAGTTAAGTCTCCATGAACAGAAAAAATATATTGAGTTTGTACATGCCGAATAAGGTTTTGAATCACCTCAACATACTGATTCCTTGAGATCCCTTTCCTAAAATTCTTTGAAGGACTTTGTTTTTCAGTTAAAATGTTATGCTATAGATATGAAGTTTTAACTTTGCTCTCTGTTCAATAACCCAATCACATATAATCATAATCACAATAGAGTTGGGTTGAGGATTTAATGAGACTATGTTGTAGGTCCAAATAGCAATGGAGGTTAGCGGTTCCCCAGTTGTCAATGGTAAAGTACCTCTTAAATGAGTGGAATAGACCCAAGTGTAACTTAAATAACTGTTAAAATATTTTAATATTTATCAAAAGAAGTTGTAGCCCAGTGGTTGGGGCTATTGCCTTCCAGCAATAGACCAGTGTTTGACTCATAGTGAGCTCATTTTATATCAAAATTTTTCTCAAAAAAACATCAAGATATCCGAACCGTATCTACAAGTTGGACCCGATAGCAGTATTCAATACCGCATCCACTAAAAATTCAGAACCATATCTGAAACCAAAACCGTATCCGATAGGTTTTAGATTATGGCTACCATATCTGCATCTTTTTCGGATACAGTTACGGATATCCAAACCATTTAACACCCCTAATATAAACCCACAATCCAACATATAAACATGACTTCGCCAAACTTGGCCAATTGGGGAACATACAAAAGGTGTGTACAACATAACGTATGAATGTGTTTTATTAGGTTTTAGGCATGTGTTCCAAAGCCTACAAAGCCTACAATGTGTATTATGTGTTACTTACTTGGGAGGCTGCACTCAGATCTGAGCTTTTCTCCACCAGGCTATCCAACTTCTCCCCTCGTGCAAGCACACTATCAGATTTTGGCTACCATATCTGCATCTTTTTCGGATACAGTTACGGATATCCAAACCATTTAACACCCCTAATATAAACCCACAATCCAACATATAAACATGACTTCGCCAAACTTGGCCAATTGGGGAACATACAAAAGGTGTGTACAACATAACGTATGAATGTGTTTTATTAGGTTTTAGGCATGTGTTCCAAAGCCTACAAAGCCTACAATGTGTATTATGTGTTACTTACTTGGGAGGCTGCACTCAGATCTGAGCTTTTCTCCACCAGGCTATCCAACTTCTCCCCTCGTGCAAGCACACTATCAATGGTTTTATGCTGCATTAGTTGCAAAAGGGAGATATAAGATTCTGACAAGTAAAAGGTTGTCTTTTTACAATATAGGATGGATAATATGCAAAATTACATGTCTTAACTTCTTAGATGCCAGTAAGTCCCAAACTACTGTTCTATCACTGATTGAAACAAAAGAAAATACTCAAGAGCAACATCAAAAGAAGCAACAGGAAAAGGTATTGTCAGAAGTTCAAAAAGTCAAAACACACAAACTCTACTTACAAATTATCAAAGCTTTGATTTCAGTAAAACTGTGCAACACTTGATGTATTACAAAGAACAATGTCAAACTGGCAAGCCACATTTTGGTTGTTCCAGTCGAAACTGAATGCATCTACTTGCCTGAAACAATCCAAATGGATGGGATATTCACTTTTGACATTATCAAAATATAAGAAACAAAAAAATGGTGGAAACAATCTCTCCAAACTCCAATCGATCTTTCATTCATAAAACAGCGTAATTCGGCAGCGACATATTATAAGGAAGAAGATACTCCTGCCCGTTTCATGAGTAGTTGAGTAAAAGAAAGAAAAGATTTGATTGTTTCTGTGGTTTGTCAAGTATTATTTCTTAGGATATTACCATACACGCACACACACACACACACATATATATATATATATATATATATATATATATATATATATACATATATATATATATATATACATATATATATACACACACACACACATATTAGATGAAAGGGACATGGAAATTTCGTCTCCTGCACATGGCATGTCCATTTCTCTTCAAGAGTACAAAGTACCTTCTCATGATGCATCTAGGGAGGGTATGGAAATACTCACAATTGAGAGTTGCAAGTAATTTTAACAGGAAAAAATCAGGTCAGTGCAAGATTGACACCAAAGAATTGGTATCCACAAAGTAAATAAAATAAAATAAAATAAAAACTCTTGTAAGGAATAAGAGTAACAATTATTCTGAACAAAGACAGTAAGGTTGCATAGTTTCTTCCAGGTTTTCCTATTCTGTAAAAAATATGGTTGCAACGATATTTTACAGTTTCCATCTCCTTTACGAAGAAAAGAATATTTTATCAAGATGAAGACATTCAGCCTTGACTAAAAGAGACATGCTCAGGGGGAAATAACTGTATCTTTGAGTTGTGCGATCTTTAGTCTGATTTTCACTGTCACTCTTTGACAATAATATCATCAGAGGACTTGTTTTAAGTCTTTCAGGAAGGAAATAAATAATATAACATACTGAAATTTACAGAAGGATCGATTAATGTGAAACCATCAACCAGGAAAAAAATTTGAATGATCCAGTTAAGCTGATGACATGATCCATGAAGCAGGCTGCTTAGATGAAATCTGTGATGTAAAGCAGATTACAAGGTATAGAAGTCAACAATATACAAATATTTGACACTGTTATTCCTGAAACTAAGAAATCTGCTTTACAGCACATAGACAATAAATTAAAGAAAACTAACATGTTTAATGCAGTGGAAGTAATTGGCAATCCTCCAATTTCTTTTTTGTTGTAGATTACCACCAGAGAATAAAATGCATGTTCTCCAACAAATGGTACTTATCGTATTGGTTGGCAGCATAACATTAATCTGTACTTTTAATCAGGTCAGCATAACATTAATCTGTACTTTTAATCAGGTATGTAAATCACCAACATGCACGAACCAATATCACAGTGTTTATGATATGTTGTTTATCAGAATCTTGATGAACAAAGATGTTGGGCTTTTTTTTTTAAGTTTACCCTTTTTTTATCATTTCCTGTCCATGATGAAGCAACAGAGCAATTCAGATACATTTCCCACACTTAGCAAGTATAATCAAAATATACAGAATATATAAACTGGTATTAATGTAAGACAAAACTTTGTGAAGGTCATAATGTGTGCAAAGCCAAAATAAAACTAAAAGATAACAAAGGAGCAAATGCGATTAAACCTCCCTCTTAAACCAATGAACACAACCCAGTTTAATCCCTGCAATATGATGAGAGGCAACTCCTTCTGGAACAAAAGGATCAAAGCCTTCTGCATTTCATGCTATAGTTATAGATTGTACATGTGGAATTCAACCATAGAGATTGGATGCTCATTTCCGGGCACATATAACCTGTTATATGAAATGCACCAAAGCAAAAGCAAACGTCCCCCAGGAGAAATAAATGAATGTCCAAAGATCTAGGCAAATCCATCAAGGAATTTCCAGTATGTTCATTACAGAACATTTCTAGGTCCTAAACTCCTAATACACCCAATGCCAAATAGCCACCAAAGGCACACTTCCAAAAAGCCAAAATGTGAATCCAGCACACCTTAATAAATCCAAATACCCGAATTTGGTAGAGTTCCTCATGAAATTTTCCAACCACCTCACGGATTGGTTGTTCCTAAATAAGATGTGAAGAATGTAATAACATATCTCACTTCATATTATATCAAGAATGGGATCAGAGTGATCAAATCTGCTAAATTTTACAGAGTTATTGGACCAATCCAACTAGAAAGTAGAGCCATGCATTGCACCGAAGCAATCAGTCAGGAATGTACAATATGACAGAAAGAAAAGAATACCAAGACAACCCATGGAGATTTCCTTTATCAAATTCACTACGTAACTTTATCATATTGGAAAATACAATCAAGTTTAAACTAATGGAAGAAAAATACTATGGAGGAGATGGTCTTTATAGACTAAGAGCCCCAAATAAGACATTTTCCATGTTAGAATTCATTTATTAACTTTTGTGCCAATGCTACATGCTCCAAAAATATATAGTTGTTACTTGTTAATCATGTTATGTTCATGACCAGCTTGTGTATGGTTGTGAACCAAAAAAAATCCTAAATTATATATTGAAGTGAATAAAGAAATCACATGAAGTTTATATGCATCCAGAGATCAGCACTTACTAAAATAATTTTGGTTTCATCCAGGTCCCTCTGAATTTTCATCAACTTATCAGCCTCTGATGGATCCTAAAGGAAGATAACACATGATAAAAGAACGGTTAAGTTAGCAGTTTTCATCCGTGATAAACTATTAAACCGTAGAGAACTGGAACTGCATGGGTATTAAACTACCCATCATAAGAAATAAACTCAAATTCTGATTGAACCAAAACTAATGGTAATATTTAGCGTTTCTGTTCTGGTAAGAAAATTTAGAAAATTGAGATGTATGCCATGCTAACTTTGAAATGCTTTCCAGAAAAATTGAGTCCAGAATACAGAACTCTGCGAAGCAACTTCAGATTATAGAAGTAAAAATAGAACAAAAGAACTTTAAAAAAATATATTTGGTTATTTGCGTAAGTGGAAAATGAAAGAGTTCCTTCACACAGAGAAATATAATTTAACAGAGTTTTTAGTTGGTTAATAAATTACAACTAACATCTGAAAAAAAATTGAAAAACAAAAGAAACCTGGAATTTCATTAAAGCTTCGTTTAAATATGGCCATGCTTGTGTAGAATCTTCCTGCACTTTTCTCCAAGATTCCCCGAAAGCCTTTTGATACTCATCTATCACCTAAATAGTACATAAGCTTAAATAAGCCTTACATCATGTAATATATGTGCATCAAAAAGACTAGCAGATAAAAATAAATATAGGCTATATAGCTTTGTGTGATGCAATAGTATTTGGCCCAGAACAGTAACACTGCCTGAATTAACGTGATAAGAAAACAAAAAAAAATTACAGCATATCCTAAAGCCTAAATTAAAACCCATGCTTGTATGATCCGAGGCTAATCTATATGGCTGATTCCTAATCAAGTTTTTCCCTTTCCCTGAAATAAATCCAGATTAAATTTAAAGTCGATCAACATACAACCAGCTTGACCCAACCCTTCATAGTCTAAGCAACTATTGCCCTTTGGCTTAGTTGCTAAGTTACACAACTTTTACAATGAACTTCTATTATGGCAATTGACAGACTACAATAACTGATGCGGTGAACACCATCACTAAGTCAAACCATGGGTTTAAGCATACATAAAATATTTAAAAGAAACATTGCAAGGAAAGTCGTGATATGGTTAACAAGTTCACCAAGCCAAACCATGGCTGCAACATACCTGAAGCCCCAGGTAGATAATTCTCTGTGCTCTCCTTTGTTTCTTAGTGGCTAAAATGACAATAAGCAGAAGCAGAGAAGGGGAAGGAATGCAAACTGGCGCTAATACAGCCTAACTAGCTAAGAATTTAAGAAGCAAGGCTATAGAGACGGGGCACAGATAGGACATGGTCAAGGAAATGACAGGTGACACTTCCTTAAGAAACAGGACCTAGACACAATGAAATGAAATAAAAATATACATAACAATAAGAGAGTTCATACATACATGTGTACGTCCATGTCCTGCACCCAATAGCCTAGAAATGGTTTCTAGTAATATAACACAAAATGGTTATAAATATATTAAACATTTTTGTTATATCATGCGTTTTATGAATTTGCAAGTCTAAGCTCTTCAGCTTTTAATTGAGGTGCTAGACACATCTAAACTAATTGTTTAATACAAGTAAACATTTGAAGCTTCTTCCACTGAAAAATAATCACCGATGGCATACAAAAATAAATAAATATTTCAAATTTCAATTATGTGATAGTGATTAAAGAAATGTATGAGACATTAGAAAACATAGGTATATTATATAATTGAGGACATGTTTGTGAAGTGTGCACGCATATTTGAGGTGTCCAAGAAGTATTTGAATTGAGGACATGTTTGTGAAGTGTGCACGCATAGTTGATATACTGGAGATCCATTTTTCTCAATCAACTATCTTTTTCTTTACTATTTAAATTGAAATGGATCTGTTTTATTTTCTAAGATCCTTGCAAACTTACAGCTTCCACACAGGTTCCTCTCTGAGCTCTATGGCAACCAAGATCTTCCGCGAGGGCTTCCTCAATGAAGAACAGTTTTTGGTAATTCTAGCCAGAAGCTGGCTGATACCATAAAACCTTGGAATCTCCAGTATATCAACTGATTCAGATAGCCAGCATGTATTTTAGTTCGTACAATTAAATTTCTAGTCCAACATGATTGAAACATACTAAATGGTTTTGTATATAGCGTATTGATATACTTTCTATACCCATCCTTACAATTTCTCAAAAAAACCTTAATCAATATGTATATAGTCCCTCATTCTTATTTGTAACTGTCAAATGGTTTCACATTGCATATATAAAACATTCGCATGTCTTCATAATCTTTTGGCTTCTTTCAATGTGTTCACTTAGCGTGTTTGGTGTATCATTAATGGTATGTTTGGAAAACCTCCAAAACCGGGCCAGGACTGAACCTAGCCCAGTTTTGGGTGTTTTTCTGTTTGGCAAAAACTGGGCCAATGTTGGCCTAGTTTTTGTAAGCCAAAAAAGTTGTTGTAAGCCAAAAAATCCCTCTAAAGTAGTTTTAGTTTGGACCAGAACCCCCCTCCCTCCGCGCGGTCCAAACTAAAACCGGTTTAGAATAAAACTGGGCCAGGACTGATTCTAGCCCAGTTTCACATTTTGCCAAACATACCAGTTTTTGACATTTTGCCAAACATACCATAAGGTTATCAAAAGCCAATAGTTAATCATTATCATTGTTACTTCTTTTTGTGTATAAAGTCCACACTTGTTTCTCATCTGGTCATTTAATTTTTTTTAAGGTCCACTTTTCATAGTTCTCCATTACCCATCCCTTCTGTGCAGTAATACACCTAATATGATTACCAGACATAAATGTAATCCCTACTGAGTAGTATTTCATGATTTTCATCCTTTCTTCACTTGTTTGTCTTTAGGGGCTTATAGTGGACAATATATTGAACAATGGCTACTATAGCCAAATATTACTGCCTAGCAATATCTTCCTACTCTTGTATCTCCTATAAGATTTGCATGAAGTAGAAGTTACAAAAGAAGACAACTTTGCTTCACCAGATGCTAGGTAGCACAGATACGGATGCAGACATGGACGCAGACACGGATATGGACATGGGACACGGAAAATTTGCAAAATGAAGTAGACGGGGATATATGTATATGTATGTATGTATGTGTACAATACATACACACACAGACACGGACACAGACACAAATATGGACACGGGACACGGAAAATTTGCAAAATGTAGTAGACGGGGACATATGCATGTATGTATATATGTATGTATGCATGTATATGTATATGTGTGTGTATTAATTTACATTAGATCAAATATTGAATGAAATACCTATAACATTTGCATGCTTCTTTATATTATCTATAACAATTAAAAATTAAGTTAAATCAAACTAAGAATAAGATTTAACAACAAAAGGTAAGTTTTGATCGCGTGGGATAATATGATGGGTGTTTTTCAAATATTTAAGTAATGGATTTCAGTTTTTAGGTTAAAAACCAATTGGTTTGAATCTGATATTATCAGAAAAACTAGTTCAGGCTATACGTAATGGGTAAATCGGGTTTTTGTTTGAACCACATGTGTCCATGGCGTATCCACGGAGAATCCGTGTCCAACACGTGTCGGACATGGATACGGCACCCAAAACGCCATGTCCGTGTGATGTGTAGCTTTTATATAAGGCCACAAGAAATTGTCAGGCCAAACTGCGATATCTAATATTAGATAATGTCAGGTCATTGGCTCATAGAATGCCTACAAGATGAATGATAGATCCTACCAAATATAGTATTTTTCTTCCCTGCTCTAGGAGTAATTTTCTTCCCTTCTGTAGAAGTAACTATGCAAGATGCTCCAATTTGTATGGTACAATCAGCATAATATAAAAAGACTGTTATCCAACAAACAGGTCATAAGACAAACCAGTCTTATGCATAGTTTACTTTGATAGAAACATGACACAAATTAAAGAGATTACATCTGATTCACAGTGAATTGCAAAGTTTCCCAAATTCTTCATGGAACCTCCTCCAGGTTCAAATTGTTCCTCATAGATAACCTATTTTATATGAAGTTTTAACCTAATTAACAAAAAAGTACTGAAAAAATCAATCGCATGCAGGCCAAGGTACGGTCAGACATTAAGAAGTGTGTAAGAGGCAAGGGACTCATCATAATCGTCACAACATATTTGCAAATAAATTTGATACGCAACTAGACAGTCAAGCCTATCAAACTTCTTTCAATTTCTACACATAAATAAGTGTGTTGCAGATAAAAATTAATGCACTGACCTTGTTTAGAAGAGAGAATGCACTTCGAACAGGATAATGATCATCCATGAATGCCAATGCACAAAGACCATTTCTGTTATATGAGTGTACCTTGTATTCTACAAAGAGAAGTCAATTAAAGAAGAGCCAAGATTAAGTATAATAAAACTGCGGAACTCTTTCACTCAAAACAAAATTAATAAATATGTCTTTTTTTCTTTTCTTTTTTTCTTTTTTTCTTGTGTGTGCAAGGTCCACAAAGGTCATACACCAGATCAGTCTCTCAGAGAGATGGAATAAAGTACAATTTTAGCATTCTTGTCCATTTCTAATGGCCCATCTCGTAAAATTATCATCTACTCACATAACCCTCTGTTAACACTAAATTTTGTGCTAACATAAGAACGCATATTTATGCCAATTAAGATTAAAACTAAATCACATTAGAATCCTAGAATGTGGCAGCTACTCATCAGTGAACGGATTTACTCATTGATGAGCTCAACTCCAGGCTCATTGATGAGTCCAAGTCCTCATCGATGAGTGGAGAGGGTTTAAAAATGGGGAAAGAGGAAGGAGAGAGGAATCAGAAGGAGAATAAGGGTTTGGATTTTAGATTAGGGTTTTGAGAGATTAATGGAAGGGGAACAAAATATCTGAAACATGATGGTAAGCTTTTCTTTAACATCCTTCCCCCAAGAAATAGACACTGACTATATAAATGAAACTGAGCAAAATGACATGGGTTGATTTCAAATCCTTCTCACATGATAACTTAGAGGAAATAACAAAGGGAAAGAAAAACTAAACTGGGAGGGGAAAAAAGGAAAAAACTTTCAAGAAGATCAAACCCTCGCATAAAGATTTTAAAGGGATAAAGTACCGTGTACAAATAACAAAGTAATTATAAAAGCTATCACAGTTGACCGCCAAAATATGGGAATGACACTCCTTGGACTAGATGCGTGCATGTTAAGTGAAGCAAACAAATTCAGGTTTTTAATGGAAGGGCCTAACAAATAGTTAGCCTCCATATCAATCGCATCTAAGATGTCAAATTTTTATTGGTTCTTTGTGCATTTGTTTATGAAAATAGAGACCAAAATTCTGAACTTGTTACATCCTTTTCTTTTTTTTTCTTTTTTTTTTTTGGGGGGGGGGGGGGGGGGGGGGGGGGTGATATCCACATATGGATTTTTATGGGGTAAGTCTGATTGGGAGAGGATTGGAATTGTAACTCTCTCCGTCAAACTTACAATACTTACTAATGTTGTTTGCTTTGGGTAGAAAGATCCGTTGTTTAAGATTTTGGGACATCTTAATAAATGCTGATGATTTGGGGGTATGTACCTGGAAAACCCTTTTTTCCTTCTTATTTCTATGAACAAGGACGAGGAAGCAAATGTGATCTAGCCCTGTGAAGGGGATGGATAATGTTCGGAGTTTTGGTTCTCTTTGATGTATTATTTCTTTCTTTTGATCAATAAATCATCTTCTTATATGGGTCCAGTATCATTTGTTCTGCTGCTGTATGTATTTCTCCGGTTGGGTATGTTGTCAGTTGTTAATGAGTTCAGAACGAGTAGCATGAATATCAGTGCTCTCTTGATTGACATGGTGCAATGATTGATGCGATAAGCAATTGAACCTAGATGCAATAAAAGGGAAATGAATCTAAAGATGTTCCAAGGGGTAACAAGGAGTAGAAAGTCTTGAGTTGGTTTACAGGGTGAAGTCTTTGTAGCGCTAGTCTGAGTTAAATTATTATTTAAGTATTTAAGATGATCAAAAGTGATATAGTATATAGTAGAAATTAGGCTTTTATCTTTGGGGAAAGAACTATTATAATGGATAAGAAGCTTTTAGAAACTATTTGTTCTTTAGGCTGCTTTATGGTTTTATTTTTTTTATTTAATTGAGTTTTATCCAAAATAAGGTAAGCAATTATCTTTTTATGTAGTTCTAAATATATTATGAAGGATGCGTCATACTCCAATCTACTCATGAGTCATGATTGATGTGCTACTAACTATTCTCCAAATTGTTTCACATGACATACGACATAGGTAAGAAAAGTATTTTCCACTTCATTTATAACATGAATAAAATCAGTAAGCCCGGTGCTGCGTACTTAAGCAGTGGATTTGTTTAAAACGGGAAAGGAAAGAAAATTCAAGAGAATTAAATGGCCTGTAATTGAAATGTATTGATCTGGAATTCCAACCCTCTTCTAGATTTGCAGTCTCATGTGAGACCAACATGTGGATGGGTGCCTTAGAAAGGACAAATTTCCTTACAAATGGAAAAATTGCAAATCCTTAATGAGTGGAGATATGCATTTCACCAACTGTTTATCCTGCAATGTATTTGGCCTTCACACTGATTTGTTCAGATTTTCTCATCAGTTGAGAACTGCTTTCCTAACCATCTAATGTGAAACAAATACGAGGATAGAAAGACCTGAACAAAGGATACTCATCATAGTGAATATGTAAGGCCTTTCCACTGTTTCCTCATCCTTCTAGAGACACTAATAAGACCTTGCACATGTTTGAATAACCCCATCCTCCCAACGAATTTAAAAAATTAAATGACTTGTTTGACGATTAAATTTTTTTTTAATCTTAAAAGTCATAATCCAAAAAGTATCGGAATGTTTGCATTAAAAAAGCTCTTAGACTTCTTTTTCTAATCCAAGGGATTGTTTGCAGAGTTAGGATGAAGAGCTATCAGATACTACTTGGGTGAATCTTTTAGACTCCAACTATGTTCTTTTGGGTGAGATCTTAGAATTACAATCCAAAAGGCTTGTTTGGTGTACTTCTGATAAAAGAAAGAGATATTGACCTCCCTTTCATGATTCAAACGACTGGTGTTCTTTAGTCAAAATTGACATCCAAACAAGTCAAGATCAACCATTGGAATAATGATATCTAACATTAGAATCAGTAAATTTTAGAGCACAAGGATATGAATAAAGGATTATCTTGGCTACAATCTACTTTTGAACAGAAATGAGTGAGTGCCTGCCAAAAGAGTTAACGTGGCAATCAAACACATATTTTGGATTTCAATCAGGGTTCTCACCCAAAGAGTCAATGTGAAATTCAAATAATTCTCATCCCAAATCCAATCAATCATCCAGACGAGGTCTTAGTGAAGTAAAAGATGTGATACAATGATGGCAAGTTCTTCTAATGTGATTGATAGAAACAAATAAAAAACTTACATTTGGAACAACAATCGTGACTAAATTGAGTATTACTGTCCCAAAACAAAATATACATTGCTTCGGGTCTTAAAAGCACTAAACTCCCAGTTTGAACATCAAAGCAAACTCCCAAAAGAGAATGAGCAACTTCATTCTACATTATGCATTTTTAGTAAGAGCACTATAAATAAATTAGAAATCAAGCTTTGCAACTGATAAATCAAGACATCTAGTTGAATCAGAGCTGATTTCAGAACACCGTGCCACATTCTCTTGATATAGAACCAAATATCAAACAAGGATCAACAATTATCGCTAAATTGTATTCCTAAAATTACCACTCCCACTCCTCTTTCAGACTAATTAAACACCAATATAACCCACCGTGGGTAGCGCAGGTTGTTTGGGGGTGCAGTGGTAAAACTGCCAATACCCCCAGGTCCATGGTGGGATCGTAGAAATCGAAGGGTGGGGACCCACATACCCGGGATTTACTTTGGTAGGGGTCGGGGATCGAACTCACGTTTCGCCCTGGGATCATCGTGCCTTGCCAAGGTTCCCCTCGTATCGCATCCCCAAAAATTAATAAAAAACCCAAAATATTCACTTGGATCTCAGCTTTGCATCTGAGAAACCCTAAATCATCAATAAATGAGGGATCTAAGAAATACCTTCATGCTGAACAGATTGGCGTTGACCAGGAGCCGTCCTCTTAGCGACGGTTCGACCGACAAAGACGATGAACTCCTTGGCGGCGTTCCTCTGGAAAAATCCGAAGTGGCTGACGTCAGAGGCGTTCGCCAAGATCACCGGATCCGTCGATCCCGACGACGAGGAGACGCCGGCGCCGCCTGTGGTCTTGAGAACGAGGATAGCGGTGATCTTCATCTCTCCTTGACTTGGATCAGAGATCCGAAGACCAAAACCCTAGGCAAGAAAATAGGGTTCTCTGATGATTTTGTGTTTCGGATTCTGGAAGGAAAGGATTTCGAACGCCGCGAGTTACTGTTATTTGGGTTTGAGATCGAGGAAAGAGGTAGATGGCATGCATTATTCATATTCGTCCCCGTATTTAAATTGTTTACTAATATAATATTGTGGTCCACAAATACGAATTAATGAATAGACCCACGGTTCCATAGAAAGCCCGTGTGGGGAAAAAATAATTTGCTGAGATGGAAATTTATCAGATTTCTACTAAGGTCCTGTTTGTTTCGTTTCCCCCAGAATCCAAAACCCATTTTCCTTCACTTTTTCACTTTCCCCCACTTTCCAAAACCTACTTTTCTTCACTTTCTCCACTTTCCTCCAATAATATTGTGACAACTCATCCCACCACATCTTATTTCATACTTTTAAAAAGGCTAAATACCCATATTGGTATTTTAATTCAATCCCATTTTCCAACAAGGTATTTTAATTAGGAAATTCGGCGATAAGACATTTTAATTGAATAAAATTACCATTTAGGTCCTTTTTCTCGTCGGCGGCCAATTTTCCGGCAAGAACTCATCACGTGCGTTGCACGTGGGGCTTAATATGTGTTTAATATGCTGATGTGGCTCTCTATTCTGACGTGGAAGAGTGTTAAAATCTAGACTCTCTCTCTCTCTCTTACTCGCTCTTTCTCTCTCCTAGGGTTTCATCGTTCGAGATGAGAAAAGAAACCCCAGCACTGACCCCTTCATCATCTCAGAAGCAGAAATCTCCTCTCTGTAAGCAAGCCCTTGGGGCTCAAGAGCAAAAGCCCTCTGCCTCCCAGGCCTCCGTCGAACCCTAGGGGCAATCCTCTCAAGAGGAAGCTCACTTTGGAAACCCTAACCGAGGGTGGATCTCCAGCTTCGGTTCCATCGGTCTCATAGGAAGCTCACTTTGGGGATTTCGACTGAATTGCTAAAAAAAACCCTAGTTTACAGAACTTAGAATGGAGGATTAGTTGATTTTGGTAGTAATTTCCCTTAATTTGTGGTTTTCTTTGAATTTTTATTTGATTAGGTGATACAGAGCCACATCAGCATATTAAACACAGATTAAGCCCCCACGTGCAACGCACGTGATGAGTTCTCGCCGGAACAGTGGCCGCCGACGAGAAAAAGGACCTAAATGGTAATTTTATTCAATTAAAATGTCTTATCGCCGAATTTCCTAATTAAAATACCTTGTTGGGAAATGGGGTTGAATTAAAATACCAATATGGGTATTTAGCCCTTTTAAAAATAAACAAAACACAAGAAATGAGTCACATCAATCAACTCATCTAACTCACTTTTCTTCGTTTTCTATCATCTTTAAAAATTACTCACATCATCCAATAATATGGTGACAACTTATCACATCCCATTAAAATTTCCTTCCATCACTTTCCTCAAAAAAAACAAGGATTGTGGAGGAAAACTCATCTCATCTCATCATCCAATAATATGGTGACAACTCATCTCATCTCATCTTATCTTTTTTCCCAAACTTTTAAGAATGAACCAAACACAAGAAAAAAATCTAAACAAGGAAAGTTGAGGAAAACATCAAAAATTACTCACATCAACCAATAATATAGTGACAACTCATACTTTCCCCCCACTTTCTTTTATAGCTTTGACGAACCAAACCTCTGAAAGTGAAGGAAAACGTCAAAAAATATTTTCTTTTCCCCCACTTTCCCCCACTTTCTGTATTTTTTTGCGAAACAAACAGGCCCTAAGATAACTGGATGTTCCAACCAAGAAGAATCTTAATGAACCTAAAAAAAAAAGATACGGCCCAAAAAGAACTATCTACTTTTCGAGGCCTTCGTATAAGCTCTATCCATATGTGTTATGATCGCTACTTCATACTATACTAGATCCAATTACATTCGATTGGAATTAAGAAAAAATGAATTTATATCATAAATAGCCTTTCCAGAGTTTTACATTTTTAAATAGGTTCTCACTTCCATACCCTGCATTTTTTGTTATTCATACTTACGTATCTTCATATTGCTGAAGGTATCATGAAATTCATGAAGTCCTTAATATTGAAAAACAATACAGGCTAATTAGATACTTCTTCTTTTTTCCCCTCCTCTTCTTTTCTTTTCCCTCCTTATTTCTTTTCTCTTTATCACTCACATAAACGTGCTTAACTAATGTATTTTAAGGGTTTGAATAAGTGATTTCAAGGTTTCTGCACCGTCTTTTTGACTTAATGGAGTAGCAAATATATGGGGGACTTTAAACTGGGATTTCATAATTTGATCTTAGAAATTCATAGTTACTACCATTATTTACATCGGGATAAGGGGAAGGCAACATTTCTTTTAATTTTGTAACAGAAAATCTAGTAGTATATCGCTATATATTAGAACAGTTACTACTAGTTGCAGGAATATGACAAAGTGGTAATTGTTTGTGTCAGCTATCAAACAAGTGGTTTATTTGTGGATTAAAGTAGAGTTAGGTCCTCAAACTCCTTCGGATGGCTGGCTCTGTAGATTGTTGTTCTTCCATGCACACGAAGAACTTGTAAAAGGCCATAATTGGGTTCGCCTGTTATTCCTCCGATGATCAAGTCTGTATATGAACTTTGAGTGGGAAAATATGAGATGGAGAAAATCTCAAAATTGTGTGTAAGACCCCAAGGGTTACCTTGAGATGCATGGCTTCCTTTTATAGAGGATTAAAAGGGCAGATAGGTAACTTAAGCTGAGTGGAGGCAGGCAGCTGACTCGGCAAACATCCGACATGTGTCAGCCGCTGGCGAAGATGGGTCATCCAGGTAGCTAGTGCAAAGCGACAAGTGGCTAGTGCAAAGCGATTACAGCTGCTTGGTGCTGACGGAGCCAGATAAGTCTTAAAGACTTTTGGGGCGGGAGTAATAATAATTTTTTACCATGCATTTAAATATGATGGAGACTGGCTGTTGGTGGGGGGCTCGAGGAACACTGCTTTTCGACTCTACCTAGCGAGAAGGGATGACTTGGCCTAACAAGAAGGGACGAGTCTGGCTACCTGTCGAGAAGGGATGAGTCTGGTTGCCTGTTAAGAAGGGACGAGTCCTGCGAGAAGGGCGAGAAGTATCGCCTCTTCATTCGTCTGGTGGAGGGCCAACTAGCATCGCTTTTTTACTCGGCTACACGAGTTGTCAGCTGAAATAGTAGACTTAGTGCGAGTGCTTATAGGATTCAATCTGGTGGGTAAGCCAATAAGTACTACCTTTTTAGTCGGCCTCGAGAGTTGTTGGATAAGATAGTGGGCCGAATGTGAAGGCTTGTGGGCTCGATCTGATAGGTAGGTCGGCAACTACCATCTTTTTTTGAGTCGGCCATATAAGTTGTCGGTTTATGGTGTCGGCCGCAGTAGCGGTTCGAATCGTTTGGGTTATGATCATGTCTGATCTGGTGTGGAGTGGGACGCGTGTCGACAACACAAGAAAAAGTAACACTTAGTTATTTGAAGGCTATAACAGTGGCCCCCTCTTATTCAAACTCAGCTGGCCGAGTACAGGTGAAAGTTGAATAAAAAGTTAAATTTTGTCTTCTCAATTTTTGTAACTTTCTTGCTTGCATTTGTCTCATGCTTTGTTACAGAGCCGAGGCGACTTAGCCGCTATGCCAAATGGGGCAACTCGACCTCATACATTGTTTATTAAATATGATCACGATGTTCTATAAAATGCATGCTTTGGGATACTAAATATGCCAAGGTCTTGCTGTAAACATTTCTAGATGGAAATATTTTTATTTTTGTTAATTTGAATTACATTCTTTTGAGAACCAATCAGTCCTTCGGGTCGAGATGACTCAGCTCCATATGTGGGGAGTAGTGCTACTCGACCTCGTGCCTTGGGTTTATTCACGATGATACTAAGATCTTGGGGTACATGCCTTGGGCTTAGGAAAATGCCAAGGTCTTGCTGCAAATATTTTAGGCGTAAATATTTATCTTTATTAATTTAAACTGTACATCTTTGAGTATCCATTGGTTTTTTGGGTTGAGATGACTCGGATTCATGCCTTAGGTTTACTCGCAATGACACCAAGGTCTTAGGGTACGTGCATTGGGCTTAAGAAGATCTCAAGATCTTTTAGTTAATGTAGGTCGAGTCGATATGTCTTGGTTTTACTCATGAGTTGAAGCCAACCCAGTCGAGGCATGCCTTGGTCTTACCCTGAGAGGGTACTGTAGGCTATCTAAAAATTACAATAGATAGCTGATTCCCCATTGTAGGTGTAAATTTTGATCTCCCGAAAACAGGGAGCTTCGTTTGTATTAATAAGAAAGCTTATTACAAACTAATAAATCAAATGTTTACAACAGAAGCGGTGGGAAGGTCCTCCTTGTTTAACGTGGGTTCCTCGGTGGCGATAGGACGCCTCGCTCGGTACTCGTGCCGAGTCTGCTTCCCTTGGACGATCCGATCGAAGTTGCTGCCGGAGCTTCTGCTCTCTAATGAGGGAGCCTTTGGCAAAGGTCCAGGTTCAACCTTTGGGAGATTAGCCAGCAGAATATGCAACAGCCAATCCCCCTCTCATGCTGGCTGAAGATGGGTTTTAGTAGGCAAGGGATGACATGGGCCATCCCTTGATTCATGGGATTTGACCACTAATAGAGGTGAGGGAGACAGCTTGACTGCTCCTTGAATTATGGGATGTGACCATACGTCGTTCGAGACAGCTTGACTACTCCTTAAATTATGGGATGTGACCACACGTCGTTCAGAGATATCCTGCTGTTCACCTGCAATAGGAGCGGTCATTCGAGGAGCCATGTTTTACATCACGTCACTTAGGAATGGGAAAGCCCCTCCTCGTATGCGTGACAGCGGCTGTCAGATACTCGAGTAGATATGGCCAACTCACTGAGCGCCGGCGGCCCTCCCTTCTGTTTGGACAAGTGAGGTAAGCTGAATTTATGAGGGTGCAGGCTGTTTCGGCGCCTGTCCGCTCATTCATACTGTGGACGGCCATCTGACGAGCCTGAAGTATTGTGCCCCCCCTACCCTCACATCACGGAAAATAAGGAAGGTTTGTCCTCGCGAGCTTGGGACTGCGGAAAATAAGGAAGGTTTGTCCTCGCGAGCTTGGGACTGCAGGCAGACTTGGGTCTGCGGGCAGACTTAGGTCTGCGGGCAAGCTTGATCGTGCACGCGAACTTCGAGCTATAGGCGAGCTTCGACTGCAGGCGAGCTGGGACCGCAGGCGAGCAGGCAGACTTGGGTCTGCAGGCGAGCTGAGTCTGCAGGCGAGCTTGGGACTGCAGGCATACTTGGGTCTGCAAGCGGAGCTGGGGATTGCAGGCAGACTTGGGGTCTGCAGGCGGATTTGAGACTGCAGGCAGAGCTGGGGATTGCAGGCAGACTTGGGTCTGCAGGCGGATTTGCAACTGCAGGCGAAGCTGGGGACTGCAAACGAACCTGGGTCTGCAGGCGATCTTCAAGCCGTTAGGCGAGCTCTATAGCATGGATCGAAGAATAAGCATGGATCGCCTATCTCGACGAGATGGAGCCATCCGAACAAAGGCTTCGGTTCGCTTCCTCCGTTTCTCCAAATTTCTTACGGTTTGGGAGATATCTGCGTTTTCCCCTTTTTTTGCTATTTCGGGCGAGTTTTTAGCAGTTTTGTTCTGAACTTCTCTGATAAGGATTTAAAGGCAATTTTTATTGCCTATACCCATTAAACACCGATGATGAAAGTTATAATCTGCCGACCTCTAGAAGGCTACAATTTGAAGACTTTTACGTAGATCGATGAATGTTACAATCTGACGACCTTCACAATAACCGATGAAAGCTCTAATCAACAACCTTCACAATCAACATCGGAAGTTACAATCTGACGACTCTCACATATCAAAGAGCTAAAGCAAAGATTACAAAATGACGATCTTTGCAACGCTCTGACAGAAAGAGACTACAAATCGACGATCTCTTCAATCCAAGACGCAAAACTCATCCCTGCATCCCAGAGGTAAAGCACAAATGGTCTCATTCCAGAGTCAAAGCTATGCAAACGCAGCTCCTAAATACTGCAAAATGCAGCTTCCAATCGCTGCCCAACGTAGCTTCCAACCGCTGCCCAACGCAGCTTCCAACCGCTGCCCAACACAGCATCTAACTGCTGCCAACGCAGTTTTTAATAGCTGCCAACGCAGGTTCCATCTGCTGCCCAACGCAGCTCGCAAACACTGCGTTCAAACGCAGATTTCATTCCAGAATGCAGGATTTGCGTTTGACTCGTTCAAACACGAGCTAAACGGTTTCAAAACCGTTTTCCCATGATCTGAGGAGATCACAACTCTACTCAAGAGTGATTTAATAGGAGCGAATTAAGGGGGCGGTTACACCCCTTAATCCTCTATAAATAACTAAGAAATCAACTTAGTTCAGGGCTGAATCTTTGGGGCTAGATTTTGGAGGCTGGCTTTTAGATCCTGCTCCCCGGACAGCAAAGAAGAGATCATTGGCTTGTCTAACCAATTACGGTTAAGATCAATCAACTCATCAAGAGTTCTAAGACTTATCACGCAAGTTCTCCACAATGTCAAATCGTGAGGAAGAGATACCGTTCCAGTGAATCAAGACGTGCAGATCGTCAACGGAGAGCAAACTCGACGCGAGCATTCGAGAGAGACACTCCATCGCCACCGTGAAGAACCCAGACTTAAACAAAGGAGAGGATTTGCATCAATCCTCTTCTCTTTTGTAATCAGGAAATCCAATTGTAATCGAGATTAAAGGAATACAAATTAATTTTTCTTCATTTCCTTTACTGCAAATTTTTCCACAAACAGGTACCAAGGGTTTTTGTCGATGATGCGCCTTGGTCTTACACTAAGCAGGTGCCAAGGTCTTGGTATCAGAGTCGACCGAGTTGATAATGTGCTTTGGTCTTGCACATGAAAACGATGCCAAGGCCTTTTGTCGATGGCGGCCTTGATCTTACCCTGAGCAGGTGCTAAGATCTTTTCAGGCGAAGCCGACCGAGTCAATGTGTGCCTTGATTTTACCCCGAGAAGGTACCAAGGGCTTTTGTCGATGGTGCTCCTTGGTCTTACCCTGAATAGGTGTCAAGATCTTTTGGTCGATAATATGCCTCGTTTTTTCTCATGAAAATGATACCAATTTCTTTTTTTGTCAAAACCAACTGAGTAGAGGCGTGCCTTGGTTTTACCCTGAGAGGGTACCAGGGACTTTTGCTAATGACGTGTCTTGGTCTTACCCTAAGTAGATGCCAAAATCTTTTTTATCAAAGCTAGCTGAATCGATGACAAGCAATCAATGAAAACTGCACATAGATATATGGTAGGGAAAAAATATCTTGTTTGAAGATAGTATCATTAATTTGATTACTTTGGGGAGTTTTATGTGCATTGGGCTTAGACATGAAAAGATGTCAATGTCTCTAGCTGGGCTTCTTAGAAATCTCCTTCCTCTGATCCCTCTTGTCAGCTATGTTTGGGATGGGATCGGTTCTAGAAGGACCCTTTACCATTTCCTATTTGGTGAGGGGTCGGCCCCTGTCGCTGACTCGGCCACTGGTAATGTCGTTATTGCTGTTGCTTTAGCTGACCTGGCTGCCTACTTGTAGGCTCGGGTGCCTTCTATGCCCATGTACCCATAGGCTTTAGTCATTAGCTGCTTATAGTTGGTGACTCGTTTCTTAATGAGCCAGTCAGCCAGCTTATTGCTCTCCAAGCCGGCTACGACAACAGACATAGTGACCGCACCACCAGGATCATCGACTTCCAGTCGTTTGGTCTAGAACCTCTTGAAATAGTCCTTGAGGCTCTTTCTAGGCTCTTGCCTCAGCTGTATCAGAACATGGGGAGGTAGTTTCAGCTTGGTATTAGCCAGAAAGTGGTGCACAAAATTCTGGCTGAGCTACTCAAAGTTGTTGATGGACTTTTTGGGTATGGGGTTCCACCATAATTTGGTGCTTCCCGACAAAGTGATAGAGGAACACCTACAATTGATCGGCTCTGGTGCTTATAGCATGGTCATCATATCATAATAATTCTGAGCATGCTCGGCTGGATCTCCTTCGTCTTTGCACTTCTCCATGTGAGGCATCTTGAAAATGAATTTGTCACAAGTAGCACTCATGTTTCTGTGGGCGAGGGGTGTGTTCCCCCCTATGGCCCCAGCGGTTGGCTGAAAGGTCTCGTCATAACCAAATGCAAGATAAGTAGTTGGGGGGCCTGGAGCAGTATGAGGACGCAGAAGATCACGTGATGCCGCCCCTGTGGCATACTCTTGGCTGTCATATTTGTAGCTTTTGGGCTCTCCTGTGTTGCTTCCATGTACTACAAGTGCTGTCGAGGAGGGACTATAAAGCTAGTTTGCTGGCAAGGTGGGAGAGAGGCGTGCTTAGCTTGGTCTCCTTGTTGTCCGGCCTATGCGGGGTGCCCAAGCAGAGGAGGGACAAAAGGGCTGCCCTATCGGAGGTGGGGGAACAAATGATGTGGCAGGCTGTTGGGGAGGAATTTGGCTGAGGAGCTCATTGGTGAAAGCAACAAATTATTGCTGGAGAGACTGAGAGATCCACTGTGTAGATTCTTCCAACTAGGCCTGAGTGACATAGCCCGCATGCGATTCTTCATGGAGTGGGTTGAAAGTTCAATCAGGACGCTCAGAACCAGAAATCTTGTACGAAGAAGAATGACAGACCCCACAGTGGGCGCTGAACTGTTGATGTCAGCGATCAAACAAGACGTTTATTTGTGGATTAAAATAGAGTTAGGGCACTCAAACTCCTTCAAATGGCTAGCTCTGTAGGTCACTGTTCTTCCCTATACAATAAGAACTCATAAGAGTTCTGAGTTGGATTCCCTGGTTGTTCCTCTAACAATCAAGACAGTATATGAACTTGAGTGAGAAAAAATATGAGATGAAGAAAATCTCAAAGTTGTGTGGAAGGCCCTGAGTGTTAGCTTGAGCTGCATGGTTTTCTTTTATAGAGGATCAGAAGGGCAAATAGGTTACTTGAGCCGAGTCTAGGCAGGCAACTAACTTGGCAAACAGCTGACAAGTGTTCGTCGCTGGCGAAAATGGGTTATCCAGGTGGCTAGTGCAAAGCGATAGGTGGTTAGAGCAAAGCAACAGGAGCTGTTTGGTGTTGACGAAGTCTGATGAGTTATAAAGACTTTTAGGGCTGGAGTAATGATGATTTTTGACCATGTATTTAATGTGATGGTGATTGGCTGTTGGCAGGGGGCTCAAAGAAGACCGCCTTTCGACTCGGCCTGGCGAGAAGGGACGAGTCGGGCTGCTTGTCGAGAAGGGACGAGTCCTTGTGAGAAGGGCGAGAAGTACCGACTCTTCAGTCGTCTGGTGGAGGCCCGACTAACACCACCTTTTTACTCGGCTACGCGAGTTACCGGCTGAAACAGTAGGCTGAGTGCGAATGCTTATAAGATCGATCTGGTGGGTAGACCGAGAAGTACCGCCCTTTTAGTCGGCCTCGAGAATTGTCGGCTGGGATAGTGGGTTGAGTGTGGAGGCTTGTGGGCTCAATCTGATAGGTAGGTCGGCAAATACCACATTTCGAGTTGGCCATGTAAGTTGTCGGCTTTAGGAGTCAGTCACAGTAGTGGTTTGAGTCGTCTGGACTCTGATCATGTCTGATATGACGTGGAGTGGGACGCGTGTCGATAGTTCAAGAAAGATTAACACTTAGTTATTTAAAATCTATAACAGTAATTGTTTTACATTTTATTATTTTTATCTTTTCCACTAGTAAACATATTTTTTTCACGTTTTGGGAAATTATTATTTATTTTAAATGTCATTGATATTAACGAAATTCCAAAAAAGTAACACAGTCATTTTTTCATAATTGTTTCATAGCTTTTGGATAAAAAATAAGTATTTTTCACATTTTATTCTGATATATTGCGGTTTAAGCTATCTTTCTCTTATTATTATTTTTAAGGGCTTTTTATTTCTAGGCCCAAATGTTTACCCATCTTTACCTATAAACCCATTTACTATTTGATATATCCATAAACCCAAATATCTTTGGGTATTTATCTTTAAGCCCAACTTACAAAATACAGTAAATGTAGACATATGTATTTATACAAAAATGTAGTAAAATTCCCAAAATATCCTTTCAATCATTTATAACAAATTAATCCAAACACCTAGAATCATAAAAGTCCGCAAACCCTAAACAAATAGAGACCCCTTCATTTATTCATATCTCCTTAACAAATATCTAATTGCAGCAAGCCCCATGACAATTCCTATAGTTATTATTTTCTTTCTTTGCATAGAAGTCCTTTCATAACTTAATATTTATAACATAAGACTTATTACCAATAGGAAATTAGGGATATTACAGAGCTATCCATAAAAATGCCATACAACATCAGATGAGGAAGAGAGATTTTACCGAACCGCTAATCAATATCGATGTCAGGGATGTGTCGGATGTTGGGCCAATCAGCACCTTCATTCTCCCGGCATCGCTCCTTCAGCGTCTCGTTGCAGCCCCCGATCATCAGCGTTCGCAGAGAAAGAGGTAGTTGTGGCAGCGATTGGAGATCACAAGCTTCACCAAGTGTCAAGTACTCGAGGGAAGAGAGAGTTTGGAGGCTAGAAGGCAAGATCTTTGCTTTACGCCACAGATGGAGACTTCGCAGTGAAGTTGAATTCTGTAACAGCCATGGCTCCGCGAGAGCAGCCTCCAGATGACTACCATCTCCTATTTCTAGCCGCCTGACAGACGTGAGTTTTCTCAATGGCTCTACGTGGAGCAGGAACGGGTCATCGATTTCAAGTTCTTCAACAGTCGATGTGAACCCCTGCTCCTCTTCCCGCTTGATTATTGATGCTGGAGTTGCCGCTGCAGCTGCTTGCACAAGCTTGGGACACTCCACTGATGCCAGCTCATCACACCCTGTCAGTCTCAACACCCTCAGTGAAGTAAATCTTCTACACTCCACTTCGAAGGGAAAGGCTGTTATGTGGTTAGCTCCACGTAATGCAAGGGCTAAAAGAGAAGTGAGGGAACCTTGCATTAATAACGCAGGAGTGAGACCGTCAGATCCACCACAATCAACAAGCCAAAGGGATCGGAGTGATGGGAGAGCGAAACAATCAACTGGGGTAACTGTGTCAGGAGACATCCTCAGCTTAGGGCAATTCTCAATCCACAACGCCCTGAGAGACGTGAGATGATGTCGGAACAAGACAACCCCACGCCTTCCAGCACCAATTTTTGGAGACCGAGGGGCAGAGGGGGCAGCGCCTTCAGTCTAGGACAGTACTCGATAACAAGTTCCTTGAGCAGAGGACACCAGGGTACCGCCTCTGCCTCTAATCCACACCACTCCTCCCATTGCTCACAGTGAGAGATATCTAAATACTTCAGTTGTTGAAAGCCACCTTCACAATTAATTTGCTGAAGAGCTGGCAGTCCCCACAATCTCAGATCCATGAGGTACGGGAGCTTCCCGAGAGAAGGAAGGTGCTTCCATGCCCTGCCACATTCAAGGCTCATGTACTCCAGATTTATTAATAGGTCCGGTTCCATCCAACATGGAGCCCTGGCGCCTTGGTATCCCTCGATTGTTAGTCCCCTAAGGCTATCAGGTGGCTGCAGGCGATCAAGCATCAATTCATACTCATCCGTCGCACCCCTATCATCAGACCAAACCAGCTCTAACTTGAGGAGGTTCCTTTTACGATGCAACTCGATCGTACCGACTTCCTCGTGATGTTTGTGATTCTCAAGGCCACGGATCTTCAGTTCCCGCAAATCTTCCATCTCCTTCAATTCGCTCAATTTATAAACTTCAGCAGTGAACGAAAAACGTTGAAGTGAAGTCAACGTCCCTAACCCCTCGATTTTTTCATAGTAAACTTCACATGGTATCAGGTGTCTCAAACTAATGAGATTATTCAAGCCAAGAACACTCACAGCTTCAAAAAATCTAAAGTCAAGGACCTGTAGGTGGTAAAGCCTACAGAACGAACTAGGTAATCGAAAAATAACATGACGAATCGACAAATATCTAATATGCCTCATGTTACCAATTGCATCTGGCAATACGTTCATGTCGTCAACATTTAGGCGCAGCACCCGAATGCTTTCCAGTGACTTAAACGCTTCTTCAAAAGCCTTAGCATGCTCATTAACATATCCTCTGAAGGCTAACACAAGCGTGCGGAGATTCTTCCGTTTGCCCACATCTTTAAGAAGGTTAAGTTTGTTGGTTTCAAAATACAGATGACGTACCGTATTCGGGATCTGGTCAATTGACATGTCTCCAACAAATCTAAAGCAATCACCATGAGACACTTTACGTGCCACTTCATGCAAAAGATCATGCATGTTGTAGGTTCCATCTACGAAGTAACCTTGTTCGAGAAATGATAGTTTCACTAAATCATCAAAGTAGCCCCTTCCAGTGTCCTCCAGTGTCTCGTTTGGATATTGGGAAGATTTTTGAATGAGGCCAAGAGCCATCCACATGAAGACTAGATCATCTTTATCGAACCTATAACCTTGAGGAAAGATGTTGCAATAAGAAAAACAGTGTCTTAAGTGCATTGGTAAATGGTGATAGCTTAACATCAAAACCGCATTCACACCATCCCTCTGCTGTGCTTGATCGGATATATTGTCTGCTTGCAAAATTCTGTTCCAATGACTATCATCCAACTTAGAATTCAATAGCGCTCCAATCGTCTTTGCAGCCAATGGTAAGCCCCCAAGCCTTCTTGCTATTTTCTCGCCAATGGATTCCAACTTCCTATAATCACAAGAGTCTACACCAGCAAATGCATATTGGTTGAAAAGTGATAAGAAGTTGTCATCATCTAAAGGTTTCAATATCATTGGCTTATTTATTGATCCCCCCAAAGCCGAAGTAGCCATTTTTGCAACAGGCACACTTCTAGTAGTTAACAAGATTTTGCTTCCTTTTTGGCCACTCGTCAAAGGAGCAAACAATTTATCCCACTCAGAACGATTGTCATCATTCCATGCGCCATCCAAGACAAGGAGAAATTTTTTGGACGATACCAGTTTCTTAAGAGCTTCTTGCAGAGCGGCAAGCTCATCCAAGACAAGGAGAAATTTTTTGGACGATACCAGTTTCTTAAGAGCTTCTTGCAGAGCGGCAAGCTCCTTGACTTTAGGTGTACTTTCTGAGGCGTATTCTATCATATCTGCCATGACCTTTTCGACAACAAAGGGAGTGGAGATACACACCCAGATTTTGCAATCGAAGGAATTAGTTAAGCTATCGTCATTATAGACGTGTTGTGTGAGGGTGGTCTTGCCCACTCCGCCATGGCCAATAGTGGAGAAAAGAGATACACTTGTATTGCTGTCATCCTTTCTCAACCACTCTAACAGTTCCTCCCTCTCTTTATCTCGTCCACGCAGTTTTCTCTCAGTTAGAGCTGGTCCAGTTTTACGAGTAGGAACCGGGCTCTGACTATGATGTTGTTGATGCAGTTGTAGTGTAGAGATGAAATTTCTCACGCCCGTTGCGACTTCATCTAGCCTTTTCACAGCCCCCCTCATTTTCTCAAGGATGGGATCAGATTTGAAGACTCTTTTACTAGCTTTTTTAACTTTCCGTTTAGAGTCGGAGAGAAAACCACGCATTTTACCCCAGCCTGCGTGCGAAATTGGTAGGGAATTTAATATTCTTTTATTGATTAAATTCAAAAAACAATCAATTATTTTTGAGCATCTGATTGCTAACCACTATGACCATGTTCTTTGCTGCCTGAGGCTTTCTCCTTAACTTGTTTCTGTAGCTTAAGGTAATCAAGCTCATCAAGTACGTTGTCAGCCTCGTAAACAGCATCTTTTAGTTGCCACAGCCATTTCTTGAGTGCTCCAGTAACTTCTTGTTGCCCGCTCTCTGCCTTCTCCATGACAGCTAGGATACGAGGAAGAGCATCATTGAGCCTTTCAATCTCATCTTTCATCCGAGTATCCCAAGCAAAATACCGGTCTGCTGCATACTCGAACCCATTCTCCACCAACTTCTCGATGATCTTGCTCACAATCACGTCTCCGACCACCACCATGTTTTTATGAGTAGCGAGCTCTTCGCTTTTGCTTTATCGTAGTAGATGTAGACTTTAATTGCAGAGAGTTGCAGAGCAGAGAACTCCTTAGTTCTCCTACACTACTCAAGAAATGGGGAACTTATATCCACACTCCTAATCATTATGATAAGCCCCACTCCGCCCCCACATTAAGTTGCGGTTTGCAGGAGAAATTGAGATGAATATCAACTACTTGTGCAGTTCACCTCTATAAGTCATTAAGTCTACGGTGGTTGTTGGAAAAATTATTGATCTTTGCTTGGATTCCTTGCCTTCATAATTTTCAAACTTGATGGTAAGGATTCGTTACGAGCCATTTGATTGATGTTAACTTGACTGAGTCAATTATTGACCAAACCAATCAAGAAATGTTCCTTAGATATTATTGGGTTGTTAGCATAACTTTGTTAATTTCTATAGAAGAGGGATTCATGGTTGGGTAGAGTAAATCATGGAGGCCGATACGATTTAGGGTGAAGGTGGATACTGATAAGCCTCTGCAAAATGAAAGGTTATCTCATTGTTAAGACGTACACAGAAAAACTAAAAGTTTCTATTCGAAATCCCAAATCAAAACCACCCTATTTTATTTTTATACTAGTATCAAACCAGATTAAAGATCTGTTCCCTTGTTTCCAACAAACTATTGCTTATTTTATTTTATACCAGATTAAAGGTTGAGGTTGAGGTTTATCTTTTATTTTATTTTTATACTAGTATCAACCCAGATTATTAGTTAGATTGCACGTGCAATACACGTGGTTGAATATCATGGTTATTTAAATTGATAAAAATAGATTAAAATAAAATAGAAAATAAAGTTTTTTGCAAGATTGATTATCAACACAATAATCTCTCTTTCAAATAAAATATTGTCATTGTTTCCTTCAACCCAGACTGTCGCTGCGTGATCTACTATTTGTGAGTTATAAACACATTGATCTAGTACAATATCTTTGTTTATTAGTATCTTGAAGTCTTTAAAAGATGGGTGATCATTCAATTCGTAAAAGAATTTTGCATATGAATTTACTTGCAATATGTTCATTAAACTTTTAGTTGTGGTTTGACTCATATTCACATTAACTTTTAGTTGTGATTTTACTCGATTTTACTCATATTTATATAGTCAATCGATTAAACATATTAAAATTATAATGACACAGTTAAAATTATATATTGTGTTCACATTAAATATAATTTATAAAAAATAGTACATTAAAGTCAAAAACCTTTTAACCACTATATAGATTATTTGAAAAATTTTACATGTATAAACTATACTACTTAGGAATAGTGATTTGCACACTTAACTATAGCCTAATACATCTTAAGAATGACTTACTCTTTAATATCATCATTAATTAATGTATCTATGCATTACAGTAAAACACAATGAAAATTTTGAAAACTACAAAAGAAATATCCTCAAAAGTTTTTAAAATTGTAAAAACAAACACCCTAAACTTTTATAATTAACAAATACAAAAAACTATAAAAAATTACATTAAAATCAAGGAACTATAAAAAATCATTGAAAAATTTCAAACTTTGGAGGGGTAATTTGCAATGTACTAAACTTTAAGTTTATTTTTTTGTAAATTTTAAATCAAATAGATTTTTAATTAGTTATGTTCTTTTTAAAAAAGTTATGGGTAATATTGATCATGAAAAGTTTTTCCTAAATCAATACTTTTAAAGGGAGTATGATATCTTTTTGTAAATTTTTTATTCTCTAGGGGTTGCTAGTAATTTGTATATTCATTTTAGTGTCTATAGGTTAGAAATTCTCATAATTTTTTTTTTTGTAAATTATGAATATTAGAGGTTTTTTGTAAATTATGAATATTTGTTTGATTGTGTAATATTTTCTTCTAATTGAGGTTTTTCATAGTTGGATGTGCCTTATGTTGAGCATTTTGAATTATGGAGCTATAGTTGTATGACCTAGGCCTTATCTGTGCTTCTACTTTGAAATTTGAAATAGTGGGCTGTCAGGATTTTGATAGGTAGATTGGATGAATGGATTGGACTCACAAATTCACGCCAGTTATGGGGATGCATTAACTTGCTTCTGGACCACTCTGTAGCACAAAATTTTGCAAGTTGATGTCATTTATGTGAAAGTGCTTCCCTTTTGCTAGTTGCTGCTGATAGTTGCAGTGAAACAAATGGTTGTCATTGAACTTATATTTACTTTGCGAGTGTTTATGATTCAACTGAAGATAATTTGCAATTTAAACTAAATAATCCAAAGCACCACACGGTTAAAACCCCAAAACGCCCCTCTCTCTTTCTCCCCAGTGTACAACTACTTTGCCAATGGCCTCTACAAGTTCTTTGCTAGATTCTACCAGAGGCTGTAGTTTTGATGTTAAGAAATTTAAGTAAATTTCAGACTCATGTAAAAAATAAAAGAAAAACGAAAGAAGAAAGTTTTGATGTTAAGAAATTTAAGTAAATTTCAGACTCATGTAAAAAATAAAAGAAAAACGAAAGAAGAATAAACCTTAGAGCTTGCTTCAGTCACAGTAGAAAAACGAAAGAAGAATAAACCTTAGAGCTTGCTTCAGTCACAGTATAGCCATCATAAGGACAGGCAGTAGTAGTGGCTACAAGATAAGCTAGGCACCGTTTACAGTATAAATGTGCACATTGTGCTTGTAAAACCTCGTTTGGTATAATGAGCATACGGCATACAACACAGAAATATTCACCGGGGATAGAATGGATATTCACTATGCATCCATTTTCAAAAAAGTATAATATTGATATGATACTAACGTTGGCTTAATTTTTTTTGGTTGCAGAAAAGCACACCATGGATGTGGTTAGAATTCCATCAAATATTAACTACTTCCGGGACCTCCTCCAAAATCATATTTCTTCTACATCATTGGAGGATCATCGGACAACCCTTCGAGATACACCTTTCGTTGGGTATTTGGATGTTGCTAATGTTCCAATTCACCCTGTTCTAGTGGATTGCTTGCCGGAAGTCTTTGATGCTGAAAAAAATAGCTTCAAGATTGGAGAAAAATGGACCTCTTTTAGTCTTCAAGATGTCGCAAGAATTACGGGTCTTCCGATGGGAGGATCTATTGTAGACACGAGGTTCCATAGAAGCGATCGCGAGACAATCTACAAGCTCGTGCTATCGTTTAGGTCGAAGACAGAAATCGTGGAGGATAGCAAGTGTAGGACTAGGAGAGGAAAGAAGAAAAGTAACGAGGAAAAGAAGAAGATTGTTTGTGCTAGAAGGGGTAGGATGGGTGAACTTATTCAGGAGATGGCTGAGCGTAGAGATCCTCTTGTGCCACAGATGCTCGTGGCTTTCATCATAGGCTTTATATTATGCCCTCAAGCTAATATGGGTTGCCCTTTATTTGCATTTAGATATGCGGAGAAATTGGACACTCTTAATGAGTACAATTGGGCTGAAGCAGTGTTCAGTGTGTTAAGGACTGAGATGGTTAAGGCTAAAAAGACCATCACCAAGAGGTCAGAGGGAAATCGAAGTAGAGGTGGTTATATGGGGGGCTTTGCATCAGTTTTGGTGGTAAGTTAACATTTTCTATATCTATGTCATTTTTCATTTTATATATTTAGTTCATTTAGTCATATTTACTATTGTACTAAAATTATCAACTGTTCACAGATATGGTTTTATGAGCTTGTCGGAAAGCTAAACCTTCGCGTAGGAGCTGAATCCCTACCACCCATCCTAAGCTTCTACAAGTGTCCAAAACCTTTACGGAGGAATGCATTGCAGAATTTAATTAGAGGCCCGGATAATTTTAGCCAATATCATAAGGGCTCGAGGTCTCTACAATTTCAAAAGAGGATTGCTGAAGCCGCCACTTCCACTAAAGAAGCTACTTCTTCAAAATTCAAGGGAAAGGTATAATGGTTTATTTGTATGTAATGTTACTTTTCCAATTATTATGTGGGTTCAAATAGTAATTTAATGTGCTTTTTGCTAAAATAGAACTTATTATTTGATGTTGGTGAATTATCTATGCTTTCGTTGGTTTTATTCATGAATGTAACTGTGCTTGGGTTGTTTACATGTAGATAATCACTGAAGCTGATTTGGATCGGCTCATCCATGAAAAGAAAGTTGAATTAAACCTTCTCTTGAAGATGAAGAGGGAAATATTCGGTGGAAGGCAAGAGGATGTCGATAGTGATATCGGAGATGAGGATGACGGGGATGATGAAGATGATAGTGATGGCGGCGATGAGGATGGCAGGAATGAGGAGGATGATAGAGATGTAGGCGAAGGTGAAGGTGAAAGTGATGGTGGAGTAGGAGATGAGGGGGATGGTGGTGATGTGGATGAGGATGATGAAGATGTTTTATTGTGTTTTCATCGACATATTTAGTAAGTTTTTTCATATGTAGGGAGACATTAGTGTGGTCATCAAATGATGCTTTAGTAACTCGTAAGGATGCATTGGAATTACTTAAAGGCGAAGCAATTGGTTGCGACGTAAGTTCCCCTTTTTGTACTTGTGTTTCACACAATGCACGTGTAGCACATAACCTTCAATTTTTTATTATGTGCATTTTCAGGTTATAGCCTCCTATGTTGTGCTTCTAAATATGTTGATGGAGATGCGTCCAAATTATGCGAAGAACATATACATCTGCAGTCCATGGGTTACTGTAAGTGGATTCTCGATTAGAGATTATAAGTATTATTCGTGTATTATCTTTGATACTAAAAATAATTCTCTCTTTGGTTTTTTGTAGAGATGCATAAACGAAAATAATCCGTCAAGTGTCGAACACATGTTTAAGCCAATAACTAGTACACGTTTCGTCACACTTGATAAGATTATTTTCCCACTTCTAACTTCATTTCATTGGCATATGTTGGTGTTATCTATAAAAGAGAAAAGGTTTCATCATTACTCTTCTCTTCACGGATATATATCTGATGCCAATGATTTTAGAGCGAAGCTTATGACATCCATCCCCGATGAGTGGAATATAGATATTAGCTCTTGTCATGAGATAGAAAGTGTTGATGTACCGCAACAACGTGGGTGAGTGTATTCAACCTATTCCTATGTTGTTTTGCTATATTTGCCGATACATAGAATTTATATATTGCGGTTCCATGAAAATTTTTATAGTTGTACTTCCTATTTTTGTACTTGCAGTAGCCTAGATTGCGGGGTGTTCTTGATGTCATATATGTTTAGCCTCGTATCCGGCCAACCAATTTCAATAGATCAAAAGGATTGTGCGAGACATAGAGCTCGTATCGTAGCTCTATTTCTATCTGAAGGTATTTTCCATAAGTGTAATATGTGTAATGTATGTGGTTATACTTTTACATTTCGTCTACTAATCTTTTAATCCGTGTATCGGTTGATTTCAGGATATAAGCAATCACCACAAGCTCAATTCTAAGAACCTCCAAACTGAGCAAGAACCATCTGAAGGTATATTTTCCATAAGTGTAATATGTGTAATGTATGTGGTTATACTTTTACTATATGGTTAGTTCACAGGGTAAATGGGTGGGTAATGGATGATGCTTTTGCATTGTATAAATGTTGTAAGTTGGCATATCATGATCCCGAAATTTGTGAACTGATGGTTACAAGTTTAAGCACATTAGTTTTATCCTTTATTTTCTTATTAAATTATCTTTGATATTGGAAGTTAATCATCATCATTGGCAATCCAGGAATACCTTCATCAGTTCTTGAAACCGCGATAGCGGGTTAGAGTGTAAGTGTAGCGGGTTAGACTGTAAGTGTAGCGGGTTATCCTATAAGTGTAGCGTGTTATCCTGTAAGTGTAGAGGGTTATATTGTAAGTGTAGCGGGTTATATTGTAAGTGTAGCGGGTTAGACTGTAAGTGTAGCGTGTTATGCTGTAAGTGTAGCATGTTATATTATAAGTGTAGCGTATTATGCTGTAAGTGTAGCGGGTTATATTATAAGTGTAGTGGGTTAGACTGAAAGTGTAGCGGGTTATCCTGTAAGTATAGCATGTTATGCTGTAAGTGTAGCGGGTTAGAGTATAAGTGTAGTGGGTTATATTGTAAGTGTAGCGGGTTAGGCTGTAAGTGTATCGGGTTATCCTATAAGTGTAGCGGGTTATGCTGTAAGTGTAGCGGGTTAGACTGTAAGTGTAGCGGGTTAGACTGTAAGTGTAGCGGGTTAGATTGTAAGTATAGCGTGTTATGCTGTAAGTGTAGCGGGTTAGACTGTAAGTATAGCGTGTTATGCTGTAAGTGTAGCGGATTATCCTATAAGTGTAGCGGGGTATATTGTAAGTGTAGCTGGTTATCCTGTAAGTGTAGCGGGTTACATTGTAAGTGTAACGGGTCAATGCACAATACAATTCTTCATCCATCTATGTTTGTCATTAAAAATAAAACAAATTTAAGGAAATTTTCATCAAAGATAGACAACTAAAATCAAATTATGTGAAATTAATCAAATATTAGCGGGTTAGTCTGTATTTCATCAAAGATAGACAACTAAAATCAAATTATGTGAAATTAATCAAATATTAGCGGGTTAGTCTGTAAGTGTAGCGGGTTATCTTGTAAGTGTAGCGTGTTATGCTGTAAGTGTAGCGGGTTATCCTGTAAGTATAGCGGGTTATATTGTAAGTGTAGCGGGTTAGAGTGTAAGTGTAGCGGGTTAGACTGTAGGTGTAGCGGGTTATCCTATAAGTGTAGCGTGTTATGCTGTAAGTGTAGCGGGTTATCCTGTAAGTGTAGCGGGTTAGACTGTAAGTGTAGCGGGTTATCCTGTAAGTGTAGCGTGTTATGCTGTAAGTGTAGCAGGTTAGACTGTAAGTGTAGCGGGTTAGACTGTAAGTGTAGCATGTTATGCTATAAGTGTAGCGGGTTATCCTGTAAGTGTAGCGGGTTATGCTGTAAGTGTAGTGAGTTAGACTGTAAGTGTAGCGGGTTAGACTGTAAGTGTAGCGGGTTAGACTATAAGTGTAGTGGGTTAGACTGTAAGTATAGCGGGTTATGCTGTAAGTGTAGCGGGTTATCCTGGAAGTGTAACGTGTTATGCTGTAAGTGTAGCGGATTATCCTATAAGTATAGCGGGTTATATTGTAAGTGTAGCGGGTTATCTTATTGTTTGCGTCAAAAGTTGGTTTTGTTATGGAATTCATTATATCTTCGGTCGATTACAACAAATTCAAAAGAGATAGTCTTTTTATAAGACTTCTTTTACACAACAAAAGGAAAATTACAACTTTTGAGAAACAAACGCAGGATCGCTGTTTGGATCGCTGCTTGCGTGGGATCTTTGCCTGTGCCGGAGGCGCGTTAGCCCGTGGACCACCGAATCACAGATTCTGATTGAACCGTGAGGGGTTTAGTGATTCTTCCTTCGTTTATCGAAGTAAGAATTTGAAGCGAATATCTTATCGATGTAAGATGTTCACTCTTCCAAAGATCAAGTCTGAGCTTAAATCTCTAGGGCTCGCTAGAAGCTTCTTGAGGATGTTTGTGAAGAAGGAAGACTCTCTCTCTTGCTCTAATTCACCAAAACTTAAGGCTCTCTGCTCTAATCTGCTTTGGAAATGCTCAGCCCCTGTCCATGATGACCATAGGGGGGTATTTATAGACTCCTTAGACGATAACTGAAGAAATAACCGATCCACAACTATCTCTTTAGGCGCGGCAGTTGATGCTGTCGCGGCTAAAGGACGCGACAGTCGACACTGTCGCGGCCAAAGGGTGCGGCAGTCGACACTGCCGCGGCTAAAGGGCGCGGCAGTCGACACTGCCGCGGCTAAAGGGGCAGTTACACCCACGTTCATACGTGTTTGAAACAGTTCTCCCACGACCTTTAACCACCTTTTTCGTGGTTTAACTGCTTTTCCACATCAGCACACGTTCTATTTCTGATACTCCGCCACGTGGACTTTAAATAATCATCAGATAACTGTATTATAACTGCTGTAGCATCCTGCTTTAACTGCCGCGGCACCATAGGTTGCAGCGGTTAAGCCGCGACACCATAGGCTGCCGCGCCTTAGCCGCGGCACCTTGGTCTGCCGCGCCTAACTGTTTAAAGGTTTGATCGTTCAATTTGTGGACCTCTCGTTCATGGAACGAATCGAGAGGGGATTTTGGCTTTGGTCCTAACTGTTTAAAGGTTTGACCAAGATGGGAATTTGAGACGATCCTAACTGTTTAAAGGTTTGATCGTTCAATTTGTGGACCTCTCGTTCATGGAACGAATCGAGAGGGGATTTTGGCTTTGGTCCTAACTGTTTAAAGGTTTGACCAAGATGGGAATTTGAGACGATCCTAACTGTTTAAAGGTTTGATCGTTCAATTTGTGGACCTCTCGTTCATGGAACGAATCGAGAGGGGATTTTGGCTTTGGTCCTAACTGTTTAAAGGTTTGACCAAGATGGGAATTTGAGACGATCCTAACTGTTTAAAGGTTTGATCGTTCAATTTGTGGACCTCTCGTTCATGGAACGAATCGAGAGGGGATTTTGGCTTTGGTCCTAACTGTTTAAAGGTTTGACCAAGATGGGAATTTGAGACGATCCTAACTGTTTAAAGGTTTGATCGTTCAATTTGTGGACCTCTCGTTCATGGAACGAATCGAGAGGGGATTTTGGCTTTGGTCCTAACTGTTTAAAGGTTTGACCAAGATGGGAATTTGAGACGATCCTAACTGTTTAAAGGTTTGATCGTTCAATTTGTGGACCTCTCGTTCATGGAACGAATCGAGAGGGGATTTTGGCTTTGGTCCTAACTGTTTAAAGGTTTGACCAAGATGGGAATTTGAGACGATCCTAACTGTTTAAAGGTTTGATCGTTCAATTTGTGGACCTCTCGTTCATGGAACGAATCGAGAGGGGATTTTGGCTTTGGTCCTAACTGTTTAAAGGTTTGACCAAGATGGGAATTTGAGACGATCCTAACTGTTTAAAGGTTTGATCGTTCAATTTGTGGACCTCTCGTTCATGGAACGAATCGAGAGGGGATTTTGGCTTTGGTCCTAACTGTTTAAAGGTTTGACCAAGATGGGAATTTGAGACGATCCTAACTGTTTAAAGGTTTGATCGTTCAATTTGTGGACCTCTCGTTCATGGAACGAATCGAGAGGGGATTTTGGCTTTGGTCCTAACTGTTTAAAGGTTTGACCAAGATGGGAATTTGAGACGATCCTAACTGTTTAAAGGTTTGATCGTTCAATTTGTGGACCTCTCGTTCATGGAACGAATCGAGAGGGGATTTTGGCTTTGGTCCTAACTGTTTAAAGGTTTGACCAAGATGGGAATTTGAGACGATCCTAACTGTTTAAAGGTTTGATCGTTCAATTTGTGGACCTCTCGTTCATGGAACGAATCGAGAGGGGATTTTGGCTTTGGTCCTAACTGTTTAAAGGTTTGACCAAGATGGGAATTTGAGACGATCCTAACTGTTTAAAGGTTTGATCGTTCAATTTGTGGACCTCTCGTTCATGGAACGAATCGAGAGGGGATTTTGGTTTTGGTCCTACCTGTTTAAAGGTTTGACCAAGATGGGAATTTGAGACGATCCTAACTGTTTAAAGGTTTGATCGTTCAATTTGTGGACCTCTCGTTCATGGAAGGAATCGAGAGGGGATTTTGGTTTTGGTCCTAACTGTTTAAAGGTTTGACCAAAAGGGAGTTTTGAGACGATCCTAACTGTTTAAAGGTCTGATCGTTCAATTTGTGGACCTCTCGTTCATAGAACGAATCGAGAGGGGATTTTGGTTTTGGTCCTAACTGTTTAAAGGTTTGACCAAAAGGGAGTTTTGAGACGATCCTAACTGTTTAAAGGTCTGATCGTTCAATTTGTGGACCTCTCGTTCATAGAACGAATCGAGAGGGGATTTTGGTTTTGGTCCTAACTGTTTAAAGGTTTGACCAAAAGGGAGTTTTGAGACGATCTAACTGTTTAAAGGTTTGATCGCTCAATTTGAAGACCTCTGATTTTGGTTTTGGTCCTAACTGTTTAAAGGTTTGACCAAAATGGGAATTTGAGACGATCCTAACTGTTTAAAGGTTTGATCGTTCAATTTGTGGACCTCTCGTTCATGGAACGAATCGAGAGGAGATTTTGGCTTTGGTCCTAACTGTTTAAAGGTTTGACCAAATAGGGTTTTGTGAGGGAAGATTGATCTAAAGAAATGATCGAATCTCATCTCAGCAAAAGAGTATTCAGAAATCACCGTGGGGATGTAGTGTTTATCTCCTTGTTTGTAATGATCGGGTTATCCCTAAGAAAATTACATATAGCATTCTTTCGAGAACTTCCCGTTACATGAACCATCCACCCCCAGCTCCCTTTGTGAAACTGGGTCTATCATTATATTCAGCTTCATGATCAGGTTATCCTTAAGAGTACTATGCATGGCGCTCTCCAGGAATTTCCCGTGAAAGAAAGGAAATGGAGCAGTTTATACTCGTATACTCTTTGGAGTGTGGGGAAACAGTTTATACTCGTGTACCCAATGGAGTATGGGGAAACAGTTTATACTCGTGTACCCAATGGAGTAATATGATCGTCTTTACTCGACTTCTTTCGTCGTTATGACGCCGGAGTCAATTAGGGCTTGGATCCTGTTTTTAAGTCCAAAGCAAATCTCGGTGGGATGAAGAACCCCTCTGTGGTACGCACAATAGTTTGGATCCGTAATCCTCTTAGCTCCATCCTGATCTTTAATAGGTGGTAGCTCGATTTTGTCATTAGCGAGGAGGTATTCCAATATGGCTGGAGATTCATCATCTTCGAAAGAATATTCCTTTTGAAACCTCGGATCGAGAGTCGCATTCTCAACGATTGCAGATGTCATTGGTTGGCCTCTCTCAGCTTTCTTTCTTTTAAGAAAGTGCTCAGCTTGTTCACCCCGAGATTTTAACTCCTTCCAAGTTGTGGATAGCACGACTCCCAGAGTTTCCAGGACGTCGATGGAGAGGTTATTATGGCATGTTTGCAGAATGAACTCCTCTGTAACAGGATCTCTGCAATTCATTGCCATGTTACGGAAGCGCTTGACAAAATTGTCAACTGACTCTTCGTCTTTTTGCTTCTCATCCAAAAGGGTTCCGACCGACACTTCGGTGTCATCATCGAAGAAGTTGCTGAGGAACAAATTTTCTATGTCATCCCAGCAATTGATGCTCCCTGGCTTGAGACGCTGATACCAATCGAAGGCCGACCCACGAAGGGTGCCAACGAATGACCGGACCATTAAAGCCTCGTTTCCAGAGATCATGCCCAAATGAGACTTGAAATAAATCAAGTGTTGAATCGGCGAACTCTTCCCTTCAAACGGTGTGAAGTTAATCAGATTGAATTTGGTCGGGTATGGGATTGAATCCCATTCCCTCGGATAAGGACATGGAATACCCGTCTTCTTAACTTCTTGAGCTGTCATCAAAGCATTGATTTTGTCTTCAAGCTTTTGCATTTTCCCGTCATCGTCTTCATTTCTTTCTGAATGATGTCGAGTAAAGATAATTGGACCACCCCCAGTGAGAGGTGCTATTGAACCACCCCCAATATCGTTATTGAGAGGATCCATTAAAACACCCCCAGCGTTATTGCCATTGGGAGGTGTATCAGCCACAATGACTTCATCTACCTCTGGATCACTGTCATCTACAACATTCCGAGTGTGGTGGCTGGATTCAATTCGCTGATTGGACTCAGGAGGTTGAGGCTGTTGAGTTAACAGTTCTCTCATTTGTTGGATAGCCAACTTCATTTCTGTCTTCACTTCAGCTCTAATTTCTTCACGTTGTTTGGCTAGAGCTTCCTGAAGTATTTGAGTGAACTGATCAGCAGTGATTGTGAATACTTCTCTGATTTGTCCTGTGCTAGACATTGTATCATCAGAAGCGATTGCAGAATAAGTGTCCGAGAATTCATCCTCCGAGGACATTCCTTCTTGCATTCTCTTGTAGTCTCTGCGTCTGATAGCTCCTAATTGGAGTCGAGACATCCTTTGAGCAATTCTTGGATTGACTTTTCCTTTCGGGGAAAAGTCGGGATTTGAGTCACTTGAATGCCGCTTAGACTTTCTTTTATCAGCCACGTTGATGGTGACTTCAGGGAATTCATCATTTTGGACAGCTGCTCTTCTTTTGCGGAAATGTCTCGGCTTAGGTTTCGATAATACAGAGACTTTTCGTGGGATGACTTCTCGTTTGAAACAGTCACATTCTGATAATTCAACTTGATAATACGATTCATCAGTATGATTGACAAAAAATCGTATTGTTTGATATGACCTCCCAGGTATGACAATATCATTTGGTAAATATGTCTTCTTCTGGGGGTGTAAAACCTTGTTGGCATTCTCTAGACAATTTATTTTTGTCTTTGAGCGATCCAAGGTTATGTCGGGAGTCGCACGTTTAGAACCACCCCCTTGTGGGTATGGAGTCTTAACGGGCTCCGAATGCTGATTTTGCATAAGTCCAGACTTCAGAATCCAAACTTGGCGGAGTTTTGGTGATTCTTTGGTCACCGTTTCCTTCCTCCTTTCTCGTCTTTGTTGTAAGAGAGCACGGGCATGAACAACGTTTGCACGACGTTTTTGTATACGTTCTTGGAGGGTCGAACGAGCCCTTTTGATGAGTGTCCATTCCTCCGTTGTGAATTGTGCAGAAACGTGAGTAGTTCGTCGTTGCATTGAGCGAACCACTTGTTGTTTCCTCGACTCTAAGTCCGCATAATAACGAACTCCGTCGGTTTGTTCAAATGCCTTAGCTATTTGACGAGCACGACGCTGACGCTGTCTCTGACGAGCTCTTTTCGTCAATGTCGTCGGGCTTTGATTCGATGACTCTTCAATTAGATAAGAGCCATTTTGAGCAGAGGTGTTGCGAGTGAAATTCTCAGCAACAATCAAGCGAGAGTCTTCATTTTGTGCCTTCTTTGGCATGCAACTCTTCCTCAATTGTGAGATCCTCTTGTACTTGCGAGATAATGAAGATCTTGAAGAGGATGATGAGAGATATTCCTCAAACTTGGTCTGGTCGAATTCGTATTCGACCATGGATTCAACTGGAATCTTGATCGGCTGCGACACGACGGTCTCGGCAGCGAGACCGTTGGCTCCCACTGTGGTCGCCAGCTTGTTTGCGTCAAAAGTTGGTTTCGTTGTGGAATTCATTATATCTTCGGTCGATTACAATAAATTCAAAGAAAACAGCCTTTTTATAAGACTCTTTTACACAACAAAAAGAAAATTACAACTCTTGAGAAAATAAACGCAGGATCGTTGTTTGGATCACTGCTTTCGTGGGATCTTTGCCTGTGCCGGGAGCGCTTTGACTCGTGGACCACCAAATCACAGATTCTGATTGAACCGTGAGGGGTTTAATGATTCTTCCTTCGTTTATCGAAGTAAGAATTTGAAGCGAATATCTTATCGATGTAAGATGTTCACTCTTCCAAAGATCAAGTCTGAGCTTAGATCTCTAGGACTCGCTAGAAGCTTCTTGAGGATGTTTGTGAAGAAGGAAGACTCTCTCTCTTGCTCTAATTCACCAAAACTCAAGGCTCTCTGCTCTAATCTCTCTGGAAAATGCTCAGCCCCCCGTCAATGATGTCCATAGGGGGGTATTTATAGCCTCCTTGGACAATAACTGAAGAAATAGCCGATCAACGACTATCCCTTTGACCGCGACATCCCGGACTGCAGCGGCTATTGGCGCGGCAGCATGAACTGCAGCGGCCACAGGGGCAGTTACCAGCACGTTCCATCGTGCTTGAAACTGTCCTCCCACGACTTTTAACCACCTTTTTCGTGGTTTAACTGCTTGTCCACGTCAGCACACGTTCTATTTCTGATACGCCGCCACGTAGACTTCACATAATCATCACATAACTGCCTCGTAACCGCTGTAGCATCCCCTATAGTAGCCGCGGCACCATGGATTGCCGCGCCCAAGCCGCGGCACTATGAACTGCCGCGTCTTAGCCGCGGCACTATGAGCTGCCGCGCTGTAGCCGCGGCACCATGAGCTGCCGCGCCCACACGCTGTAGTTTGCATTGTTCTGTGAATTCACATTGTTTTGTGTTGATTCACAGATCCTTTTGCTTCCTTTGGGCTTGTATGATCTCCCATGACTTAGATACTGATGTTTATCACCTTCTCTTTGTCTTGAGTGATATTTGGATGTCTGTAAGCATTTTTGACGTCTACAGATACCCCCTCCAAAGTATCACAGACTCATCATTTTGAAGAGGAGTCTGGGACACTTTGTCATTAAAAATAAAACAAATTTAAGGAAAATTTCATCAAAGATAGACAACTAAAATCAAGTTATGTGAAATTAATCAAAGATTATGTGAATTAATGAGTGATTGAATAAAATCAAAGATAGAATGTAAGTGTAGCGGGTAGGCTGTAAGTGTAGTGGGTTAGTAAGTGTAGCGGGTTTGACTGTAAGTGTAGCGGGTTAGTCTGTAAGTGTAGAGTGTTATCCTATAAGTGTAGCGTGTTATGCTGTAAGTGTAGCGGGTTAGATTGTAAGTGTAGCGGGTTAGAGTGTAAGTGTAGCGGGTTAGATTGTAAGTGTAGCGGGTTATTCTGTAAGTGTAGCGTGTTATGTTGTAAGTGTAGCGGGTTATCCTGTAAGTAGCGTGTTATGTTGTAAGTGTAGCGGGTTATCCTGTAAGTGTAGCAGGTTAGACTGTAAGTGTAGCATAATATGCTGTAAGTGTAGCAGGTTATATTATAAATGTAGCAGGTTATCCTGTAAGTGTAGCGGGTTATCTTATAAGTGTAGCGCGTTATGCTGTAAGTGTAGCGTGTTAGACTGTAAGTGTAGCGGGTTAGATTGTAAGTGTAGCATGTTATGCTGTAAGTGTAGCGGGTTATATTGTAAGTGTAGCGTGTTATGCTGTAAGTGTAGCGGGTTAGACTGTAAGTGTAGTGGGTCAATGCACAATACAATTCTTCATCCATCTATGTTTGTCATTAAAAATAAAACAAATTTAAGGAAAATTACAACTAAAATCAAATTATGTGAAATTAATCAAAGATTATGTGAATTATTAAGTGATCGAATAAAATCAAATTTAACTAAAATTTCATCAAATATAAAAAAAAATTATATGAATTATGTGAAATTAATCAAAGATTATGTGAAACTAATTTTTATATGAATTATGTGAAATTAATCAAAGATTATGTGAAACTAATTTTTCCTTAATGAGTGGTTGAATAGTAACAAATGTAACTAACAAATGTAACTAACAAATTTAACTAAAAATATAAAAAAAATTATGTCAATTATGTGAAATTAATCAAAGTTTATGTGAAACTAATTTTTATGAATTTAGGATTAATAATGAGAAATTAATGTGAACTAATCATGTCAATTTTAAAAGATTAAATGAGAAATTAATGAGAAATTAATGAGTGGTTGAATAGTAACAAATGTAACTAACATTTTTATCAAATATAGCAAATTTAACTATTTTTTATGAATTCATGAATAACAATTTTAAATGATTTTTATTTGTTATACTGTCAAATATAACAAATTTAACTAATTTACATGAATAACAATGTCAAATAATTCATGAATAAGAGGATGAATTAATGCAATAAACTTGGTAGATGAGTAAATTGAAAAATTATACCTTTAATTGTTAAGAAAGTGATGAATATCCACTAAAATCACACCATACACATTAATGGAGTTGGGAATTTAATGATGGATTGATAAGTGGGTGAAAATTAATTGATAGGTTTAATGGAAGAATGTAGTATTAATGGATGGGAGAGGGAGTTAATTGGGAAATGGAGAGAGAGAAAAGGAGGGAGAGAACATGATTTATTTCCCGCCCCTTCTCTCCTCTCCCGCGCGGGTTGGCAAAGGGACAGGGGAATACAGTGGCTCTCTCTCTCTCTCTCTCTCCACTCTCTCTCTCTCTCTCTAAATTTTTAATATTTTATATTTTTAAAGGGACCCACTTAATAAAGAACACATTATTAAACTGTAAAGGGTAGAGTTGGAATTAATTCAAAAATTTTGGGGGGCCCACACTTACAAGTATTGTATTTTGTAAGTTGGGCTTAAAGATAAATACCCAAAGATATTTGGGTTTATGGATACATCAAATAGTAAATGGGTTTATAGGTAAAGATGGGTAAACATTTGGGCCTAGAAATAAAAAGCCCTATTTTTAATCCAGATTCACGCTCATACAACATTTCATTTTATTTGAAGGTAAACATATTTTAGACCATGCTCTATCTCCCAAGCAAAACCCTCAAAAAAACAAAAGACGAACTCCCCGCTTATCCTCCACCTGTCCCTCATACTCTCGCTCCCCCAATAACCCAAAAATGTCCCCTCGATTCCACCTGCCCTCCGCCGTCGCCGGCGCTGCCTCCGCCTCCGCCGCCCTCATCCTCCTCTTCGGCCGCCCAAAAGACCCAACTTTCCACCTAATCTCCATCACCCTCTCCTCCTTCTCCCTCAACCTCCCCCTCCTCGACCTCGACCTAATACGCCCTAAACCCTCACGTGCACCAACCCCAACGCTCGTCCCCATTCCTCTACGCCCCGCCCGTCTCTCCATCTCCTACCGGCGGTTTCCCACCTCGGCTCCGCCCCTCCCCGCGGCGCTCAGCCCCCCGCTCCTGCCAGCCTCATCAGGCTCCGCGGCGAGGCTCGACGGGAATCCAGATGGCCCACCACGCGGGGTCCATACTAGCTGACGTGGCGAGGAGGGAGATGAGGCTGGACGCCGAGGTGGAGATCGCGGGGACGGCTAGGGTTTTGTTTATGAGGAGGAGGTTTTGCGCGAAGGTGGAGAGTCACGTGGTCGTGGATCCGGTGTTTCTTGATGTTGTGGAGCAGGAGAATACTACTGAGACTCATCTGCTTGCTTGAGATTTTGAGGGTCCTTGGATCCTGGGTTGTGTTGTAGGTTGTAATGGGAGCTCGCTCGTTGTTCTTTTGGTTATTTACACATCCAAATCTTCATATTTAATTCCGATTCTTTTGGTGATATTGTTGGACGAACTTGGAGTTTTAACTTCTTTCACCTCAGCTACTGAACTTTGGAATAATAGCAAGGCTGCAAGAGAACAAGCGCGATACGACTATGAAGAATTTTCAATGGTAGTATTTTTTATTAGAATTAATATAAAACTATAATCCGGTCATAACGGGGGTTTTTAAACGACCGTTTTGACTGCCGAGATTAGGGCGGAAACTCTGGCTGTTCTTGAAGAAGGGCTGATCTTTTGCGAGGGCAGCAGGGTTAACTAGAGTTTCATGCGGAAAGCGATCGACGCTCTCTTGCTCGTTCAAGGCATCCAGAAAACTAGTTTTGGGACGAGTGGCACTAGCGGCACACCCCAACCATAACTCCAATCATCATCTCTCTCTCTCTCTCTCTCTCTTTACGGTGCACTGGACCGCACATGAGCTTCTAAAATTTTTAACAACCCATATGGAGCCCGGTGCGTTGTAGCAAGAAAGAGAGGGGGTATGGTTAGAATTGTGGTTGGGGGTGTGCTCCTATCATTTTCTTTTTGGGACTAAGTCCAAATTTATGATTCCGAGGCTTCCGAAGTTGTCTTTACTCTCACGTAAAGAGAGATGGAGATCGTGCTGCTTATTGGCTAGCTCAACAAGCGTTGATAATTCAGGACGCTACTGCGTGGTTGGAGGATTTTCTACCTTTTCTTAGTTCTATTGTATACCGACGATTGTAATTTCCGAATTGATAACATCTGTACGGGTGTTGGTTGTAAAGTTTTTAACGAGGAAGCACCTGTCCCCTTAAAAAATCCTCATATTCAAACGAGTTATAACAGTGTATTTTGTGATCGGGATCCAAATTACACCGTCCACGTATGCTTAAAAAAATAATCAAATGCAGTACTACCCTATTTCAAAATCGTTACTTTTAAAACAAAACGACTAAAGTTTTTCCCCCCTCCCTTTTTTGCCTCTTCTCTATGCCCTGCAAGGATGGTGGAGTAATGTGTTTGTGGAGTGTTTAAATTGAGTGATCTCAATAATTTTACTCAGAATTAAAGAATTTCATTCCCTTGCTTGATGTCAAAGTTGTGCAGGACTTCAAATGTGAAAAAATTCCTTAATCAAATGTGTTTAGATTTGGCCAGTTCTTTTGTTTTTTTTAAACATAATTATAGATTATAGACTGTTGATCTAGCCAGTATGCATATGTGTGCCCCTGAGAGCAACTCCAATGGGGAGGCTGCAAAATGCAGCCTCCCCAAATAATATTCTCTGGAATATGCTTTTAAGTGGGGGGCACTCAAACCACCCCTTTGTATGAAGCTCCATTTATATTATCAATTGATTGCTTTTATAATACTTTAAATGGATTTAAAAATATAAAAAATATAAAATAAAAATATATAAAAATAGTTAGAAGGGTAAAATAGAAAATTTATTAGGGGGAATAGTGAAATGGAGGGGCTACATATTTGGAGGAAAAAACTCCAAATATGTAGCCCATGTTTGGTTTTTGCAGCCGAACTCCAAAAATTGGAGTTTGGTTGGACTTCAATCGGGCTGCATTTTGACGAAATGCAGCACGGTTGGAGCTGCTCTGAGAACTGCATATTCCATCTGGAATTGGTGAGCTCTGCTGTCGCCAAAAGAAGCCCACAGATGGATCTAAACATCGCCAAAAGGACGGCTCTAAATGTCTACTTACTTCATTATTCTCATTATTTCTTCAAGAACCACACCGCACACCTACTTCTTTAAAACAATCCATATCAAAGTGAGTCGACAATAATCAAATTTGTAATTAAAAAAATGTCTAAACACATAAATTATGCGTTTATCGTGTGGACGTTATCTATACAGATCTCACATGGATTTAAGGCAACGAAACTCTCCAGACTCATCTTTTAATTGCTTGACATCAAAATACACTTGATAAAACGGAACACAACTTGGAATACAGTTGAACAAAATGTCAATATATTAGATATTTTCGATATGAATTTTCTAATCCAACAGAACTATTAAAATTTTCATATAAAACAAATACACCTTTACAGATTGATGAAGTTTTATCAGGCCAAAACTAAGTTATTTCATGCAGTGGTACCCTTTTGAGTTATGCTTCAAACATATTTTACAATAAAATTTGAATTTGATCTTTATCATTTCAAAGTTCTTTTCACTATAGTAAACCTCACATGGTTGATCGTTATAAATTCATATTCAAACATGACCTAGTTTCAATACATAACTCTCAAATACTAATTAAGAAAAACATCAAGCATGAAAAACTCCTCCAAGGTCGATTGCAATTTTTATTTCTCTACTCAACTATCAAGAGAACTATTCTAATATATAAATTTGGACTCTGGTCGTTTATATAATTAGTACCGAGAAGTGCTTGAAAATAATTAGGATTAGAATTTTTTTATTGAAAAAGTCCAAAACAATACTTAGAATTATCTAGTATCTAATATCTATCTATCTATTGATATTATTTAAAAAATCCCTCCTTTTGCTAGTGGAATTAGAATTATCTAGTACCCGAACCGAATTTTTAATTAATGTTCACATTTCACCATTTGCTATTTCTAGTGGAATTTCGTAATTTTGCATACTTAACATTTTTTGGACCGGTGCAGTCACACATAAATGCATATAACTGATATCTCTTCTAAGATTTGAATTTTACATCTTAGAAATTATTCAATATTTGTTGCCTACATATGATACAATAAACTTCGGATTTTATGACCTAATTATTTTAGCATTAATCATCAAATATCACATTTTTATTACTTAAAAAGAGATATTGTATCATGCATAAGCATCGGGTCCATCAAAAACTAGTTTAAATATAAAGTAGGGTCAAAAAATAGTGGGGAAACTTTTTTTTGGAGGTAACATTTTCTTTCAATTTACCCCCAAAAACATCCCACGAAATGGGGGAAAAGGTAAATATTGACATAACCAAACCCCGAACACCACCAGTAAACCTCCATCAATAAACCCCCCCTTCTTCCCCTCAACTTCGAATGCCCCCCCGCCTCCAAAAATGTTTCGCCGCCTCTCCAAAAATGTTTCGCCGCCTCTCTCTCCTCTCCAAGCTCTCTCTCCCCCACGCTCCCTCCATCACCAAAACCCTAGCTCCCTCTCTCCTCCCCCTCATCAAAACCCTAGCTCCTCAACCTTCATCCTTTCCCAATTCCATCTCTAGATCCCCCTACAGTTCAATGGCGATGAGGTCGTTGCCCAAGATGAGCATCCTGAGCCTGAACGATCTGAGAGATAACAAGGGAGCCAGGAAGAAGAAGACTAGGAAAGGTCGAGGTATTGGATCGGGCAAGGGGAAGACCGCTGGCCGAGGGCACAAAGGGCAGAAAGCGAGGGGGACGATGAAGTTTGGGTTTGAGGGAGGGCAGACTCCGCTGAGGCGTCGGTTGCCCAAGCGAGGGTTCAAGAATCGATTCAGTCTTGAGTTTCAGGTGAGTTTTTAGGGTTAATGTGCTTTCTGTATTTTACATAACACTCACACATTAGCGCATGGCCAACTTTTTTTGCTTTTGTTAACTGAATGATTTCGTGGTTGGTGAGTATTTTCAGTGTTAGGAATAGAAGAAGGATTTTGAAATGTGGAGGGGTCTGAGTTACGATTATCGCTCCCTTGTCTGTGATGAAGGAGTCATCTTCAATACGTATGTTTTGTGAATTTAGTTCTAACATATAAGGTCTTTATCCTCTGCGATGTCTATGTCCAGAGGAGATGTGCAATCATTAGTTTGATTCTTGTAGTGGCATTGGATATGTTGATATTCATTGTAAACATGTATATATGGCTGGCAATGGTACCGGGTTGTACCTTAAGCGACCTTTGGCTGCAATCTAGTGCTGAAAGGACCTGTCATATTCTGTTGTTGAGGTTTGGTTCAGTAGCAAGTTAATATTTGGGTGTAATAATAGACTTATAGTCCCTTTTAGTTATCTTAATAGATATATTAGATATAAGATTACAAAATTAGGATTTGGGACTTATTCGATGGATATACGTATAACTTTACGAGGGAATTTACTTGCTGTTCATAAAGAACAGAGCACGTGAAGGGACATACAAGAACTTGAGGTTCCACTAACACACTTTCAATACAATCACTGTCTGGTTTTGAGGAAATCGAGCCCTTATATAGGCTAATACATGATCAAGCAAGACAAAGTCCTGTGAATCTATGACAGAACCTATTGCTAACTTATTCAGGTTCAAAATAGCAATCTAAGTGGACATTTAGGATTCCATAATTGATATGCTTATAGGCCCAATTGAAACCAACACTATCTTTATAAAAGGCCACTCATGTCTCACTTAAAATTGATTCAGCTACCTCCTTTATCTGATTTTAGGTTTCTTTCACTGCTTAAATATACTCCACACAATCTCCAAATATCTTTCGTCGTGTAACTTGACGTTCCAGATCCCTTTTGTGCACAGGAAGCATCAGAAATGTTCTTTGTAGCATAGGAATCGTTAGGCTGATCGCATTGAAGTTATGTTCCTCACTGTGATGGTAAACTTGTTCAATAACTTCATTCAGTGTTATTTGATAAATGCTACAAAATTAAAAAGATGTGCTTTAGGTTGGGCAAGAACAAGAGTTACAAATTAGCTCATTCCCTAGAAATGAAAGATGAAATGGATGCAGTGGCAGAGCCACACTCAGTTCAGGTTGGGCAAGTCCTGACCTGAACTTTGAGAAACTTATGCTTAACCTGAACTTTGAGAAACTTATGCTTACATTAAGCTTATGTATCTATAATTTGACATATATTACATCTCTCGCCCTATGCAGTCTTTTATTTTGCTGCCTAACCCAAAATTTTAAATTTTGGTTAAGCTAAAGTTTTAGCATCCACCTTAATTAAGTCATACATTCAATTCTAATACACTTAGATAGTGTCCAGTTCTATATATGTAGGGTTTAAAATTTTCTGTTTTACATATTTTCTCATCTATTAAAAATCAAAATGTACTTTCTCTATGCAATGAAATATTCAAGTTTTAAAAATTATGTTTCAAAGTTAGTGCCTAATCTAATAAATTTTCTGGCTACGGTCCTGAATGGACGAGAAACATTCCTCTTTATTAAGCGTAAACACTCGATTCAAAATTTTCATCACCTAAGCAAAACTATATCAAAGTGTTCACGATTACACCATATTGTTTTCCAATTATTTGAGCTTAGAATCTTTAAATTGTATGGATAATGAAACTATTTGGTATGTACTTAACTAGGTAAAAAGTTCAATTTTTTAGTGAGATTGCATTACATCATGTTATACACTAGAAAGAGCAAATAGGCAAAGGAGAAATTTAAAATATCAAAAAAAACACATCAATGAAATACATTTTTTTCCTTAGTCCTTTTGTAGGAAAAGACAAAACCGTTTTAAAAAAAATGAAGACATAACGTTCTGACTGAAAATTTTAAATTTATTATTACTATGGGAGAAGTAGTCATGTAATTTATGGTTGCCATCAAAAAAGAAGAATAAGCCTAGTTGTCAAAAGGCTCTTTCGTGGATAAATCTCCAATTGAAAATTGCATGAAGTTGGGTTTGCAATTTTGTTGCCTATGGATGCATATTATATATTATGGGGGCAGACCTCGGTAATTTGATATAAATGTGAAAAGTGATGGTAAAAACTGTTGTTTTGTTCTTAATAACATTAAATATGTTTTTACTTGGCGGGAAGAAATTCCACATGATTCCACTAAGGATGAGAAACTTAGTCTGCTACCTTTTGTAATTGCTTCATGCTCGGGCAGAGAAGAGTCTTCTATGGTTGAAGATTGAATGAGTTCCTAGTTAGTGTCCCAACTCATCGCCAAATGAGTCCGCTATCTATCCCCCATCTTTAACTATCTTTATGGCCCACTGAACTATTATTTTAATAAAATGTTTCTAGTTTACTTCTCTCTTAAATCGCCTTTTCAAATCTTTTTTCGCAATCAGAAAGGGTGTTCATATGCAAAAAGAAAAAAAAATGAAAGAGAAAAGAGATAGATAAAAAATGTAAGTTTTTGCTAGTTTCCTCACCTGCTCACGAATCAGTATGAGGAGTAATCTCCTCCCACTTCTCAAGCCATGGCCTTACAATCCAATGACTGGCATGGGCATGGTGCGAAATTTTGGAAGCATCGAGGATCACCGCTCTGTCCATCTGCCTGTGCTGGTGATTCCATTTGCTAATATCTATGTTGAGATTATTCACGGAGGTCTGCTTCCGTATATAGGGCTATGGTTATTTTTTTAAGCAAATGACATTTTGGGTTCTTGTTACTATATTAATACCACCTGAATATAGCCAGAACAGGAACTGGTCTGATTATTAACAAATTCTCATTGTTATCTAAGTTCTAACGAATTCTTGTAGTTATTTTCATATTACCTGCTTTCATTTGGTAAAGTTCTACTTTTGGAGTTTTTGTCCCTCCAACTGTCTAAACATTTGCAAGGTTTAAGATCTGAGCCTTAGCAAAAGGGCCCTTCTGAGTGGTTGGTATTGGGTTGGTAGTTCCTGAGCCTAAGTACATCTAATACCAGTTATATTGTCAGTAAATTTCCAAATTTGTTCCAGTTATGAGCTGTATTTCCATTTAGGTTTAAGGTTTATACTTGCTAAATAAGCTCCCCTATCTGTTCTATTGTTGTTGGAAACCTGTCTCTGTAAGTTTTTTTCCTACTTGTTATTAGTCTGTATACAACGAACAAAGAAGATCTGTAATTTAAGTATTTTATGCTGAAATAATATTCTATTTCTTTTCGCAACAGCCTGTTGGATTGGGAAAAATCGCAAAGCTGATAAATGCAGGACATATTGACTCATCGGAGCTTATCACAATGAAAGTCCTCAAGGTACCCAATCATTATTGAATTTAAACTTTTTAAGAAAAATGTCGACAGCTCAACTAATTTCATCACTGTGGAATCCTTAGGACACAAGTGCTGTAGGGAAGCAAATAAAAGATGGTGTTAGACTGATGGGTCGTGGTGCTGATCAAATTAAGTGGCCGATTCATATTGAGGTAACTTTTCTCAACAGCTATCGTTGATGCCTTAAAATCAGTAAAACAGAGAAAAAAAATATTATCATTCACATCAACATTCCAAAAGCCCTAAAAACATTTTAGGATGCACAACTGTTAGACTATCCTATATTGGAGTCTTTGGAGAGCCAAATAGGAGTTTTGCTTTTGCGATAAAGGGTGCATACCATGCATTGTAGAGAACATTGAGACTCTTCTATTGCATTGCGGTGTCTTTCTTTTGCTCATATTTCAAATATAAATAACAATATTTTAAATGCACTACTTCCAGGCCTGCTTATAGTTCGGAGGTGTCATGCCATCCTGATCCATTTTCATATAGTTTGTTTGAGTGTGTAGCTTATCATCTTGCTTTGATACCTTGTACATGATTTATTTGCATGTTTCACAAGACATATTAACCATGATTTACAACATCAATTTCATCAGCACTACTGCAGAAAATTTCCTTTACATTGGAGGAGTCTATTCTTGTAATTTTTTTAATTCAAATCCAGCTTTATAAGTTTTTGGTTATAACGTCAGTGTCTTTTTCCCTTGTGAACTCGGATTGAATCAATTAAGATGATTTATATATTTACTTTTGGACGTGGCGGGTTAAGTTTAATATGGATAAACAGGAAACACGAAGAGAGATGGTAACCATGACTACAGTCAACAATCACCTATCATGTAAGGTTGAACAGGATATTTTTCACAGGTTCAGAACTATGTAATATAGAGTATTGTTTATTTATTTTTATTTTGTTCTTTTTATTTTGGTTTTTTTTTTTGGTGGTGGGGGTGGGGGTGGGGGTGGGGGATGCTATTAACGTGATGAGAGGGGCTAGTAGTCTTTATGGAAAATAATAGGTGACTTCTAGGAAATCTTGTGAAAAGCGAGAGGCCTTAAACAATAAGATATGAACAATGGTTGAATCATATAAAGTATCAGACGATATGGAACAAATTGGATGGAAAAGAGGTTAGTGGTTAGCTTTAAATTTTAGGATATAGATATAGTGGCGGCCCCCCTGCGCGCGCGCGGCAGCTACAAACACACACCAGATTAGTATAATATATTATAATTATATATATATATATAATATTTATTATATATATATATTATATTAATATATATATTTGAGAGCAGGCATTAGGAATGAGACTGATGAAAATCATGTCAGGTCATTCTATGATTGCAAGGGTCTTCGACAACTGCTGATATTCTGGAGGTTCAGTATGTTAATAGTAAAAGGCACAACTAGAACTTTGTAGACCATGAAATACACTGTTATAAATAGCGGTAAATAACGCTACAATAGGGGCGCAAATAGCGTTAGCGGTCCCTTACCACCACGCTATCGCCCAATAGCGGCGACATATTGCGGAATATGCGCTTTCCGTTCGCAAAAGCGGCTAATAACGCGTTATAATAGTGAATCGCGGGCAAAACCCGCTTTTTGATTGCTATTTAAAAGCGGTTTGAGGTTTATTTTTTAAAAATTAAACCCGACACGCAACCACTATATCCCACTGCATCTCGCAATTTTTGGCATATTCTTGCCGCCTCCCACAGCTTCCGGCACTTCCTCCCGTCGTGAGCTCCTCCTGCATTCCTCTCACCGCTTAGCTCATCTTCTCACTTCTCAAAGACGACGACTATGACTCCTCCTCCAGTCGTCTTTTATATTATGTGATTGTTACATGTCTATTTCATGTTTATGATCTCTTTAAATCATCAAATATGCATTTTTAGATTTTCTAATTTTTTTTTGAATATTTATATATATCTAAATTAGACCGTCATTTGACTTTGCGCTTTTTACCGTTATTTTGCCGTAATAGCTCCAAATAGCCTTAGCGATGCATTACTGTTAGGCAACGTTATCCACTATCGATAAGATTGATGAAATACCTGAATTGAGGCAGCACAAAAGCTTATGCTAGTTATTAATTCAATACTTTGAAAGTGGCCCTTAATAGAGCTAAATTGAGGAAAAGAATTTCTTTATGTAATGGCAAAAATACTTGAAAAACAATCTTATTCTAAGAACATATCTAAATAAAAAAACATTTATATTTTCTATTGTACAGGTATCTCGGGTTACAGTAAGGGCAAAAGAAGCTGTTGAAGCCTTAGGTGGCTCAGTGAGAAAAGTGTTCTACAACAAACTGGGTCTCCGAGCATTGATTAAACCCGAGTGGTTCGCAAAGAAGCGGCGATTGCTACCAAAACCAGCTCGACCTCCACCAAAGCAGCAGGACAAGGTCGATAGCATTGGTCGATTGCCTGCCCCAACCAAACCCATACCTTTTGAACCTAAAAAAGAACAGCCAGCAGTAGCAAGCTCAAGCGCGTGAACTCAGGAATCTTTCTATTTTGGAAGATGAAACTGTAAGTTTTTTTTTCTTTTTCTTTTTCTTTTTCTTTTCTTTTTTTCCCCCTTTCTCTGTGCTGAATATCGCAAATGAGTTATTAGTATTACTGGGTCCGGTGAAAGTTTGACTTGCAATGTGATTCCATTTTACACAAGAATATTATTGATTCTATATCAGCCTGGTCTGTGCTTGTAGTTGAACATTTACTGAATAATTTGTGTAAGTTTCAACTTCAGTTTGAGATTTTAATGCCTTTTGAATGTTATTTTCTAAGGAAAAATCAGTAGATGTGATGAAATTGTTTGCTATCTTTTTCGTAAATATTTATTTAATTTCTATCTTCTTAAAGTTTTACTTTCCGAGCAAATCAAAAGGTTCAATCTCTTGGTCAAGAACTCAAGTTTGTGTGTTAACTAAGTTGGATTTCTGGGCTTATGTTGAAGTATTGAGACTTGCATGTACGATAATAGAGTGCCTGAATGAAACACGCCGCATGCCCATGATCTTTTCTCTTTTAAACAATTTAGTTAGTTACTATTACTTGCGGAAAAAATTGTTTTCCAGCTTAATATTTTACAAAGTGTTTTTTAGGTTGCGACACAGCTTTCGTGACTCAAGTCTTTTTCCTTCCTTAAGCCTTTTTTTCTTCTTTCTTTTTTAAGTCTTGCTTGGGCCACGCTGACACAGGTTAGACAAGTAAGATCTAAGCAAAACCTATATTGGATAAGTAATTTTTCTATTGGCCTGATCTTCTATAATATGCGAGAATCTGATCAATTGAGAATGAAATGAAAAAAAAATGGAGTGGAATGAGCGTAGGAATAGAATGATCATTTACATTCTCACGTTTAGGTGTGATTAGAAAATAAAGTGGGAATAAAAAATTATTTTTAGCATGAGTAATTATTAAGTAATAATGATAAATTTGATATTTAAATTAAATTCTTTCATTCCCACCTAAGTGGGAGTGCTTATTTCCTATCAACTTATTGAGAATGCTTATTCACACAAAAAGTGAAAATGGAGGAGAAATGAGATTATGCATTCTAGCTTCCAAAAAGATGTCATGTTTTGTACACATGAATGAGAAGTGGGAATGAGTTTTCCATTCCCACTCATTCTCGCCTACCAAACAGGTCATAAGGGGTTGTTGGGGGAGGGGGGGCTACATTATTGCATTAAAAAAAGTGTTTGTTTAGGTAAAGTGGGATCTGATGTCTCATGATAAAAGCTGAGCCGATAGACTCTTGTTAATTCCCAACATGAGAAGATGTTTTGGGGGTGTTTCCTGAAGCTATCAAGTTGAGATGGACCACTCAATCCCGTATTATTGTTGCAATCCCACCAATTACATGAAAAGAGCCAAACAGACCCTAAGAATCTAAGGGGGTGTTAGTCAACTAGAATATTTTTTATAGAAGTGGAACAATTTTTAATATGGGATAATTTTTTTAATGTGGGATATTTTAGTGGAATAATTGGGAGTAATTTTTTAAAACATAATATTTTAGTGGGACATTTGTTAGTATAATTAAGGATAATTTTCAGAAATCAATAATCATATAGGTCATATATTTTGATGATAAGACTACTATTTGTACATTTTAAAACTTATTATTATTATTATTATTAACTCTTTACTTTACTGTTAATTAATCTTGAAGAACTATTAGATAGACTATAAGATATTATTATAATAACAATAATTTGTAACTTATTTATTTTTTTGGAATTATTATTGGAATATAAATTTAAAAACATAGTTTTTCCTTTTTTTCTCTCTTTCTTTTTTGATCTACCAGACATCATTCCATCATCTCTCTTTTTTAATTAATTTTTAATAAAATATAAATTTTGTAATTTTTAATTTTAAAATAATTATACAATTCAAATATTTAATAAAAATAAAAAATAACAATAAATAGAAGGGAACCGTAAGAAGAGATGTGATCTAATTTTATGGTGCGGCTTGAAAATGATGGAGAAGTGAAATATGAAAAATAAAAAAGTAAATGAGAAATTAAGTTCTATTTTTTTATCATGTAGTGCTAGTTTTTTACCAAGTATTTCTAGGTTAAAACTTTGGACAATATGAGAGACTAGAACTCTCTCTTTTTTATATAAATTTCACAAAAGTGGGATACATTTTTAAAGTTATCTCATCAGTTCTGCTTTTTATTTAGTTTTTATTGACTAACACTGTATAATTTTATTCTAATTTCAGTTTTAATAGATTAACACTATAAAAATTGTCCTATAAATTATCCCAATTCTAATTTTTAGTTTTACTCAACTGAGGAAAAAGCGTAAAAAGTACGAAGATTTGTCATCACAGCAATTGCGAATCCTATCCAGTAGATGGGGGCTTGAAACGTGAGCTCATCAAAAGGTCCACAAAGAAGAAACCAAAAGGCTAACGCCACAGACAAGCATCGTCAGGCCCTCCGCAAACATGATGCCGGCTGACGCCGCCTCTTCCCTCGGGCAAAGTGAATGTAGGGACCTAACGTGTCACGCCGTTGAGAGAAAAATCAACACCATAAGCCAAGCTCAGCTAAACTCTGCATGATATAGAACTAAATCGAACCGTACTATAACGGATCATTATATTTGATTTGGTGCAGAAAGTCTGCTTTCTCTCGTGCTATGTTTGGGAGTTCACAAGTAAGCTAGAGAAAAGAAATGTAAGGAATAAGATGAAAAATATAATATCTTGTTTGAAGTTTTGTAAGTAGAATGAATGTGAACTTAAATTATCATGTAAGAGAAATGGAAGTAAATGAATTTTAACAATTGATTCATTATGATAAATGGTTAAGATGCCTCTTTCATTATCAAATTTTACTTTCCTTTCATTTCCCTTCTCTACCCCCAATTTGAAGGGAACAAAACTGAAACTTTTTTCTTTTAAAAAAAACTACCAAACAAAGCAACTCTCTTTTCCCCTTCCCCTGTCCCTCATTACCCTCCATCCAAACATTAGTGTTAGAGATGACGAAATTTGCTCAGCTCAGGTAAAAACCATTTTTTAATTCGTACATAATAATTCTTATTTACTGAATTAAAGATGTGTTGAGACAAAAATAATTCAAGAACAAACTTTCTTTATTCGGGTTATGACTAACTGAGCAGCATCACTCACAAAAGCGGTGCCCACAACATGACATACAACATTTCCCTCCAAAACATCACGCTCTACGCTACCTCCCAAATGAACAAGACGAAGTCAATACCCTCAACAGACTTCATCCAAAGCTTCAACGCGACATCAATCAACCAATCCCCCCCACCACCAAAATTTTCTCACAATGACTCCGCTCATCCCCCTCTTCATCATCCTCCTCCTCCTCCTCTTCTCCCCCAGAATCCAATCCTCCTCCTTCCCATCCCAAGCTCTCCCCACGAGATCAGGCTATCTCCCCATCGACCCAACCTCCAACTCTTCCCTCTTCTTCACTTTCTACGAAGCTCAGACCCCAACCTCCCCTCTCCCTCAAACCCCCCTCCTCCTCTGGCTCCAAGGCGGCCCCGGCTGCTCCTCGATGCTCGGCAACTTCTTCGAGCTCGGACCCTTCCTCGCCCCTCCCTCACCCCAACCCCTTCTCCTGGAACCGCCTCTTCGGCCTCCTAATCATCGACAACCCCATCGCGCCACCGGCTTCGCGTCGCCTCCTCCCCTCCGACATCCCCCGCAACCAATCACCGTCGCCAATCACCTCATATTTGCTCTGAACAACTTCCTCTCTTCCGACCCCTCGATTCGATCCCGCCCGTTCTACGTCACCGGCGAGAGTTATGCGGGCAAGTATGTGCCTGCTTTAGGCTATTACATCCTGAAACGCAACGAGTTGCTTGCTGCGAAGAAAAGGATAAATTTACAGGGCGTTGCTATCGGCAACGGGCTCACTCATCCGGCGGCCCAGGTCGCCACGCATGCTGACTCTGCGTATTTTTCAGGTTTGATCAGCGAGCGACAAAAGAAAGACGTGGAAGAACTGCAGGACGAGGCTATTCGCCTCGTCAATGAGAGAAATTGGTCAGCTGCCACAGATGCAAGAAACAAAGTACTCCGTAAGCTCGAGAACATAACGGGGCTCGCCACGTTATACGATCTGAGAAGGAAGAAACCTTACCAGACCGAAATTGTAGCAACGCTGATGAACCAGAGGGAGATTCAGGAGGCGCTCGGGGCGAAGGAAGGGTTGAGATGGGAGGAATGCAGCGAGACGGTAAGCGAAGCGCTGCACGAAGACGTGATGAAGAGCGCCAAGTTCATGGTGGAAGAGATAGTGAAGAGGAGTAGGGTTTTGCTGTACCAGGGTGTGTTTGATTTGAGAGACGGGGTGGTGTCGACGGAGGCATGGATGAAGGAGATGGAGTGGGAGGGGTTGGAGGGCTTTCTTGAAGAGGAGAGGAGTGTTTGGAGGGTGGACGGGGAGGTTGCCGGGCACGTCCAGGGGTGGAGGGGGTTGACGCACGTGGTGGTCGGCGGGGGGGGGGGGCGGACCAGGGGAGGAGTTCACAGGCCATGATTGAGGGTTGGGTGCTGCAGAAGGGGTTGTTTGGTGGTGGTTCTGATGCAGCAGCGAAAACATTTAGAAGATCTTGTATGTGATAGCGGTGAAATGTTTGTGGTTCTCAGTCATCGTTGCGTCAGTGATGTGAAAAAAATTTAGTGTAAGATGAATAAGATCTGTTTACTTGACTCGCAAACTAGTGGTTTTCGGGGGCATAAAAAATCAGTGGATCCATCACAAACCAACCGAACGAATAAATCTTCAACTAAATAGGAAATAATCAGAAAGCAAACTAAAGTTTAAGAAGACAACCGTTATTAATATCACATGATCATGACATCATCGGAATTTAGAGAAGTTAGAAATTAAGCAAATTGCACACACAAAGATTGCAGAAGGCACTATGATTCAGTTACATGGCTAGAAACTTTGGGTCAATCCCGGTTAAAATTTAGATGAACAATGATAAATTAACAGATCGAACATTTTTTGACTGATTGAATAGAGAATCTAACAGTTCAAATTGGAATCTCTTACTAAATCACAAGAAAATAATAGAGGGATCAACACAATAAACCCGCAACAGAAAATAGCAGAGCAAATGAGTCGATTAATCACAAGAAACACCTAAATCGTCAACTACTAGACAAACACTGGAAATTTAGCTGGCATTACTAAAAATGGGAAACAAACTGAGAATTAAGCTAGCATTTCATCATATATTTCAAACACAGCATTTTTACACAATCACCAACGACAACACCAGATAACACCAAGCCTACCAAATTTTAAACCTAAGAGCGCAAAACATAAAACGCCTAAACACAAGCCCAACGCCCATCAAGCCCTCTCACCACGAATCCTCCTCGCGAGCTGGATGTCCTTCGGCATGATCGTCACCCTCTTCGCATGAATCGCGCAAAGATTGGTGTCCTCGAACAGCCCGACGAGGTAAGCCTCGGCCGCCTCCTGAAGAGCGGCGACGGCGGAGCTCTGGAACCTGAGATCGGTCTTGAAATCCTGGGCGATCTCGCGGACCAAACGCTGGAACGGGAGCTTGCGGATCAAGAGCTCAGTGCTCTTCTGGTACTTCCGGATCTCCCTGAGAGCGACGGTGCCGGGGCGGAACCGGTGGGGCTTCTTGACGCCGCCGGTCGCCGGAGCGGACTTGCGGGCGGCCTTGGTGGCTAGCTGCTTCCTTGGGGCCTTGCCGCCGGTGGACTTGCGAGGTTTAGGGTTTTGAATTGAGAGGGGATTTAGGGGTTTTTCAATTTTGGGATGAGGGGGTGAAGAAATACGGGGGTCGTTAAATTAGAGGGGAGTGGAAGCACGCGGATCGCGATCCGTGGGCTGTGAGCTGTGTTTTCTCAGATTCGCGGTTGGACTTCGTGATGAGAGGGGAATTGATCAAATATTGGGACGGTGGTTCCACAGAGATGTTAGGGAAGTACATTTTTAACAATAAAATAATTTCCTATAGTTTATTATCTTGATTGAAATATATATAGTTTTGGGTCAAGTGAAACTATGAGTAACGGGAAATTATTATTCCGTCTTAGCTTGGATTTTATTGGACATCTGTAGCTTGTGGGTTCATTAGATCATTGCTCGATGTATTTTTCTTATAACTTAACGTTAATATCTATGTTTTTTTGCTCACTTATGTCTCTAACATTTGGCATTATGATTGTTTTTTCATGTTCATTTAAATGAGCTATACTCAATTTAAATTTCATGTTGACAATTGAATTGACAGAAAACAAAAAAAATTTGAATCCAATTTGAATTATTATGTTATTTGGACTGACATGAAATCACGTTTAACTTGAGAGATAATAGTGTTACAAAAGTGAAAAATATTTTTAAAATATTGTTATAAAAGGAAGATGAATAATTAAAGATAATAAGATAAGATGATTGGTTAAAAGTAAGATAAAACAACATAAAAGAGAATATGGAGTTCGTTCCTATTCTTTGATGTATTTTTTTAAAAAAATCATAAATTAAAGATTAATGCTAACTTTAGTACACTTTTATATGTCCACATAAGCATATAAAAGTACAAAAAAAGTTCACGAAAATCCCTTCTAAATATTCCTAATTTGTTAAAAAAATAAATTGTTCTATAAAATATTCAAAAAATAGTATCTTTTATTCCTTGCAACTCTAAATTTTTTAGGGTGTTTTTTACAAGTATTACAATATTGGATTGTTTTTTGTAAAATTTAAAGTTTCAACGATCTGCTGATAATTTATAGATTTGATATGTGCTTATTGTAAGTTTTAAAATCTTACGTTTTTTGTGATTTTTAACTTTTGAAAAAAAAATTACCATTTTTATAATATTGAGGTTATTTTTTACACATTTTAAATTTTCATGTGCCTAGTAATAATCTCTTGAATTCATCTTTGTTGTTTGCAAGTTTTGAAATTTTAAAATTTTTGAGTGTTTTTTTATTTTTAACTATTGAGAGTGTTTCTATAATTTTTGAAACATTGAGGGCGTTAATTGTTGATTTTAAATTCTTCCGGGACTGTTATTATTTTTTAGATTCCATGTTTATTATTTTAAAATTTGAAATGTCAAAATATTTTGTGTAATTTTAAACTTTTGAGGGTATTCTGTATAATTTCTAAAAAAAATTGATTGTTTTGTAGTACTTCATATATTATAACATGTTAGTTCATTACATTAATAAACTAATATTGTGAAACTGTTTCATGTATTTAATTAATCTTATTTTTTTCTAAATTGTTGGGCTGTAAGTAGTTCATGTGGGATTCAGTTTTTTCTTTTCTTTTTGAGTGTTTGTATTGTTGTCCACGTATACAATATACTAAACTTTGGTTTGATGTAACGGTTTATGGAGTGACCTCATAGAGTGCGAATACTCATTGTAGACCATGTTGGGCAAAATACCAATTGTTGTTGAAAACCGTGTCGAGGAACCAAATCAATTGCCGGTCAACGAGGGCCAAAACCAACCAAAATCAATGCACACATAAAACACCAATTTTAACGTGGTTCGGCAATTACCTACGTCCACGGGGCAAGAAGGGGATGGGGTTTTCACTAATAGAGAAGAAGAGTACAACTTGAGGGCAAGAAGGGGATGGGGTTTTCACTAATAGAGAAGAAGAGTACAACTTGAGATTACAAATCACTCGAATGAACAAACTAATCTCACCAACAAAGCTCTTAATCTTTCCAAATAAACCCTAATCAAATAGCTCAGAAAATACCTCTTTTCTGTGCTCCAAATATCCCAAACTCTTGCCTTTAAGAAACCCTAGAACGTGTATTGGTATTTATACGAACACCAAAACCAAATAAGAACAAGAAATTAAAACTGGGCTTTCTCGCGGTCGACTGCGATCCAATGACAGAGACCATAAATCGCCTACAGGGTCTGGCGGTCGACCGCGCCAAGTCCAGGCACAAATCCTGGATCCGTGCACGATCACGGTCGACCGGCCTTGCACCACGGTCGACCGCACAGCTCCCAAACAGAACACTGAGCTCTTCCAACACATGTTCTTCACCAAACTTCTCGCAGTTTCTTCAATTCTCCACCTCGACGAAGTTTCTACCAAAACTGAACCGACACCAACCAAGCAAAATGACTCACTTGCTACTTCTCAATCCTCAACAAGTCGAGACCCAAACGGGAGTGCGAACACTCATCCAAACGTCGGTATCTACTCACTAAATTGGATGCATCATAAAGATTGCCGATGTATCCTCTTGCCCAATGAATCAAGCATTTATGTAGTTCACCCAAACGGTCTCCAAAGGCCCTCAATCAAATAGAAAAGTCTGTAACTCTTCCCCAATATCGCCAACGGATCTGCAACTGATAGCGGCCCCAAACTGATACAAATCAAACACCTCCATCTAAGGTGAACCAATGGCTGTATCCAAATCATGTCCACCAGGCACCAGCTACAACCGAATCTAAAACCAATCCATCATCTGCATCCGAAATCAAATGATCCCCAACCTGTGCTACCTCAGTTGGAATCCCAAACGCAGTATGATCTGGAGTATGTGGAATAAGTTCCACCCAACGTGAAGTAGCATCACCCTCCACCTGCTGCGATGTCCAAATAACCTGATCAACACTCTTCACCTGCTGAGAGTCAAAAGTGACATTCCTGCNAGTTCCCAAACAATAATCAAACGAGCCTCCGAATCCCAAACGCGCAATCGGATCAAATCTCACATCCTCGATGTGACCAAATGCTGGGTAACCAAATATCCGACGCTAACCAAAATCTGAAACAGTTCCACCAGATCCAATAACTCCTAATGCGGCTGTTGGCGACTATGACTAAGATGATCTGAATATGTCGAAACTCCATAACCAGAACCAATGCTCGACAACCAACGCCGATCCTCCTCTAGAAAGGAACGACCCATCGAAACTGTCATCTCATCTCGTCGCCCCAAAGTCTCCACATCAATGAAGTGTTTCAAGTTACCATGAGCTCGGCACAAACGCAAGAAAGGACCCCTACCAAAGCTAGAACAACGAGTTACCTTTCTGCCAATACACTTCTTCCAATTGTTGTTGACTTCTAGGACTTTACACTAATGGGAACTGGTCACGACCCAATAATGCTTAGAACAATCACCAACTGCGGAAACTACAAAACGATTACCTTCCAATGATGCCTCCTTGGAAGGCTCCCAAATGCCTGATTGAACACCTTCTAAAAGACCCCTCGCTCGATGGATAGAAGTGTCAAACTCCACCACGGTCTTGCTCATCCCAATGTGCTTAAAGGACTTCCATCTGCAGGTCAAAGTACTCCTTAACAACCTATGCACGGCATCACCAATCAAATACCCCAGCACCAAACTACGCCACAATCTAGCCAAATCCAATGAAGTCGTCAGAGCTCTATCAATCACCGTGCTCCCAAGCAAATAGTATAAGTTACTCATTCTGACGGTCTTTATCACAACCATGGACCCAAATGTAACCTTCAAGCGTGCATCCGCCAAGGTCACCCTATAGCCTGCTGCCTCCAAACCTCCAAGTGAAATGATGTTCTTCTTCAACTGAGGAACGAACCTCACTCTAACCAACTCCCGAATCACTCCGTCACTCATTCTAATCTGAATGGTACCGATACCACCAATAGGACATTCATGATCATTACCCATGAGCATGAAATCCTCTTTTTTCAACTCCTGAAAGCTGGAGAACCAATCCCTTCTAGGAAAAATATGGTATGTAGCACCCGAGTCCAACATCCACTCTATAGAGTAGGTAACACAAACTGACGGCAGTGCAGATAATGAGTAGTCTGAAGAATCTGAATCTGAATCGTTGCCACTAGCCTTGACAACATTCACCTCTGAAGCCTGAATATCTTTCCCCTTATTCTTCCTGGCTTGATCATTTAACTTTGGACATTCAGCTTTCCAACGTCCATCTTCTTTATAAAAAAACACACTGATTCCTACGAATTCTAAGATGTGCCCCTCTAGACTGTGACCTTCTACCTCGGTTTGAACCCTTTGCTCTTGCAACCAATGTCCCCGCTACCGGCTCAATAGAAATCTCCTTGTCCTTCTTATTAAGATGGTAATTCACTAATGCAGTTGTGACCTCACTATATGAAAGAGATGCTTTCCCATTAATAAGAGTAAGGACAAACATCTCATATTTCTCGTCGGGCAAAGAACTCAACAATAGCAACGTCTTGTCCTCATCTTCAACAATAACATCTACACTTGCCAAATCTGTAAGAAGCTTCGTGTAGTGGTTCATATGATCACTAATGGATAGGGGTGTATTCGGTTCGGATACGGTTCGGATATGACCCTTACCATAACCATAACCACTTTCTGAAAACGGATACGGATACGGTTCGGTTATTAATCGGTAAGAAAAAAACATTACCATATCCGCATTAAACGTTCCTCGTGCACATCCACATGGTCAACATAACCAAATGCATCCTCTTCATTGCACTTATTGCAATCGATTGGGTCATTTGCATAATTATTGCTATGACCGGACCCGTGCACTAAATGCGCCCAAAAGGGTTCATAACCCAAGGGCTTTGAGCTTAAATGATAGGGGTCGTGTCCCTAAATCTTTTGGTACCAAGAATTCTTGGGTACCAAAACAAATTTGATTTTTTTAAACCAAGAATTTTAATGTTTTTATCTTTCTTTTTCTTGGTTTTGAAAATTATGCTTTAAAATCTTTTGGTTATGAAAACAATCTTTCTTGTATCAAATCTTTTGTTTTCATGATTATTATTTTTGTTTTGATGAGAGGACTATGTTTATATAACCCTCCGGAGTTATTGGGTGTTTATTCCCAAACATTGTTTATCGGGTGCTAAACATATTTATATGGGTTGTTACTAGCTCAAGAGCTAGATATAATTGCTTCTATTGATTTTTGAATCAATGATGATTTGATTTTACGTTTTTGGATTTAAACTCTGATTTATGATTTCAATTGGTTGATTTGTTTTCATTTAAAAACTTTTTACATGATTCTCATGTTTCTCTTCTTTTGATTTCATAAATCTATTTTATACATCGGTTTTTATGTTCTCATTATCGTTTTGTATGTTTGTTGTTTTTTAGCATCTATGCTTGCTCATATATTTTTGCCTTGATTCTCATTTCATATATTCTATATGGCATTTTGATAGGGGGAGCAATCCCTATATCTTTCTATATGTTATACTCACCTATGCTTATTGATAGGGGGAGCTTTCGCTCTCTTAATTCTTTTGTCCCCTTTTTGATGTTGTCAAAGGGGAGTATATCTATCTTGTTTGTTTATATGCATGTGAATTATAATTTATATATTCATTTCCTTCATGCATATATCCTTTTTGTAAATTGTTTGTCATCATCAAAAAGGGGGAGATTGTTGGCCTTCTTGTTTTGATGATGTTTAACAAACAATTTACCACTAATGTTGTTTGTCTAGTATTTGTATTTTCCTATGTATTATATACAAACAACGTCGTTGGAGGATAGATGGATTGCACCATAACGATCATATCAAATGGAGGTTGGCGGAATTGTGGAGTGAAGCAACGTACAATTCAAGTTAAAGATCAAGTTCAAGCTTCATCCGCAAGTGTACCAAGTCAAGCTTATTGAAGATCAAGATCGGCTTGGGTAATCTAGTTTAGGTTTTATATTATGTGTGTTAAGTACCTTAAGCTCAATATCATATACACACACGTATTTGGTTTCTATGTATATATATAGTTATATATATACATGCATGGTTCGCTCTTCGTCAAGTACTTGCTCTCTAGCACTTCCCAAATCTTCTTAGCTGAAGTCTCATTCATCACATCATATTTTAGATCTTGAGTGAGACAAGACCTAATCACACCACACGCTGTCCGATTCATCTTTTTCCAAACCTTCTCATCAATGTCTTCCTGTTTCCCGTCCAACTCCAACGTATCTTCCAAATTCTTCCCATTGAGCGCATCCAAGATTTCGCATCGCCAAAGTCCAAAATTGTTAGTGTCATTGAACTTCTCCACGTCAATCTTCATCGAGTGGATACTCAAACTTTGGACAGTCTTCACACCTGAAGAACCACCCTCAACTCCCTCTTTCTCGGCCATAATCCTCAACACACCAAAATCTGTGTTCAAACATTTATTTCTCTCAACTGGGAAATTAGTTTTCAGAAATTCTTTCTCTAACATGTCATTATACATGTCTAGAATCTTTCCACAAAATTTCATAACTTTTGGAGCTGATTTACTATTTTCAATTGATTTTACAAAACTAAATACGCAAATATGCTGGATTTTGGGGTATTTTGGTCTTTTCAGCCTATAACGGCTAGTAACGGCTAGTTTTTGATATTTTCACACCTGAAGAACCACCCTCAACTCCCTCTTTCTCGGCCATAATCCTCAACACACCAACAACCAGTGCAGAAACAAACGAAGAATAGATTCAAAACTGAGAAAAGAAAGAAGCTTTACCAAAAAGATCCCACCATTCTCACCAACTGAAACCCTAGACGAGCTTCCAAAATCGATCTACTCCTCCAAATAGCCCAAGCATAGCCCGAGCTCTGATACTAATTGTTGGGCAAAATACCAATTGTTGTTAAAAATCGTGTCGAGGAACCAAACCAATTGCCGATCAATGAGGGCCAAAACCAACCAAAATCAATGCACACACAAAATACCAATTTTAACGTGGTTCGGCAATTGCCTACTTCCACGGGACAAGAAGGGGATGGAGTTTTCACTAATAGAAAAAAGAGTACAACTTGAGATTATAAATCACTCGAAGGAACAAACTAATCTCACCAACAAAGCTCTTAATCTCTCTAAATAAATCCTAATCAAATAGCTCAGAAAATACCTCTTTTCTGTGCTCCAAATATCCCAAACTCTTGCCTTTAAGAAACCCTAGAACGTGTATTAGTATTTATACAAACACCAAAACCAAATAAGAGCAGGAAACAAAAACTGGGCTTTGACCCGATTGGCGATCGACCGCCCCCAATCTTGCGGTCGACGGCGATCCAACGACAGAGACCATAAATCGCCTATAGGGTCTGACGGTCGATCGTGGCGATCGACCGTGCTAAGTCCAGGCACAAATCCTAGATCCGTGCACGATCACGGTCGACCGGCCTTGCACCACGGTCGACCGCGCAGCTCCCAAACAGAACCCTGAGCTCTTCCAACACATGTTCTTCACCATACTTCTCGCAGTTTCTTCAGACCTTTGCTCAATATATAACAATTTCTTTGTTCAATTTAGGATGTAATCTATGTTAGTAAGAGTGTTTGCTCTGGATTAGCATTAATAGAAGGAATTATTTATAATTTGTTTTCGATTAGAGTTGTTGGATTTGGAAAAGGGGTTGATAAATAACAATTAATTTCTTTTAGAAATAATATGTGTTTAATTAAAGTTGACAACATCGCCATCTAACCATTAAGTTGCATTAGCATTCCTTCAATCTTTTCACATTGATCGCATTATAACTTGAGTTAAGTATGTTTTTGCATTAAAATTTGCGGTTCATGCTTTTAGTTTTTTTTTTGAAAAACGCTAAAAACTGAAGTGGGTTTCCTGTAAACCCAAACTTAAGGGGTCTTGTTTACATTTTAAAAGTTAAGATGGTTATATAAGAAATGCCCAAACTTAAAGAGGGTTTTTGTGAAATTTACCCTATAAAAGAATCAAAGCATGCAGCTGTTGGTCATAAGGTAAGCTTTTCCATTTCTTTTTATTATTTAGGGGCTTATCAATAAAAGTTAATCAAATTTTCAAGTATAAGCGTTGTTCCTCAACTGCTTCTGAGTGGGTGGAAGAAAGGCTCGCACAACTCATACATACACATAGGTGGTGTTATATTTATACACAAAAAATAAAAGCTCAAGAAATATTTGTAAGAATGACCCGACAAACTGGATTTTTTACATAGATGGTACGTAAATTTTCATTGCTAAATTTTATTTAAATGATTTGATTTTATTATACC
>NC_033797.1:20849587-20892428 GCF_001876935.1 Asparagus officinalis
CACCTAATTGTGAATAGACCCCATGTTGTTCTATTTGCACGAATAGACCCAATGTACTTGTTATGATAAGTCACCATACGAAGTTAGATGTCGGAAGAATGTTTGCGTAGATCCGGGAGAGCTATGGTCCAAACCAACTTAGAGACTCAAAAGCCCAGCCAAGGTCAAGTCTCTCGGCCAGGTGAGCAGACAAGCCATCTTTCGATCAAGGGTCATCATGACCGACTTGAAGCGCGGGATCAGTCGCCCCCTCGTAATTAAGACGATTCCTCGAGCAGACGACTCGACCATACATTCGACTCAAAGCTCACCCGACTGTCGGATCGGTAAATCATGATGATGGCTCGCAGATCAAACCCGCCTCGACTAAAGGGATAAGATCCGACCAAGCTCACTTCAGATGTCAATCAACACAACAGCAATGATCAGTCCCATCAAGATCTCAGCTTTGACAATTCTCCTGCACAAGCCGTTTATTCTACTCACAAGTCACTTCTCTGGGATCACCATGATGCTTTTTTGGGCTCGAATAGCTTCCCCTCCAATCATCAGCCGCCATCTGGAGGGGGAAGGACGACCGAGTAGCGGGCCTATCTTCTGCCCTGTCTCATCTGTCAAATCTAGGATACTAAGGGGACATCTCTCTTCTATATTCAAATGACTTCCCTTCCAATTGTCAGTCGACATCTGGAAGGAGAAGGATGACTCAACAGCCTATCTGCTCACCCTACAAACGTCCTCCTGTGCAAAAGAAAGGCCAAAATTTCAGAGGTAATGGACTATAAAAAGGAGGTAAGGAGGGTAAGGGTGAAGGAGGCTGATCCCTGCTTCTTACACCTGAGCTTTACTCCCTTTTCGATCTTCTTTTTACATAAAGAGAAAATTTAATAACTCTTAGGGAGGGACCCCCTGCAAGGACCTCAATGGCCCAGGGACCTCTCAAAAACCCCTCCTCAAGTTCACCGACTGACTTGACCGTCGGAGGTACCACGAGGGAAATTAGCCCCGTACTCCTACGATTCTTACATGTGCAGGCTATCAGCCCACCCCGCGCGTTCAGAATCAGGCGTAAAGTCGGAGGAGGAGTCAGCCCCAATATTCATCCTCTCCTTCTTCCCCATCGTCGCCAGGATCGAAGTTGCATCCGACGGTGAATGACCCCCATCAACTGTTTGTTCACGAACATCAACAGTACTATTGCCCTAAATTAGAATACACACCTTCAGAATAAGAAAAGTAATTTCTTATTCATTTAGGGCATGTTAGGTTATGAGGAGTAAGATGTAAATCCCCCGAAAAAAGTATAATTGTGTCTGAATGTGGTAGAAAATAAGGAAAATGTCAAAAATAGAGTCCTAAAGTTTCATTTGGTTCTCTCAAGAAAAAATAGAAACATTTTCTTAGAAATCTTTGTCATGTCAATTTTTAAGGAAAGCCATGGTCCAAGCTTTTTGCTCGAAATTGGTTTGGAAAGGGCATGAAAGGGTATGTTTTAATTAAAAAAAAAAACAGGACAGAGGCATTTGGAGGTTTCTTGAGGGAATATATATTAATAAAAAAGAGTGATACCATTTACTGAGGTCGTGCATTCCTATTTGTTGGTTTCAAATCAAACTAGCGAAAGTTTGCTAGAAATAGATTATGCTAGTTTGATTAGTCGACCGATAACAACTAATTTTACCAGTAACAGCTAGTTTTGGGTTGTTTTTGTTAGAGAGACTATATATATGCCTCGTAATTCATTTGTTTCACTAAGGAAGTTTATAGAAGTGTTTTATCAATATGTTTAAATGTTTTTCAATAAAAATTAAGTGTGTTTTGTTTATGTAAAGAGAGTTTCACAAGAGAATGATTGCAACATTGTTCTTGAGGATTTCAACCTCAAATATCTACCCCTCTCTTGCTTATTTTGGAGAAGTTTTCTAAACTCCTTACAGGCTGTAAAAAAAAAAATTCAAAATAGATAGCTGATCCCACATCAAACACCGATGATGGAAGTTACAATCTGACGACTTCCAGAAGGCTATAATTTAAAGACTTTCACATAGACCGATGAAGGTTACAATCTGACGACCTTCACAACAACTGATAAAAGCTCTAATCAATAGTCTTCACAATCAACATCGGGAGTTACGATCTGACGACTCTCATATTTTCAAGGAGCCAAGATGAAGATTACAAGATAATAGTCTTTGCAACGCTCTGCAGAAGAAGCTATAAGTCATTGGCTCCTTCTAAAAACGCGGAATTCATCTTCGCGTTTCAATTCCTGAAACGCAGGCGACCCCCGCGTTTCCAAGCTTCAACAAGCAAAACACGTGCGACCCTCGCGTTTCCAACCTTCAGCAAACGAAGCGCATGCGACCCCCACGTTTCCAACCTTCAGACTCCAAAACGCGAGCGGCCCTCGCATTTTTCAACACCCAGCGAGTACCCAACTCCGCGTCTCCATTCTAAAACACGAAGTTAGGGTCTTGAACGCCAACGTGGGCGTTTGACTCGTTCAAACATGAGCTGAACGATTGCAGGAACCGTTTTCCCTCCACGATTTGAGGGATTTCCGCCCCACTTAGGAGCTGATTAAGGGGGCGGTTACACCCCTCTCAACCCCATTATGGAGAGAATTAAGGGGGGGGGGGTTACACCCCTTAATTCCCTATAAATATGGGTAAACTCAATTGAGTTCGGGCTGGCTTTTTGGATCTGAGACTTGGCAGCGAGGAGGAGATTTTTGGCTTCTTCTTGGGGATCTTCGATTTGGAGTTTTGAAAATCAAAACTGCACAAAAGAGAGATCAACATTCATCTTTTGGGAGCGGTCTTGAGAGCTTTCGGCCTTGACGGATTAACCGACTTTCGGTTCAAATCAACTCTTTCATAGAGTTTCAAACTCGTTCAGAGTTATCAACTCATCAAGAGTCTAAAACTTACCACACAAGTTCTCCACAACGTCGAATCGTGAGGAGAAGATATCGTTCCAGTGAATCAAAACGTTGGATCGTCAACGGAGAGCAAACTCGACGCGAGCATTCGATGGAGGCATTCCATCGCCACCGTGAAGAACCCAGAATTAAACAAAGGGGAGAATCCAGATTAATTCTCCTCTCTTTTGTAATCAGGAAATCCAAATTATAATTGAGATCGAAGGAATACAAATCAATTTTCCTTTATTTCTTTTACTGTAAATTTTCCCACAAACACTCCTATCATCTAGCTATTTATTATTTTGATTCTCATATATTTGTGCTAGATTGATTTGAGTTTAACTTTGATTTCACTATAGTCATTGTTTTGCACACACAGGTGACACGAGTCGTCCAACACTTAGATAAGTGTATTGTGTGATTATCAACGTGTGAGTTGTAAAAGTTTTCAGTGAGTTTTGGAAACCGATTGTGTAGATTTTTGAGATAGTGAAGTATCTCCTCGAGGTGAGGAGTGGAGACGTAGGTCAAGGGTTGATCGAACTCCGTGATCATATTGCTTGTTTGTGTTTGACATTGACGAACTTATTCTAGAATGTCACATAGTTTATATCGCTTGTTGTTTTGTATATCCTTGCTTATATCATTGTGCATATCATATTGTTAGCATATTTTGTTTAGAAGTTTTAATTTGACATCGAAATTGGATTAAATTAGTAAATACCCTATTCACTCCCCGTAGGGTACTTTCAGAATAGTGAAGAGAGCTTATGTGTTGGATGGATAGTCAATGCCATATATTTCATACATGGGTTTAATAGAAAACTTCAGAAATTAATACTAGTTCAAAAAACTACACTAGTATTCACTTCAAAATCCTCATTAGACTCCAATGTTACTATCTTCAAGCAAAACAAAATGCAATCCCAGTGACATAGATACTCCAAAAGGGTCTGAAATATAAGCACGCATCCCAAAAAGACCTTTGACGGTAAGGGGCTGTTTGGTTGGTTTCCTAAAAACCAAGAAAAGGAAATCGGTACAAGGAAATCAATAAAATAATATTTTTATCCATTTTCATCCTTAAAACTCACCCACAACATCTAATAAAATATTATTTTTATCCTCCAACTCATCTCATTTCATCTCCTTTCTTACCTTTAAAAATAAACCAAACACAAGAAATGTGTCACATCATCCAACTCATCACATCTCATTTTATCTCATTTTTAAAAATCACACACATCATCCAATAATATTGTGACAACTCATCTCATCTCATTAAACATTCCTTTCCATCCATTTCCTCAAAAAAAAAACAAGAAATCAATTTCCTTAAGTACGTGTCACATCATCCAATAATATACCTCCAACTCATCTCATCTCATCTATTTTCTTATTTTTAAAAACGAACCAAACACAAACAACCTCAAAACATCATCCAATAATATACCTCCAATTCATTTCCTTGTTTTTTTAACCAACCAAACAACCTCAAAACAAGTTTTTTTAAAAAATCACTCACATCATCCAATAATAAGGCGACAACTCATCTCATCTCATCTCCTATTCTATAATTTCCTTCTTTTTTAAGCCAACCAAACAACTTCAAAACCATTATAATAGGAAATAGGTTTCCTATTTTTTGATTTCCAGGTTTTTTTGGCCAAACAAACAGCCCCTAAGAGAGCAACAAATGTGGCGCGTAAAGAAGCAACGATATCACTAAGAACAACAGAGTTTACCTAATTAAATTTTCTTATCAAAACCCCGACCTTATCTTTCTCTTCTTTCACGGATCGAAAAAAAAAGGCGTGGGTTTGGGGGGTGGGGGGTATAAAAAATACGCAAGTACGGGCCTCTTGAGGAGAACAATATACATGAAGGTGATAATATATTGTCTTAGAATGTTTCTATGTTTGGCCTATTGGACTAAACATTTTTTTTTAATTTTTGTTTATTTATTTTGTCTTTTGTTTAATAAATCATAGGCAAGCCTAAATTTTTTCCTTTTTTCTATTTCTTTTCTCTTCTGTTTTGAAAAATCACAGACAATGTTATACCAGTGCATTGTTGTCGAATGTATTCCATATTAACGTGGAAGGATTCTATTAGAACACCCTATATAATGAGGTGATCTATACCATACACAAGAAACTAGAGGGTTAGATTCGAAATAGTGACTATTCAATCGGTTGTGTGAACCACCTCATTCCTATAGAGATGTTCTGATAGGATCCCTACTGCGTATTAACTTATTCCATATACAAATGTCTACAGAGTGTTCTCTGTAGGATTTCCCCCCTTCTTAATTTGGTCCATCCTTTAAAGAGGCCCAGTCCAGACGTCCTTAAGACGGCCCAGTCTACATCCAGGCCCACTGAGCAGCCAGTCAATGCCGAAACCTGTTTTAAATGAACCACGGGTACAGCATCGCATTGAACGTATTGACCTATCTGAACCGCACCAAAGCCCATAATTTGCAAATTGCCGACCACGATCGATCCGACGCAAAGAAAACAGGAGAGCATCATAAGCGTAAATTGTTCCGAGGGTACAACCCGTCCAGTCTCTCTAAAACCCAGAATCTTCTTCTCGCCCCAGATCACAGGGAGGCGAGCAAAGCCATCGATTCCTTTCTCGACGGCTGAGCAAATTTGTTTTCGATGTAAGCTTTTTTTTTTTTTAATTTTAATTTTAATTTTTTGTATTATTTTAAATCGTTTGTTGGTGAGCAATCTGATCACCGCAATCTGCACCCTATTATGTTCAATCATTCTAGATTTGCTCAAGTATTACGCAGATCTTATCTTATACATGAAGTCTATTTTGCTAAACTGATTTCGCCTACCATTAAATGTGCTTTTGAAGGAATATTCCTTAATCTGGTAGTCTTAAACATGAATTTCTCTTTTCTACTTACCATGGTTTTCGGGTTTTCGGGTGATACTTCTGTAGTTTTAATCGGCTCACATTGATTCTGTAGAAAATGACTGCTCTAGACTCAATTATCTCCATTTTTATTCCTTTGTGTTGCACGCCGTGCGGAAGCGTGCTCGACAACCAAACGAGTGGGTGAGCGATGGTAGAAGAGAACCAAACCAAATTACGAGTGCAATTCACCAAAATACGATACAGGAATTTAGGTGGTTCGGCAATTGCCTACGTCCATAGGGAGAGGATGGGGAGATTTCACTATATGGAAGAGAAATACAACGGGTTACAACTCACAAAATTATTCAAATATAACCCTAACTAAAGCTCTCAACTCCCTCACAATATCTTCCTCTCAAAGTGCTCAAAACAATGCTAATTCTCTCATTAAGAAATTCTAAAAAACGTATTTTTATTTATAACAAAACACAATCCGAAACATGGTGGAAATCTAAAAACGAGTCTGCCACATCCGGGTGTGGTGCGCGCCACACCCCTGAAAACAAGGCAGATTCTGCCACACCTGGGTGTGATAGACATCACGCCCATGTCGAATCTTCATGTTTGCCAACACATTGAACAATTTGACGTCGTTTTCTATAATTCTTCACCCCGACGAAGTGTTCCAAAAACTGAGCCGACGCCAATATGAGCACCAATGCATCATCTCACCAAATACGGCTGCACTAATATGGTCAGAAGTATACTCATCGCCGTTGTCGGATCGCAACGTCTTGATATTTCTCCTAGTCTGCAGTTCCAATCTCTTCTTCCACTTCACAAATATCTTTAAGACTTCACTCTTCTTCGTCATGATGTACACCCAGTAACGTCTAGAATAGTCATCTACAAACATGACGAACCAATATCGATCACCAAATGATGCCGTCTTAGTGGGACCCCAAACATCTGTATGCACGTAGTCCAAGATGCCTCTCGTCCTATGGATGATTATCCCGAACTTCACATTCGTCTTCTTGCCAAGAACATAATGCTCACAGAACTCAAATTACTGTACTCGCCATCGTCTTAGTGCTTTCACCAATTTCTTCTCCCATGTTTACAAACTCTAAATTATAAAGAAAGATTCAAACTTTGATAGAATTGAGAAATTACCCAATTGAACCCTAGATAGGATTCCAACTAGATCTCCTAACCACACGAGGAAAGCGAGATTTCCAACGACAACTCCACAACGCTATCTCCACCGAAGCCTAGAACTTCAAGAATCAAGCTTCAAACAATACAAAATCCTAGATCTGAAATTTGAGCTCTGATACCAATTATTACGCCCTGAGCAGAAGCATGCTCGACAACCAAACAAGTCAGTGAGCGATGATAGAAGAGAACCAAACTAAATTACGAGTGCAATTCATCAAAATACGATACAAATTAAATCAAACACAAGAATTTACGTGGTTCGGCAATTGCCTACGTTCACGGGGAGAGGATTGGGAGATTTTACTATATGAAGGAGAAATACAACTAGTTACAACTCATAAAATTACTCAAATATAACCCTAATCAAAGCTCTCAACTCCCTCACAATATCTCCCTCTCAAAGTGCTCAAAATAATGCTAATTCTCTCCTTAAGAAACCCTAAAAAACGTATTTTTATTTATAACAAAACACAATCCCAAACATGGTTGGAATCTGAAAATGAGTTTGCCATACCCGGGTGTGGCACGCACCACACCCCTAAAAACAGGACAGATTCTGTCATACCTGCGTGTGGCAGACACCACATCCCTGACAACAGGGGCAGATTTTGTCACACCTGGGTGTGGCAGCCCCCCCCCCCCTGCCGAATCTTCATGTTTGCCAACACTTTGAACTTTGAACAATTTGACGTTATTTTCTACATTTTGGAGAATGTTTTTTTTTCCTTTTGTGTCTTATTTATTACTTAAGTTGTGGTTTATGTGTCTTGGGAGTTAACATACTCCACAGTGAAAATGAATATTTTTTATATGAGACATTGTCACTAGAAATGTCGGATTACTGTTAATATTACACAAGACTAAAATTTGATTAGCACACATATGTTGTATCCACTAGCGAGGGCTCACACAAGAGGGATCAGTACATATAAGGCTTATGTGTGAGAAAACTTCCACATTAGGAGGATAAAAAAGTTTTATGATGGATAACTGCATGTTGGTGGCGTAAAGCATTGATACATATGATATGAATCTATGCCAATACGTTTTAGACCCCGACACTCGCCACACAATACGAACACACCATGGTTTAGTGTCAACTCACCAAGATGTGTCCAACTTAGGGGTTGTTACTGTCTATGATGCACGGATACGGATACGGGACACAGATACGACACGGATATGGGATACGGCAAAATCCAAAAAAATAGAATACGGGGATACGACAAGGATTTAAAAAAATAATATTATTATATATAGAAAAATTTATAAAATTCAACTAACAATATAAAATATGAATCTATCACAAAATAACAAGTTTGTAAACAAAAAGTACCTCAAGATGAAGTGCAAGCTGAGAGATTGAGAGAGAGGGTCAGGGTTAGGGTTTTTTCTTATTTTTTTCCGTTTGAGTCAGCTGAGGATCGAATCGAACAAGAGATTTGAGAAATAGGGATGGGTTTTTTAATCGAACGGTTCGGGTTGGATTTTAACAACCAAATCCGCAACCCAAATGAATCGGCCTTCGGCGAATTTGAGCCGTGTCTGAGCTCCTTTGACTGTGTCCGAGCCTAATTTGACCGTTGACCCGTGTCGGACACGGATTGACCGTGTCCGACACGTGTCATGCACGTGTCGTGACGAATCCATGTCCGATTCGAGTCGGACACGGATTCGTGGCCTCTGGGGGCGAATCCGTGCTTCAGAGGTTACTGTGCTATAGTGGTTCAAGATTGTTGGGTAAAACTAGACCCTTTTCTATGATTAAGTTATCTTTTAGAGCTAGAATTTGGATTTGAATTTATTTTGTTATTGGCTCCTGGGATTGTGATTTGGACTATTGACTAAACAATCCAAATTCTAACCCTACTATATATATTCTAACTTGTGGAAGCCCTAAAAAGACCCAACTCCAAATATCAGGATTGTGATCTCGCTCCTGGAATATTACTCTTCCTCTTCTCTCCAACAATTAAGAATCCAAACCATCAAATCTAAACCTTTCAAATCAGTTTTCCCCGGTTATCAAACTCTAAAAACCTTATCAAATCTAATTCCTTGATGGTCGTTATTAGTTTCATTAAAAAAGAAACAAAAAGTAGAGTGAGGAACTCATATTGCATCTAATAAGGATGGAAACTTTGAACCACTTGGTTGAGTTTGACTATGTGAAAGAGCGAAATGAAGGAGTTAAAAAAAGAAACTATCTCTTGTCCGTTCCGTTCATGCCTAATTAAAAAAAAAGATCATGTAGATGACGTGTTAATTTAAATACTGATTGTTTGTATCTTATTCAAGACATAGCATTCTGATTCAAGATGACCCAACAAATCTAATTGTATATGGTATATAGAATTTTAAGTGAGAATGGAGGAAGAGTTGGTAATTACTAACCATAACTGGAATTATTGGAGGCAGAGATCGGAGGAAAAAAATATAGTTAGCAACAGAAAATAAACTTTTTATTATATAAAATTGGAGCATTGCAGCTATTCTCACAATTTAATGGTTTATTAAATTTTTTGAAATTCTAGTCCAATCCAAGAATTCTAGTCCAGATTGTTTGAGAGCCAACTTTTAGTTGAGCAATTCAACCCAAAAGTTCCCTATCCTAGAAATTAGTGTTCTTGGACAATTGTCCTAGTCTTGCCTAACTATTATGAACCAATAACAGCCTGTTAAGACTTTAATATTTTGGTTCCAAGACATTAAACTATTTTTCTAGTTGAGTTGGTGAAACGTAATCACTCTAGATCGTGACCAAGTTGTTCAACAAGTAACATATTAAAAACTACTTTGCAAATGTCTTACTGTTGTTATTATTAAATGTTTTTTCTGTAGGGTCATCCTATTACCGTACAGTCTGAAACTTTATGCTGAACTTTGACCATGGAATTTGCTAACATCACTTTCTTATGCATGTTATAGATAAAATTTTCTAGTGGTTATGAAAGATATATTACAAATGTGTCCCCATATCACACCTTTTACAAAATTGGTGTATCCTTTTGCCATATCTGTAACTTAATTCATATTGTCTGTGGAAACAGTTGTTGAGGCATTTTAAAAATTCATTTTTACACATAGATACTATTGCAGAGGCAAAATCTTCTAACCATGTACCAAAAATGTATTCTTGAAGAAAATGTACGGATTTACCATCTTTTTCAGTGTACAATTAATAATGATAGGGAACTTATTCACCCTTAGCACATATATTAAACAGCGAAACTGCAACTAGTTTGAATGGGACTTTGCTTACTCCTTTCTACAAGGTGATTTTGACAACCTCGTAATCCTTTCAGTTTAAGTGTTACATCATTGGTTTATTGCTCTAGAACAAGCCAATTCTCTCCCTTCTGTGTTTTTTATTGTCTGAGTTTGAAATTTGATTTTGCCTACTCTATCCTGTATGGTAGCTGTAGTATCCCCGGAATCGTTCGAGTTCTATTCCTGCACCACAGATACCTGGAAGCTCCTTTAGCTCGATAATTTGTTGTATAGACCTTCCGTGTAAAATGTAGAAAACTGAAGTGTCCCTAAATGTCATATACGATAGAAAGCACTTATTGGGACCTGAAAAACAAGTAAATTTATAGCCCATTTAGAATCTGGAATAAATTAGTGAGCTTCCTTTTTTTTTTTGGCGGGGCATGGTGTGTTTGGGATGTGAAGAATGTGGAACTTTTGCTTGCAACGGTGAGAGTATCGAATGAATAAAAAGATAAAAAAAGCAACCAAGCGAAACAATCTAGATTCACGGTTCAGATACACTTACATTCATGGGAAGACAAGGATCTTTTATAAACTTTAAAAGAAGGGATTTCAAGGGAACTTCTTCTGTTCTTTAAATTGATCTCTCACTTTCCCCGCGGAACACATCTTGGAGATCTCTCTTTATTTCCTGTGTCTTTCGAGATTATACTCTATAGGGATATTAATTCAAGAGAGCAAATCTTCTTTGTAATTCCTACTCTGGTATCAATTTAGAGGAGGAAAAAAAAAAATCATCTGTCCCCGTCCGTGGATATAGCGTTTTACCAAGCAGTCATCAGTGCTTTGTGTTATTTCTATTACCTTTTCTCGTATGCTTAAAATTTTCACTATGAGAGTTGTTGATCGGTGGCCATATTCTCATTGTGCACCCAAACATGTATTGTTTGCTTTGGATTCTCATAAAGTCATTTAATACCCCAATTTACTCCTTTGACCACTAAAAGACAAAGGTTGTCACTACTACTAGTGTGCTCAGCACTGTAAAACACCCTCCTCGAAGATGGGTTGATATTTTGGGACCAAAAGGAGGAATGTTCGAGGTTTGACCACCCTTTGGATGTTAGCTCTTGACATTAAGGATATCTACCTTTTCTTTTTTGTAGTATTTGGATGAATCTCTCTTAAATGAAGAGGATATCCCCCAGTCCCTTTTACCCTAATCAGATGCAACAAACAAGTGGCATCAAGGCTCAGATTTTGGAGCCCAAGGTATTATTCATGCAAAATGAATGTTAAAGGCATCATATAGATAAAAGAGGTTGGCTGTTTCCAAGCAGTGAAGGCGTCGTAAGAAAAAAGAAGAAAAGAAAGGTGACTAGAGAGATGTTGGTATAAGTTTCTGGGAATGCTTTTAGTCTAACATCTTCATGCCTGCATAAATGTCTCATCAAGTGATGTGTATTGTGCGGTGTGCTTGTGGATGAAGTTGGGTGATGAGGGTATCTTGGCAGAACTAAGTCACATGGTTGATGTGACTTTGTATTGAGATAGCTGAGATTGGTGATGCTAGCTGACTAGGTTGATAAGTAGAAAGAGTCGTCACCTCTTTTCTTGATTTACCCATTCATTATTATCTTCATGCCTAATCATAATTGTTCTGTTTCTGAAAAACGATCCGTTTCATAACCGCTTGATGCTTCGCTGGGCGATAACTTTTTAAACTTTCATCTATAAATGTCTTAAGACATGAAGATCACTTTGTATTGTGTTGATCATGCACTTGAGATAGATAAGGGTTTTTAGAGCTCCACAGAAGGGCATTCCTCATATGGATAATGTCATTCTTGTATCCTCTACACGTGCACTAAACACAAACACGGAGGAAGTTAGGGTTTAAAAACTGCGTGTGTTCTTTTATGCATTTGTGTGTGCTATTCACTTTTGCGTATTTTCATTATGACTGTGTTTCTATGCAAATAAATGTTCGTCTTTGTGCGGCATGCTAGTTATCCATGTTTATTATTCATGTTGACCCATGCATATTATTTGCAGTTTTGACCTTTTCTTTAAATTCAGGGCGGATGATGAACCTGTTGATCAGAAAAAATATCTTGAGGAGCGTTGCAAACCAGTCTGTGTAAAACCTTTATTTGAGTACCAGGTAATTCTTAGATTGTTAATCACATAATTTGCACTTGGCTTTTGGTTTCTTACTTTCTGTGCGTTATTTTCCTGCTACTAAAATTTTCAGTGGCTTTCACATTACTAAATTGATTGTAGGTTTTCCTTTTTTTTCCATGGCTAAGAACCAATTAATTACTGTTCTTAACTTCTTATAATTATGTCTCGAAGAAATTTTTTCATTACTAAATTGATTGTAGGTTTTCCTTTTTTTTCCATGGCCAAGAACCAATTAATTACTGTTCTTAACTTCTTATAATTATGTCTCGAAGAAATTTTTTCTAGAAGTCAATTTGAGTCACATTTATATTTGTTAACAGCAGAAGGTTGATGTTTGCTAAATAAAAGCGTAAGTTATTGTTAACAGCAGAATGATATTTGCTAACTAAAAGCGAAAGTTTTGTAGTTATCTTTATGTACCAACCCATTAAATTGGACTGTGACTACCATTTGAAGATCATAATGGCACTGCCCAATGTTCATTAGATTGCAAGACCAAATTGTATACTTATGCTGTTGTTTGACTGTATCAAAGAGACTTTTCTCAGCTGAATTTTAGGATCTGTAACATGTAGTATATCTTTATGACATCATGCTCAACATTTCTACGAGATAGCTAAAACTAATGTCTGAAGGTGAAGTAACGTTTCTTGCACATAGTAGTCCTGTACTAAAAATTATCTTCTATGTTCTTGGTCACTTCTTGAGTGAGTGGTTAATTGAAATTATCTCCTGCCTTTGGCCCTAATTTGATTTTTGGTGAACGTACTTTTGAAGTACACCCGATACACAACTTGGACTTCAGGGTTTAGGACATGCAATTTTTTCTCGCTGTTGTGATAAATTATATTTGTTTGATATATGTGACGACAAGGTAATTGTGACAATCTGCATGTCTATCATTCTATCTGTTTCAGGAGCACGATATTCAACCTTCAACTGTCGATAACATCCTTTGCATCATCAGTATTTAGTTTTATTATCATAGATGTCTAATTATCTATTGAATTAATTACATTCCTGTACCCTGAGGTACGGTGTAATTACACGAGTGACCCTGGAGTTTGCGTATTACATGGGGAACCTTGAGATTGCTAATTGTAGTTACGTGGGTGACCCTAGAGCCTAGACGATAAGCAACTCTCAAGGTTACCTGCGTAATTACAATCAGTAACTCCAGGGTTATTCATGTAAATACACAGACTCTAGGGTTATTTGTGTAATTACATTATAATTTAGGGTATCAGATTGAAATTAATCCTGATAATTCCATTTGCATTTATTTGAATTGCATGCCATCTGATGAATTCCATTGTCATTTGATATCTGTTCTGCCAATCCCGAATATGGGTTGAAGTATTTGCGACTGTTATTTTTATATTTCTTATTTGTTATATAAAGGCTAATGGTCTGGTTCACTGGTAAAGCAAGGAGATAGGTAATGGAAGGTCTTATTCTCTAAACCAGGCGACTATGACCATTGTTAAAGAAAAGGAAAAAGAAGGAAAAACGTGTCATATAAAGTGGGCAAAAGCTTCAGAATTTCATTCTGCTGCCAGAAAGTCTAGGGCCAATTATTTGTAGAGTCTGCGAGCTTTTTCTTTCATGATAAAAAATATTATCAATCCTTGCTGTAACCAGGACTTCTAGTATTGCAGCATATGTCGGCTTCCCTATAGGCTGGCTGTGCAGGTCTTTGTCCTTAAGAAATATATCTGAACAATCTTTGCATTCTGACTAATTTTCTCACTAGTATTTGCTTATGCCAACAGTCTTGTCTAATTACATGCAGGCATGTGTTAAGAGAATCAAAGATGACGAGACCGGGCACAAGCACTGCACTGGCCAATACTTTGATTACTGGTCCTGTGTGGACAAATGTGTAAGCTCTTTGCCTCCTTTCCTCAATACGCCATTGAGTTTATGATTTATGGTTCATTTGTAGTACGATGAATAATATCCAACTTTGTAAGCTTCTTTGTGAGTAAAGATTTGCAAATGACTTGTAACAGGTAGCTGAGAAACTCTTTAAAATGCTCAAGTGATTGAGGCTCGTCGGAAAGTGAGGTTTTCTTTTTCTGTTGCTACTGCATCATTCTGAGGCTGAAGTCGTCATGTTGCAATCGAAATTTTATCAGTGGACATTATTATGTTATGATGACGGACGACATTCACTACTTGGAATATTTTTTACATAAAAAAAGAGACACGGACGCATACAATTGTGTGCCCATTTTCTGCTGCAGACAGATTTATGTTATCTTTTATATCAATCTGCTTCTGTCAAATGTTACATTTTATGCGACCTTGCAAGAACTTTTAACACCCAGTTTACTTGTGAATTGCGATGTCTTTGGTAAAAAGTCAAATTGCTTGCGAAGTGTGATATCTTGTCTATATATTGGAGAAGTTATGTGTTGGATATCACGATGGTGAGACGTGGCAATTCTTGCTCGCATGGGTTATGGGTTACGGGTTACTAACTTACTAATCATCTTCTGCTTTTCTCCCTCCCTAGCGCGTGGTGTACTTATTGATATACTTATTGAAAGGCTAAATTATTGTATTTTTGGTACATTTTTCTTATCAGTTTATTATTTTTTGTAGTTCGGGGGATGTTTTCCTATTTTTTTAGCCAAATGTTGTAATTAGATCTACGACTTCACCGTCGATAAAAAAAAAGCTATGAAACCTCTTTCCTCATAGTTTTTTTTTGGCTTCTGAGAAATCTCTTCGTCACATTTGGAGGTAATACCATGCCCTCCACTTCTTTGTCCAAAAATCTAATTCGTGGTAGTGCGCTCGACATTCTTGAATAAACTTGGGAATAGTTATCGTCTTTATACCAGCGTGCCAAATAGTCTTCGGCACTTTTCTCATGAATAAGATAGCACTAATAGCCCTTCTTTGTCCAAAAATCTAACTCGTCGTAGTGCTCTCAACATTCTTGAATAAGCTTGGGAATAGTTATTGTCTTTATACTAGCGTGCCAAATAGTCTTCGGCACTTTTCTCATGAATAAGATATCACAAATGAATAAGATAGCACTAACAGCATTATGCGAGGTTTCATGACTTTTTTTCCTAGCCAACGACGAAGTTTTTGGGTCTAATTGCAAATTTGGTTCATAAAAACATACCAACATATTATCAGGGTTAGAAAAATACCAAAGTGGTATGAGTGATGTAAAAAAAATATAAAAAAACCAATACGATAATTTAGCTCTTATTGAAATGTAGAAATTTGACAAATAAATTGTTCGGATTGCAAAAAACTGCTGGTGGTACACACATGATAAGCTATTTCCTCTCACTCAACAAATTTTTATTTCTGGTAGAAACTACTTAATGGAACAAACATTTTAAGCACTTAAAATGTAACATGAACTCCTTTCACTTATTATCTTTACTAGTTTGTACAAAAATTCAGAAAATTGATGACAACAGGAGGTCTTTAAAGGTTGATTGAAGGAAAAGAGAAAGCAAGCAAAGTAGACTAGGACTCAAATGCATCCTGGTCAAGTTTTCTGATTCAGGACTCAAATTTGTCTACTTTCTTGTGACGCAATATTGTCACACCAGAAGTAATTAGACGCAATATTCTGAATTTATTCCAAAACACTCTATTTTCTTTTCATTAATTTTTTCGCTTCATATTTTTTACAAAAAGGAAACAAGTTAAAATCAGATCCTGTCTTTAACAGTCTCTAAACATTCAACCCACTCCAACGAAAAAGTATAACGATCTCCTTCAAAAACCTATACCCATCCCATACAAACCTAGCTACACGCACAAAAAAACTAACAACAACACAGTCTGTAACTCTCCATCAAATCCTCTACATCCACCGACAGACTGACCACCTGGCTCTGACCACCGCCAAACGAGCACTGTCGACACATTGGACACGACGAATGGTCCGTGAGCCACTGGTCCACGCAATCCGCGTGAAACCCGTGCCCGCACTTGGGCAACACCCGCACCCGCTCCCCTGCGACGAACTCCGACAGGCAAATCGTGCACTCGGATCCAAACCCGTTCGACCCGACCCGTCCCGAATAAATCAGAGTAGGCAATGCGCTCACAGCCTTTCTCTGGGCTCCAAGTTGGTTGGTTTGATCGATCGGGCTCGGTTCGGTTCGAGCCCACATTTGTTTCACAGCCTGTACCGTGAACCTTACTATGGCGTTTAAGACTAGTCCGATGATCACCGCACAGACCATGGCGGCAACGATGGCGATGACCCCGGCGTCGAAGTTGCTCGCCGTGATTTGGGTCATCTTGTTGGGCTTTGACTCGGCTGGGCCGGGGTTTTCGAGGGGCAAGTAAGGGAGTGACCTCCTTGAGGGAATTGGAGAAGGGAGAGGAGATGAAGGTAACATGTTGGTCGGAGATAGAAATTTGTGGGAGTGCATGTAGGGGTTGAGGGTTTATGTACAGGATATGAAAGGTGATATGTATATTTTAATGGAGACATGATGGGTGTGGATAAAGTTATTCTTAGTCGTAGGCATAATTGTACTTAAACATGTTCCTAAAACCGGCGAAAGGGTGTGATGGAACCGAGTCACCATTTAACCTATTAGACGGCTATACGTGACAAATTTTGAAGCTCGAGTACTTCTCAAGCTCCAATTATGGACTTTGGTGGTGGATTTCGTTGAATGGAAGCTTCTAAATTAAAGATGAAGAACGTGGAGGTGTCTAAAAATCGCCGCCGATTTTGAAAGAAAGCTGTCAAAGTTCTGACACTTTGACAGCTTTCCCTTCTTTTCTCCTTCAAAAAAAAACAGAACCAAACGCGCCCTTAGTGCTTGCAGTGAGTAACAAAGTTCGAAAAGTTTTCTACAACTGCATGAGAGTCATAGCCACAATTTTCTTACATTTAAGGGTTAACTACAGAAATATTCTCTGCATCATAATGGGTTAGTCACATGTTACGCAAACTTTTTTATTAGCTCTTAGGCCTTCCAGTAATGCCCAAATGGATAGCCTCTTTGCTATTTGTACCTTAGCACAGTAGATTTATGTTCATATAGGATTTTGCTTAAATATATTAAAATAACAGAGGCTTTGTACCATATTGATCGTCACATCACATCCAATAATCGAGAGATAATTTCATTTGGACATTAGAGAGTCTAAACATTAATAAAGGAAAATTATTAGATGATAGTGGTCAGCCCCATACTTTTCAGGGGGTACCCATGCAAATAAACTAGTTTTAAATATAAATAAATTTAACAAACGAAAAAAACAAAACAAAACAAAAAGAAAAGTGGTTTAATTTTTTTCGCCCAAGTTGCAACAATATTGAATCCCAATTTTATTTGATCAACTAGATTGTTGTTGTGAACAATATTAAATCTAAACAACTTTATGATTTTGTGAACCTGAACTACCCTTGGGTGTTCAACATCCTATTATTAATCTGTGCATTCTATACTTAGGCTAAATATCAGCAAACCCCCCTTAACTTTGGACAACTAATGGGAAAGCCCTCTTAACTTATAAAATATTAGAAACACCCCCCTTAAGGATCAGGAATATCACAAAATCCTTCTTTAGCTTTTAGATTTTATCAGGAACTCTATTTAACTTTGAGGTTTTATGATATTTAGCCTGCTATCTACAGAACAAAAGAGGTAAAGTGGACCTTTTCCCATGATCATTTGTGATGAAATTTGCATATGAAATTTGATCTCTCTTGTTCTTAAGATTGATTTTATGTTTTTAGTACTAAAGTTATTTGTAGGTGATGATTTATAAGCAGTAATTGTAAATCATAAACCCACACCAGAGGTACAACTTAACTAGTATCCCAAATCAAGCCATTATTATAAGGAGAGAAGATTCACATTGGTTGTAGACTTGTAGGAACAAATCTTAGCTTTCGTATAATAATGGGTGAAAGTTTTTCATGGGGCTTGAAGCCAATCCTTTTGCCTAAAAGTTGAATCCCGTTATCTTTCAATATGGAGACTCCACTACCGACTGTAGTCTTCTTCTGGAGCCCCGCCCATAAAATGGTTACAACTGGAATATGGCCGGATGATGTGTCTAACTGTGATTGACTTGTCATGGTCCCACTTTCCTATGTGGCGGGTGACGTGGAGACTGGGATAAGTTGTTGGCTCTATGAGGCGCGCATGAGTTAAGGGTGTTGTCTGCTGACTTGTCTAAATGTTGTTGGTCTGACTCCTAGTGGCAATCCTACTTGGACCTTACGTGGTTAACTATTTGATTATATCTACTTAGGGGAAGTTTGGTTCAAATCCTAAAATTTTAGGTTTTATAATCTTTTAAATCCTAAAATTTTAGGTTTTATACTTAGGGGATTTCAAATCCATATGGATTTACACAAGCTTTAGGATTTCTAATGTTTCGTTTGGTTCAACATTATTATAGGGAAGCAAATCCAAATTTTGTAATCTCTTGTTTGGTTCAAACCCATAATTGTAGGATAACAAATTCTAAAATTTGTAATCTATTATTTGTTTCAATTGTTAAAAAAAAAGGGAGAGTTGAAAATGACCTTGGTGAGCTTACCTCACACAAAAGAACAATATAATGGTATAGCAATTAGAGTAACCATACCCATTATTAGAATTAGGCAAATCTGATCCAATTTATAGAATTTGGCAAGTCCTAAAAAAGGCTTGTTTTGTGTATTTTAGGGATTCAACATTTTCAAAAATTTTATTGAAACAAAGACCATGTATAGAATCCAAAAAAAAAAAAAAAAACATGACACTTTCTATTCCTAGAATTTGTAATACACCCCAAATGCCAAAAACTTTGATAAACCAAACGGTCTCTTAAAGTTCGAATTATCTAATGACATCTTTTAATAATTGGTTAAATATTAGAGAGAAGTAAATAATTTTTTTATTGCTTGATCTTTTATGCATGTATCCTTTAATAACTGGTTAAAATGATAGTATTTAAATATTGTTAGTGCAACGACACTGTAATAATAACTTCCAAAATATCAAAGAAAGAAAAACATATCAGCTGTTTGGAAGTAAATTGAAAATGTGTAAGTTATTATTATTACTACAACTGCTATTATTATTACTATTATTTTTACTGCTACTACTATTACAAATGACTTTCTTATCCACATCAGCATACAAGTGAACTACAAACGTTTGCTTGAAAAATAAAATTATTGTTAAAAATGCAATGTGAAGATGCTGTGGCAAAATAGAACTAATTAGTAAATATAGTTAAAATTATTTAATTAAGATTAGTTTTCAGTTTTATCACTTTTATGTAATTTTACCATTTTTTTAGGGGATGTTAAAATTGCATTAAATTCTATGTGTAATTCTTTTACATTTCACTTTTTATAACCACTTGCATGCAAAAAAACACCTAAAATGGTAAAAGAACTTACTTTCATCTTTCACTTACATGGAAATAAACATCCCAATAAGAGAGGCCAACCTAATAATCCTGAAATTCATGGGCCTGTGCTTTGCACAGGGTTTTGTATCTTTTGGTATAATATAAGTTCTCTACAAGGTTAAATGCTTCTAATTTTCGTTTTCTGTAATGACATGGTAATTGGTTTGAGTACTCTATAATAAATTAACATGCCTTATGAAATTAAGTAAATAATAAATAAATGAATTTTTTTTGAGAAAAATAAATGTAAGATAATTAAAATATGTTAAATGTATTTTTTAATGCTAAAACAAGTAAAGTGCTAAATAATGTTCATAACAAACATGTAAAACAGTAAAAGACATTGAGACAGTGGCATAGCCAAGAAACATGGGGGCGGGCGAGCAAAAACATATAAATACGATGATAAAAATATATATATATATATTATAAAACTATCCATAAAAATATATACATAGTAACTATAAAGATAAATTCCAAATAAAAACTTAATCTTAAAATTACACACAACGCTCTTTAATGAAAACAAAATTATCAAATAATACATAAATAAATAAACGACTGTTTACATCTAGAATTTGCAAAACAAATCAATACATATAAATTAATAAATAAAATGATACTACATGTTGCTCATAATAAATAAAAAGATATAAAATGAAAAGGGGGAAATTTTTATACCTTTGAGACTTAGAGGATACAACACATCTTTAAAACTGAGTAGGAAAACTTACAATTGAGATTGAATTTGAATGGTTGAGTTAAATTTAAAAAATTATGTTTAATTAAAAAAAGTTCCAAAAGAAAGAGAGTGCACAAAGAACATAGTAGGTAATATTTTTGTACTATCAGAAACAAAATTGTGATATAGCAAAACACTTATAATTTCTTCTCGTGAATATTCACAGAAAATTACTACATGTATTTCTTTCTTGTAATACAAAAATAATGTTAAAAGTCCCTTCTACTACAATCGCCAAAGTTATGATGGGATTTGAGGGTTATAAACTACAAAGATCAAGCATCTTTTTTTTTTGAATGAAAATAGGGCATACTACCCTATCATGTATATATAAACCAAAAATGAAAGTTTTTACAAAAGATATCTGATTGTGATTAAGCCCGAGACTCCGAGATGGAGGGTGTTAGGCCAAATTACCAAAAGATGTCTCAAACGAGAGATCAAGACAAAACATCTAACAGGGACAAAATAAAAGAAAAAGCAGGGTATAACCAGTCTACATCAAATACCTTGAAATCTGGAACTGAAAAACCAAAATGGAGAGAACAGCAACAAGAAGGCCACTACCCATAAGGACTTGGGTGACCATTGCTGTCAGCACTCGATTCTGCAATATCAGGTAGTCCTGAGCTATAAATGAGCTTGTTCAACTTACTGACAGTCTTGTAAGGGGAGGCACCTGTCCAGAAAATAAGAAAGTGAACCGCCCTGTTGATGATGTGCTGAGGCGTGGAAGACTGATTAGAGAAGATGAAGTCATTTCTAGCTTTCCAGATTACCCAGCAAACCGTAGGAAAACTGCAGCCCCATAGAAGTCTTACAGATGCGTGGATGGACTTGTCAGTACAGATAGAGAGACAGTGGTTGATGCTTGAGGGGAGAGAGATAATACCAATTTTAGATAACCATGGTTCCCAGATCTGCTTAGTGAAAATGCATGAGAGAAAAAGGTGGTCGTGGGACTCATGGTCATCACAGAAGGGGCAGATGGTGTCTGCTAACCAACCCTGAGCTGATAATCTATCTTTAGTTTTCAATCTGTATAAACTGAGAAGCCAAGTAAACAACTGAACTTTGCTAGGCAGAAGCTTATTCCATACAACAGCATTATATGGGAAACGATGACCTCTATCCATTATGAATCTGTACATGGATCTGACGGTGAATGACTTGGAGACATGATGTGTCTATGATGCATTAAATATGATGCTGACACGTTGTCGGTGGGAGAGGCTTGAGGCTGAAGTCATCCTTTAGCATCGCCCAGAAGTAACGTCTTTCGAGTCGTCCTTGTGAGGCGTTGAATAAATGGTCGAGTGGGCTCGTCGCGAGTCGTCTTCGATAAGAAGGCGGACAAGTTCTGTCATTCGAGTCGTCCCAAGGGGATGTCGACTCGTCGGGTCGGTTAAGTCGAGGTCCTTGCTGATCTTTGGCTGCCAATTTGATTAGGGCACTATATGCAGAAGTACACATGTTCGCTGTTGGCGAATCTTACAGATGCGTGGATGGACTTGTCAGTACAGATAGAGAGACAGTGGTTGATGCTTGAGGGGAGAGAGATAATACCAATTTTAGATAACCATGGTTCCCAGATCTGCTTAGTGAAAATGCATGAGAGAAAAAGGTGGTCGTGGGACTCATGGTCATCACAGAAGGGGCAGATGGTGTCTGCTAACCAACCCTGAGCTGATAATCTATCTTTAGTTTTCAATCTGTATAAACTGAGAAGCCAAGTAAACAACTGAACTTTGCTAGGCAGAAGCTTATTCCATACAACAGCATTATATGGGAAACGATGACCTCTATCCATTATGAATCTGTACATGGATCTGACGGTGAATGACTTGGAGACATGATGTGTCTATGATGCATTAAATATGATGCTGACACGTTGTCGGTGGGAGAGGCTTGAGGCTGAAGTCATCCTTTAGCATCGCCCAGAAGTAACGTCTTTCGAGTCGTCCTTGTGAGGCGTTGAATAAATGGTCGAGTGGGCTCGTCGCGAGTCGTCTTCGATAAGAAGGCGGACAAGTTCTGTCATTCGAGTCGTCCCAAGGGGATGTCGACTCGTCGGGTCGGTTAAGTCGAGGTCCTTGCTGATCTTTGGCTGCCAATTTGATTAGGGCACTATATGCAGAAGTACACATGTTCGCTGTTGGCGAAGGGTTATATTTTGGCGATTGAGATCACCATCACAATTGACCCCTTTCGCTTGGAGTCGGCTTAAGCCCAGTCTGAGTGTAATAAAAGTAGCTTTGGATGGGCGTGAGTGTGCTTCGAATAGAAACTGAAAAGTCTCTTCGGAGTAGATGTGGCTGACGTCACCATATTTTCTTTTTGATGGCCACAACTCCGCTTATCTTGGCAGATTGCGGGCTATTCGAGGTGAGTGGGTTGTGCCTTGATCTTTGAGATGCCGCTTTGGATTCTGAGAATTAATCTTGGCCATTGGACAGAATTTGATCCGGCGGTTCAAATTTCGATAGTTGTAAAGTCGGTTGCCAATATATAGAAATAGGGCCATGAGGGTGGTGGTTACTACCTTTTGAAATTACCTTTAGAGAATTCAAGATCTTTCTCGTCCATCTTTCTCCGGCAATCATTTCTTCACTCTGCAATGGCATCAGATCCTGTAGATCGATGAGCTCTTCTGGCTGGGATCCACTCCAAGGTGACCCAGACACAGATGAGGACACTTCATAAGAGATTCGATATCCCATTTTCATATTTATACATAAGTCAGAAGTGCATAATTATCCATATGTAAGTAAATGCGAAGTTAAAAGGTAACGATAGTTGTTTTCCTATTAAATATCTTTTTTTTAGAATGGAATCCTCTCAATAATTTCCATTTTCAATCGATCAATGGGAGGATGCTCTTGCAAAAGCAGTGTTTGATTCGGAAACTGATTTTAGCATGAATAATACAATAGGCGTATCTGCCAAACCCAATGTTTTGTTGCTTCTAGACGCTCAAAGTTATCCTACTATTTGAAGAAAAAAATAGTATCAATATTTCGTTATCAGGGAAGAGTCTCCCTTGATTGTTTCCATCCAAGTCTTTTGTATGGGGAGAATATTTTTTCTTTGGGTTCAGCCTAATGGCCCTCATTTTATCTTGCTTCTGTTGATTAATAAGATGTTCAATCCAGGGACCCACGCGAAGTTCTAGGTAAAATAAAAAATAAAGTAAAATTTTAGTGAACCGCAATCATCTTTGAATTTTATATTAATTTGTTAATTTAGTAACATCAAATTTAAAACTTAAGATATCCAAACAAGCGCTAGTGAAAATCATATATTATGTTATTATTTACATAATATATATTACTATTAAATATTTAAAAATACCTCATGAGAATAAATGTACTCACCTTAATAATTTATCCAATTGTTTGGGAAAATTTTGTTGCATTGATCATGATTACCATCTCTTCTTACATTTAACAATTCCTAAATAATAATAATAATAATAGGGAAAAATATGTCCAGGCCTTAAAATGAGAAAGTTCATGTGACCCGCCCCCTTGTATTTTGGCCCATGTGATTCAGCCCTAAAAAGTACCATTTAATATTTCAAGGCCCCTCCACGTCAGCAGTATAAAAAAAAGAGATTGTATTTTGAAAAAACCCGAAATTACCCCTCAACTTATCTTCCTGAGACGTCTGGTCCACAAAATATATGAAAAGTCACGCCCATTAATACGATCTGATGGAAAAAAATAGAGGGAAATTTCCCACCCTTTTTTAAACTCTATCATGAACAATAACTCATGTTAGTTCTAAGTTATTTAATGTTAGTTCTAAGTTATTTAATGTTAGTTCTAAGTTATTTAATGTTAGTTCTAACTTAGTTCTATTTCATGTTAGAGCTAATGTTAAGTAGAACTAATATAAATACTTTAGGCTATTTGGTCTAATGGTAAACCTTATTTAATTTATATTAGTTCTAACTTATTTTATGTTAGTTCTAACTTAGTTCTAATTCATGTTAGAGCTAACTTTAAGTAGAACTAATATGTTTATACCATGTTATAGTGGCTATGTTAGTTCTAGTTGAGCTCATGTTAGTTCTGCTAGTTCTCGTGTTAGTTCTAGCTGATTTCATGATAGTTCTACTTTCAGCTAGTGTTGGTTCTAATATAAGCGTTAGTTCTAGTGGCTATATTAGTTCTAGTTGAGCTCCTGTTAGAACTGACACGATACCTGTTAGAATTAATACTAGAAAAGCTAGAACTAATACATCATCAAATAGAACTAATATGGCGTTTAGACCTAACAATTACGCTAGAACTAACGACTTAAATAAATTAGAACTAACACGATACCAGTTAGAACTAACACTGGAGAAGCTAGAACTAACACATCATTAAGTAGAACTAACATGGCGTTTAGACCCAATAATTATGTAGAACTAACGACTTAAATAAATTACAACTAACACGATATCTGTCAGAACTAACACTAGAGAAGGTAGAACTAACACGACATAAATTAGAACTACATCGCGTTTAGACCCAACACTTACGCTAGAACTAACGCATTAAATAAATTAGAACTAACACGATACCAAATAGAATTAACACTAGAGAAGCTAGAACTAACACATCATCAAGTAGAACTAACATGGTGTTTAGACCAACAAGTACGCTAGAAATAACACATTACATAAATTAGAGCTAACACGATACCAGTTAGAACTAACACTGGAGAAGGTAGAACTAATATAGCAAAAATTAGAACTAACATGACGTTTAGACCCAACACTTACGCTAGGAATATCACATTAAATAAATTAGAACTAACATGATACCTGTTAGAACTGACACTGGAGAAGCTAGAATTAACACATCATCAAGTAGAACTAACATGGTGTTTAGAACCAACAATTACGCTAGAACTAACGACTTAAATAAATTAGAACTAACACGATATCTGTTAGAACTAACACTGGAGAAGCTAGAACTAATATGACATACATTGGAACTAACATGACGTTTAGACCCAACATTTACGCTAGAACTAACACATTAAATAAATTAGAACTAACACGAGCTGGTAAAAATTAGAACTAACATGAGTTGATAAAAATTAGAACTAACATGAGTTGCGATAGAACAAACATGAGCTAACTCTAGTTATTTATGCTATTTTTTAAATTCTATCATGAGCTAACTCATGTTAGTTCTAACTTATTTCATGTTAGTTCTAATGGCAAGTAAGAGCTAACTTTAAGTGGAACTAACATTAATGCTTTGGCTACTTGGTCTAGTGGTAAATCTTGGTAATTTGGAGAGGAGATCAAGAGTTCAAACCCCTACACCTACAATATATATTTAAAAGTATTTGATTGGGCCTTGGGCCTTTATATTGGTTCTAACTTGCTCGTTGTTAGTTCTAACTCACTTCATGTTAGTTCTAACTTGCTTTTTGTTAGTTCTAACTCACTTAAAGTTAGTTCTAACTTGCTCTTTGTTAATTCTAACTTGCTCTTTGTTAGTTATAACTCACTTAAAGTTAGTTCTAACTTGCTCTTTGTTAGTTCTAACTCACTTCATGTTAGTTCTAGTTCTAATTCATGTTAGTTCTAACTCGTTCTTTGTCTAACCCACTGCATGTTAGTTCTAGTTCTAATTCATGTTAGTTCTAACTCACTTCATGTTAGTTCTAGTTCTAATTCATGTTAGTTTTAGGCTCTTGTGCTCTTTGTTAGTTCTAATTCATTTTATGTTGATTGTAACTCACTTCATGTTAGTTCTAGTTCTAATTCATGTAGTTACTTTCACCAACATAAAATCTATAGACAATTGGGAGTACACAAGCTCATACCTATATAGTTACTTTCACCATCCTTCTCAAGGGAATGGTTGTGCAAGGAATGTTGAAGGAAGCATCAATAATTTTCTTTCAAATACTAAAGAGGGGATTTATGCCAGATGTCGTAGCATACTGCAGTTTGGTCAATTGCTTGTGCAAGCATGGCAATCTAATAGCTGGGTTTAAACTTTATAGAATGATGCTTAAAAATGGTGTTCATCCTGATATTGTTGTTTATAATGTTCTCATAAAGAAGGTAGAACGGACAGAACTAACATGGCAACGAACAGAACTAACGTAGGAGATAACAGAACTACCATGAAAGCGGGTAGAACTAACGTAAGAGATGACAAAAATAACATGAAAACTGGTAGAACTAACAGTCCAGTCCTCAAAACTAACAGTGCAGCCTTTAGAACTAACAGTTCAGCCCTTAGAACTAACAGTCCAGTCCTCAGAACTAACAGTCCAGCCTTTAGAACTAACAGTTCAGCCCTTAAAACTAACATTCCAGCCCTTAGAACTAACATGACAGCCCTTAGAACTAACATTCATAGTTCTAATTTTCCTTGTCCCCCCTTTCAAATTCACAGGTTCTTAGATTCTTTAGTCGACTTTTAATCACATTGTCTTTAATTTTTAGCTACATGTCGATATGCCTGAAGATTCAATGTGAGCTTTTGAAAATTTTTGCTGTTAATCTCTTATACAGAACTCTGTCAATCACCAAATCACACAAGAAAAAGGCATTAAAGGAAAACCCAAACCGTTGTTTAAGAATCCAAGGAGATCCCATTTCAATTAAATGAAAGAGAAAAACTATAAAAACCCAATATCGATTCCCTTCATAAATTACAAGAAAACAAGAGCACTATCTTGATTAAGACATTGATTTGGGTAAAGATATTCCGTAACTTAGAAAGGGGAGAACAACGATGCATCGGACCAAAGCTCCGGGCTCCGTCAGCTCGCGGGTCCCACCGGACCATGTTTCGTGTTTGTCGTTGAACCCGCGTTCACGAGTTGTTTCCAAGATGACTCCCCGACCTCCGACTCCATGACCACCGTCCTCGCCTTCGCCTTCCACGACCTCCCCAGGGTCTGATCATTTTCAGTGGCCATGACGGAAGTGAGAGAGAAGGAGAAGTTGAGAGAGAGAGAGAGAGAGAAGAGAGAGAGAGAGAGAGAGAGAGAGAGAGAGAGAGAGAGAGAGAGAGAGAGAGAGATGTGATGGGGTTAAAGGAATGAGCGCAGTTACCAAGCTCAATCAAATCAAAGGGTAAATTTGTAACTTTTGTTGGGCTTTTCTCAGAGTCCGATACTTTGGGGCCTTAATACAAATACAGTGTGTATTTGGGGCTTATACACATGAGTCAGAATACAAGGGGGCGGGCCACATGAACTTTCTACTTTTGAGGCCTGGACACATTTTTGCCATAATAATAATAACTACGGGCATTATAAGAATTACATATCAAACTACTTGATATGTAAATGTATAACTAGCATCAAAGCATTACCCCCAATATTGAACAGTTCCATCAAATCATGGAACTACAGTTGCTATCTAAAAAAAAAAGTTACCCGCATCCAACTAATAAAGTCGTGCAACTAAGCATCTCACCCAATAAAAGAAAGTCTAGCCTTGCTCTAAACACATGAAAACCCATACAACAATTGAGATGGTCTCAAAATTGAATCTATCTATATAATCCAGGGGGGGAAAAATATTCACCAGTCTCGTTACCTTCTGTCAACTCATAAAAACAAAATTGCAATTGAACAAACAAGAGTCGATAACATAATGAAAAGAACTGGGATGAAGTTTGTTTTCTGGTGACCTAAGACATATCAGACTTTTGATAGCTACCCTCTTATGGTAGGAGATGGTAGTTATTTTCTTTTTTAAACCAATTTGTTTATGATGGAATGCAGGTAGCTGGGATCTGTTACAGATCCCAGCCTTTTCCTTTAAAAACAAACAAACAGACAAACAAATGTAACAAAAAATTCTTCCAAAACTTTCACGAAGTCAAATTTGCGCGAGGTGTAGTTGAAAAAATTTCAGATAGGCTTGCTTCCCCATGGTGCTCTTCAGATACAAGCATCTCACCTGCAAAGTAACATCAGACACCAATTTATGTCCAACAGTGTATATAAGATCCCAGTAATAATGCTAAAGACATGACAATTAACTGAGATTTGAAGAAACTGCACATAAAATATTTTTTTCAACTGAAAAAGGACTTGAGCGTCTATGGGTCTGTTTGTTTACAAGAAAATAGCTATAAAACCGCTAAAGTAAATAAAGTAGATGATACTTCTACTACTTTTGAGAAGAAAAGCATGTTTGTTTCTATAGAAAAGCCACTTGCGGCGTTCTTAAAAGCTAACATGGCGCTTGCGTGTCGTTTCTATTTATTGAATATTTTTTCTCCTCTCAAGGCTCGGCAGCACCTCAAAAGCAGCTGAAATTGAGCCAATTTAGGAATAAAATCATTTCTGCTATTGCATAGATATTCTCTGTTTCTAAATAAAATTCCGAAAGATCCTCTTTTTCTCTTCCTAGCAATATTTATAATTGCTACAAAATAAAAGTGAATGAAGAGGAGGAAACAATATTTCCTATACTTTTAAAAATTTATAAAACAAACAAAAAAAGTAGTACTTCCGTTACTTCATACTTTATAATTTTAGAAGTAAAAGATTTAATCTACTTCTTACTTCAACTACTTCTTATCAACCAAACATGCCCTATGTTGCAAAAGGTAAAGCAAGTAAATTAGGCAAATTAAAAAGTAACTTCGAAAACCATTAGACTTTTTAAATCCGTGTGGCGATTCTAAAGTACGAAAGTAGCAGGGCAGAAAGAGCTTCCCCAATTTTTTATAAGTGTTTTTTCATATATGTCCCTTAAACCAGGCATATTTGCAAAATCTACCTCCCAAATCATCAATTTTGAAGAAAGTAACCTCCAAATCAACAAATAATCAACTTTATTATAAAAAAATTTCCCAATATGTCATATTTTCACATTTCATGTCAAAGTTGAGTGGTTATCATTATGGGATTTATACTCTTTGACCAATATAGAATTCAAATAATCTTTCATAGTCTATATCTCAAAGTTACTTTTGATTGAGTTTCAATATACCAGCCACAGCTTCCTTCTAGACTCTTTCAGACGAAACACACGCCTACGAAACACATACAATGAGAGGATGGATAGGGAAGTGATATCGCAGATTCAAACTCCTGATTTTTTAATATTGAATCTGAATAGACATTTTCTTTTCTCCAAGGACGAGTTTGTGCATAGCCCCACTACAAGGATTATAAGAAATGACATGCCATTATATATGGTTTAGCTTATTCATATCTCTAGTAGTTGCTATCATCAATTAAACTACCTTGCGTGTAAAACTAATTAGGGTCACAATATTCTCTCAAAAAAACCTATTACAGATATCAACAATGAAAACTTAACTTTATCTGACAATCTCAAAAGTAAAATTCAATGAATACACATGGGGAACAAACTAATGACTAATAGGCTAATCTAAGAAGGAAAACAAATTCTCAAATGCTAAAGATTTTGCATAATAGCTATGTGAAAAAAGTGATCCACCAAGCATTAGTGTAAGATCTCTTGCACATAGAGCCAAGAAAATGGATATTATGACTTAGAAAACAAACAATGAATGATATACTCATCAAATCAATGACTCCAAATTTTTTTTTACATAAACTGCAAAATTCTTATAGGCGAAAAGAAACTACTAAAGCTAAACAATTCTAAAGGCACAAATAAGAAATTCCAAAATATACTGTAAGCTTGCAAATTAGATAGTGTTCAATTCCTCTAGTGATAAATGACGTGTAAAAAAATTTAAGCAAGCTTTCAAAACAGGGTCCAATTTCCCAGGCACATAATGCCCACATCATAACTGAAATCGTCCCAAATAAATTTGATGCATTACTCATCTCCACCCTGTTTTCTACATCTTTGAGATACCATCGACAGCTTTTGGTGAAATAAGGCTTTCCCTGTAAAAAGCAAAATCACTTTGTTGTCCACCAAGGAAGAGTTTGTGCGAAGCTCCGCTACAAAGATTATAAGAAATGCCATTCCATCTTCCAGATTTGTAGTCTCTAAAGAGAATATCACCATCTACAATATCTATGACATCAGCTCCATAAACCTGGTGCAAACTTGAGAGGTCATCATTATGGAATTGATGTTCTTTGACCCATGTATTATTCAAATAGTCTTTCATAGTCCATATCTCAAAGTAATTTTCGGTTGGATTCCTGAATGTAAGCCAAAGCTTCCCCCCAGACTCCCTTAAACTGGAGTATGACATATGGGAGGATAACGAGGGATGGGGGAGCGATATTGCTGAACCAAACTTCTCATCTTTGATACTGAATCTGAAAAGACATAATTTTTCTTCTCCTTGGAGATTACCAATCCAGTAAAGGGCTTCATGAAGGAGAACAGGCTTATAATAACACCATACTCCAAAAGGAGCTTCACCAAGGCACCTCCATTCTCTAGTGCCCACAGTATAGATCTCACAATGCGCAGGATGTTGAGCGGGATGCCTTCTAAGAGATAATAATCTAACTATCTTGTATAGCCCCATATTCATGTCGACACCCAGACCAAAACTTTCATATTCATAGGCTTCACAATGACTATTGTTCTTTGGAAGTTTCTGAAGTTCCCGAGTCATAGGATTTAACAAGTATATATCAGGTTTAGGACCTCCGTTGCCATAATGAAGACAAGTCAAACCATCGACAAAATTTGATAACCTATAATCCTTGCTTCCAAGATTAAGCCTGTACGAAATCTTCTTAGGTTTTCCTCCATCGCCCATACTGAAATCATACAACTCGATTTTACCATTAACAATGTATTTACCAATAATTATGTAGCTCGCGGAACTCGCGTGCAGTGATCTCAGGAAACGGGCATCGTGAGTTAGAGAAAGCCATTGCTTGCAGGCACAGAGGAATTTCGCAATAGATTTCGGAGTTAGTCTTGAGAGAATGTTAGTCATGATGTCAAGTGGTAGCAGAAGCCATGAGCAGCAAGTTTCAGTTTTCGTTTCGGGCTACATAACGCACAAATATTTTCATATTAAACCATAATTATCAGAATTAACTTTGTAATAGAAAAAAAAGTACCTGAATCTTGTTCTTCTTCTTCTTCTTCTTGGAGCCGTCTTCTTCGACTTGTGATGGGGTGATGCTCTTCTTGTTCTCCATGTCGGCTAGGTTTTCGAGCGCCTGCAGTATTTCAAAAAAAAAAAAAATTGTGTTTTTTAAAAAGGGAAAGAATAGAAGCTTTTGGTATTTTCTTACTACTTTTCTAAATCGGAAGAAGAAGAAACCAGGGTGGGGATTTTTATTTTTATTTTTATTTTTTCGGGGGAAATTTACGGTTTTTATTAGTTTTTTGTGAAATAAGCAGAAGGTTCACCTCGTAAGCTAATTCGATTCCACCGCCGCCGGCGAGCTAGGGTTTGCAGCCCCGGACGCACGAGGAAAACCAACTATCAACAAGAGAGAAATCTATTCCACCTAACCTCCAAATCTTAGCATTTGGAAAGTATTCCTCAAATCATCAATTTTGGAAAAATGCCCCCCGATTTTAACAGGCCAATTTGTAGCTACAATATAAAAATTATCAATAAAGTAATTAAATTTATACTCATCAATTCGACGATTTATATTGATTCCAGAGGCACCTTCGAAGTTGATAGTGTAAGAGTTAGTTTTGCAAATGCTAATATTTAGATATTAGTTTTTCAAATATATATGCAAATAATCTTTTTATTTTTTTCCCTCAACTTTGTTAGCGTTCGGCAACTTCATACTAATATTGGTCCATCTACTTTACCTTTTCTTAACTTAGGGGTTGTTTGGTTCGGCCAAATTTTTAGGAATCTTGCAGTTTTGGAACAAAAAGTAGGTTTTTTAACATTATAGGATTTCAAAACTAACATTTGGTTCAACTTATGGAAGGCCCAAATCCTCTTTTAAAAGCTCGGAATTGGGCTAGAAAACTGACAAGTCATTATTTCCTCTCACAACTCCCTAAACTATTTGGCAATGAAACAAATATGAGTTTTGGATATGCTTTCATATTCTTCACTTCATCATTCCATACCAAACAAAAGTTATGGATTCCTTTGAGATCCAAATTTTTTGGAAATGGTTATTTGGCTTGTAATCCATTTCCATTATTTTATGGAAACGAACCAAACAACCCCTTAGTATTGTACTAGCTATTCATGCCCGGTTCGGCGTTCCTGCTCTATTTTTTTGGGTAAATTACACTAAATCCTCATAAGCTTTTAGCGATTTTTAGTGAACCCCGAATAACTTTCAAAATCTGACTAAGCCCCAAGGACTTTTAAAAATCAAACTAAATCCCCGATAACATTCAAAATCCCACTTAAACCCTGAATAAATTTTAAAATTACAAATATAACCTCACAAGTTTTTGCATTTTGCAGGTAAGCCATAAATTAGAAAAAAAAACATAAAAGGCATTTTGAAGTTTATTAAAAGAAAAAACAACTAGGGTTTAGTCCCCAATCCTCAGTGTGAGCAAGAGGAAAAAAGAATAACACAAAATGAGAGCCTTTTTGCTTTTAGAATTGAAAATATAATAAGGTCATGCAGTGATTTTTCTTTTTCTTTTTTTAATAGTCTAAGGGCATTTTGTGATCTTTGAAAGTTCTTGGGGGTGTCTAGTATGATTTTAGAAGTTAATGGGGGGTTTAATGCAAAATGTTGATAGTTCATAGTGGTTTAGTTTAATTTATCATTATTTTTTTCTCAACTTAGCCCTGTTACCATATCTCAATTTAAAACTAAGTCACTTTTCAACATCTGCAAACATTGGGTGTTACTTTGAAGTTATGATCATTTCAATGAATATCAATTGAGGTCATTGTACTTTTAAGAAATGGACAAATTCCTTTTCTTAGGAACACATACAAGAAAAAGGATAACGGTAACCCTACCATTAACTACTTCACTTTCATTTATTAATTTCATAGTAATAGAAATACATGTCCTACTGAGACAGAATTTGTAACTTGCTACCATCTTGCCTAGCAAGCAAAGATTTACCTCTGCAGAAAGACTGATTCATTCGGATCGACATGAGGGTCTAACTACATTGCTTTGCTAGAATCCATGTTGTGTATTTGAAGCAGTTGACCCCTCGCTTCTCTCATGGTACAACCCTCTTCCCGCAAGTATTTCTTATTTTTCATTTCTATTCCCATTTACAACGATGAAACAAATCAAGAAGGACTTGAGAAAACAAATCAAAATACAATGAACTTTATTTCGACTATAAAAAAAGTCATTTTCTAATATTTCTTGTGACTTATCTTCTTTGTCTCAAGCCTATGTTTTTTAAAAATTATCACAAAATCAATTACTTAACAAGTATCATTTGAGATCTGTACTTCAATATCAGGGTACCTATCCTTTTCTTAGTGATATAATCAAGAATTATTGTACGACACAAGGAATATTTGATTCCAAACCAAGGTATAAGGAAATTCATAAGTTTGGAATGAATAAATGGAAAAATTGGTTAAGGAGTCATTATCAATACAATTTATCTCAGACCAAGTGGTCCCCCTTAGTACCGAAAAAATAGCGAAATAAAGTCAATCAATGTATGTACTTTTATTTTAGAAAATAATTGTCAACCACTTCGGCATTATAAATATTAATATTATAATAGTAGAATTAGGGGCGGATACAATGCCAAGCTAGGGGTGCAGTTGACGCTTAAACATTTACATAAACTCATCAGACAATGGAGCATGTGGTTCAACAATCAAAGATGATGAAAGCAAAATGATATGTCCTGAAGTATCTTGCTCATAAAATTTTAACCATTTCTCAGCTCACATTATATGTATTTTTCTCACATTTGTAACATGCAGACAACTTAGATATAGACAAGACAAGTAGAACACAACCAGTCATCAGCATCTTCATATTGCACTTTATACTTATTAATTTGAATTATTAGTTTGTTGCATATATCTAAAAATATTTGTGAATGTTATTAGTTTGTTGCATATATCTAAAAATATTTGTGAATGTTCTTATATTGCAGGCTAATCCAGATGCAAAAGGCTACCATGTTCTTATATTGCAGGCTAATCCAGATGCAAAAGGCTACCAGAATCGTTTGATTAAAAATTAGGATGACATTATAGTGTTGTGTAAAAGATAGAGCCAATGATGAAGGTGCATAAACCTTTAAAGAGGCTGCTAACGCAATACAACATGAGGAATTTGAGGCACAATCTGAAACAAACGAAGGTGAAAGCTCTTCAAGGAAACATCTTCTTGGAGCATCAATTAGTGGTGAGACATGTTGAAAGAAACAAAAGAAGGGGGATAAAATAGTTGATTCATTTGTAGTGATGACAGCTTCTGTGAGTGAGTATTTTAATGAGAGAAAGAAGGAAGTAGTAAGCAAACCACCAACTAGAGAGAAGATTCATCAAGTGGTCTCAAAAATACCCAACTTAAATCGCATTCAAGTATTCAATGCATTTGAGAAGATAATGGATAGCAACCCGGAAAAGTTTTCTTTGTTGAAGTCACTTCCTGATGATGAAAAAAGAGATTTTATTTTCTTTATTCTTAAGCAGTAGTTTCTAGTTGGATGACAAGAACCCCCAAATGTTTGAACCCATTCGAGTAAGTTCTCTCTTGGATTTCTTTTTCTTTTTTAGGGTATATTTAATTCCCATTATTTTGTTATTTATGTTAGGATGCGCACTTATAGTTGTGATTTGTTATATTTAACTCCCAAATCTAGAGCTTCTAATGTCAACTGTTTCAGTGATCCCTCCAAAAACTCTCATAAATTTAATTTGTGATTAATTTGATTTGTTATTGATAATGGCCCAGATGAGTTTGTCAACTGTTTCAGTGGCAGTGCTGATGTTTTTCTCGGCGACGATGGTTTCGGGCTAGGTGATGGCTCCGGCGCCGGCGCCTTTCGCCGGAGCAACCTTGATGCCGGTTTTTGCTGTGGCTGTTCTTTTCCCAGTGCTCTTTGCTGTTCTTGCTCCTCTAATCTTCTCTCACTAGGGTGATGATGATGATATAGATAATATATGTGAATTGTGTGGGATTTATTATGTTTTTTGTATTTGTTGGGGATTGATTGAGATTCTTTTGTAATGATTCTGGCTCATGTGAATAAATGGAAATGGCTGATTCTTTAATCTGTTGTTTAGATGGTGTTATGTCTCTGTAGAAATCTATTTGCCGGTCTTTTCCCCCTTTTAATCCCCATTAATTCCTTTATTTGGTACTATTGGATTCTTGAAAAATCAGGCATATGTACCCTTCTAATCTACGATCTTGCATATTTACCCTCAAATGCATAGTAATTACCCCCACAAATCTCCCACAATATTTATTTCTACTTATTAAATTTTCAAATATTCTTATTATACTTCTAATTAAATTAATTAGTTTTATTAATTTAATTAGAGAAAAGAAGAGGGAGAGAGAGGAGAGGAGAGGAGATTTTGGAGGTCTTGAAATCATCTCTCTCTCTAATTATGAATAATAACATTAATTAACTTTTACCTCAACATAAAGCTTAACGTCCGCTTAAAGATTGAGGAGTTAAGAGAAAGCATAAATTTTCTTAAAACACCTGAAATCCAAGTTCATGTATAATAGTGTATCCAAACACTAAATTTAAAATCCTTTGATTTTAAATCAACATTCTAAATTCAAATCTTAGTTCCCAAACGCAGCAATCAATTTGACAAAATGAAAAGATAAAGACCTGTAGATTGTTCCCGTTGTTTCCAGTGATTCTCTGTTTCTTGTTGGGGTCATCTTCTTCTTGTGATGGGTTGATATTCTTATTGTTCTCCATGTCTTCTAGGTTTTCGAGTACCTGCAATTTGTCAGATTTTTTTTTTACAAAGGGTGAGCAGGGACAAACTTAAAGTTTCAAGGGGCAAGCAGGGGCTGGAGCAAATAAAAAAAGATTGAAAAAAAAAACCTGAAATCTGTTCTTGTAGTTTCCAGTGATTCTGCGTTGGCCATTGTCTTCTTGTGATGGGTTGAAGCCGTTCTTGTTGCCCATGTCTACTAGGGTTTTGAGCGCCTGCAATTTTTCAATTGTTTTTCTCTTTAGGGCCTGTTCGTTTGCCTCAAAAACGGATGGAAAACTGGGATTTGAAAACAAAAGATCAGGCCACATAGGATTCGGTTTTCAAGTGGTTTCCAAGTCAGGTGTTCGTTTGGCAAACAAATTTAGGGAAATAGGGGTCTGAAATATGGTTCCACGTCGGACTTTGGGAGTTGGCGTTTTCATCGGTTTTGGGCCTGAAAACACCCAGAAAACTCCGTCGAAAACCATTTAATATTCTGCTTGCGATTTCCTAGGCGGGGGGAAAGAAGATTAGGGTTATGGTCACCGACTCTTCGGTTCTTTCTTCTTCCCCATTGCTTCGCCTCATGCCGGCTCCTATGCTCCGGCTCTAATTTCATCTTCCTCACTCTGAGAAAACTGGAAATCGCGGCCCTGAACGACCGTTCTAGGGCTGACTGTGTTATCGTCGCCAGATCTAGCGGCGACGGTGGGTTTATCGGTTCTTTCTGCTTCTTATCTTCTTCCCCTCCGAATTCAGCGTCGGATCTGAGCCCGGCCTGGCAGCTGTAGTGCTTGAACGGAGATTCCATCAACTACGACTTGCTTGAGGCTCGCTCTACTTTGTCCTTAAGGTATTCCTCAATCAAAGAGCATATTTTGATTAAATTGAGTAACATGCACCACGATCTATGAGTGTATCCTCTTAATTCATCCCAAATTTCATGATCAGCTTGCTACGCATATTGTGATGCACTATAACTGCCAGCTTACTGGTCTTATATCCTAACAATTAGTCTTGATTTTTGTGGGTTGGTTAGTCCATTAGGAAAAATAACAGTAACCTACATTTGTTTGATGTCACACTGAATTGAGTAACTAAAAAGTGTGTTCTGAATTTTAATAACATATATTAACTGATAGCTAAATATTGTAGATGGATGGTGATTATGATGATGAAGAGGGTGTTAAAAGAATGTGTGTTGGGGCTACATTCTCAGTCATGGTAATAATTTTCACCTTTTTGACGAGAATTAAATGCCGCCGTAGATCACTACGGTCTGGACCAAGTGCTGAGAAAATGCGCAGGGAAAAGGCTAGGTCTGAATTGATGAGTCGTATATTTGAAGGTTATAGTGATAGCTGTCAAAACTTTGTTAGAATGCGACAGGGTGCATTTATGAAACTAGCTACGTTAATGAGGAAACAACAACTCTTAAAGGACTCAAGGCATATAACAGTTGAGGAGCAACTCGCCATATCTTTGAATATTTTGGGACATAAATCCAAAAATCGTATGATGAGAACCCAATTCATAAGATCAGGAGATACAGTCAGTAAGTACTTCAATAGAGTATTGGAAGCTATTTCGCGCATACAAGGCAGATTTATGAAACAAGCCCGAGAAACGTCTGTGAAATGCTTTGAAATGGTTTTGATTTCATATTTCAGTTTTCTTTTCTTTTTCGGAAAATAACCGAACAGGCCCTTAATGGAAATTCTATTCGGCTTTTGAAATCAGAAAGAAGTGAGAGGATGTTTAAGCAATAAAATTCTATTCGAACAAATTTTCACTGTAGACCCAAACCAAGTTTTAATTACCAAAATCGACCTATTTTTTTTAATTACCAAAATCGATCTATTTTATGCTACATAAGTTTAATCCCATTTCCTAATTAGTCGGGGTTGCCAACCCCGACTGTTTAGGAGTTGTTAAACCCCAATTAGAAGTCTTAAACCTAATTTTTAATACCCTAAACAGTCGGGGTTGGCAACCCCGACTAATTAAGAAATGTGATTAAGCTTACGTGGCATAAAATGGGTCGATTTTTGGTAATTAAAAAAAAAATGGGTTGATTTTGGTATTAAAACTTGGTTTGGGTCTACAGTAAAAATTTGTTCAATTCTATTCGGCTAATATGGAAATCACCCTAACCTAAATCTAATCTAATTTGATAGGTTTAGTTTTTCTAGAATCCTAACTGAATATATTAAATTACTATTCTAGTTCTAGTTTGACGGATGTGTGTTTTCATGGTTTTTCTAATTTTCTTATTTATAACACCTCAAATTGTATGTGTTCTTAGGTTTACTTTTCAGACTAAAATAACTTTTTTATTTGGCCTTCAAGTTATTCCCTTCCCGTAAACTTTTCCATAATCTTAACTAATAAAGATTGTTCAGAATATTCTGTTAACCCAAACAACTAATACTTCTTTTAAAACGTTCACTTCACCTTTTAACATACATATCAATTTTTAAAGATTTAAGTGATGCATAACCTTGTGCAAAAGCAATACATTCCCCTGATAAGTATCACTTAGCAAGGTGTTCTTTACATTACAAATACACCTGCATATCCCGAACAATCGGGGAAGTGGAAAAAGAGAAAAGAAAAGAGAAAGAGAGAGAGATTGCATTGCATCGCAGGATAATAAAATTCAGCGCTAACAAGATACCGAAGATGCTTGTTTATTTTGCTTCTCTGAGCTTAGCGGGTGAAATAAGCGACCACCAACCTCTTATAGCAGCAAAACATGAAAATTTTTCATATCATAAAAGTACAAAACCAAAAGTTCTTTCGTGTCGATTAAACAATACGAGTTCCAGCAAAATGTGCTAAAAGTAAAGGAAAATCAAGATATAGCTCTCAGTGGATATGTGAAGATCTGTCAACATTACTCAGCCTTCCTTTGGCCCAATACAGAAGTGTGCTCATACCTCTTCTACATTGAAGAAGACGCATACAAGAATTAGCAAGGGGAACAAAATAGTATGGACAACACCAGCAATAGAAACCAAGACTAAGAGCTTCTCCAACCGTCCGCGATAACTCCACTTTGCAGCCCATATTAAATCCAACCGAACGCCATATTTTGGAGGTGAGCTGCATTTTTTGATTCGAGGCTGCATTTTTGGAGATTTGGATCTAAATTTGCAGCCAACTCTATATTACTATTCCAAAAAAAAAAGACAATGTTAACCCTCAATCTTCTTAACAACATTTAATTATTCCAATTGTATCCTATTATTTTTTGTTACTTACTTAAAATCTATATATATATATATATATATATATATATATATTAATATATTAAATATTTTTAATGAAAATAATATCATTAGAAATGTCTCGTCGATACCTTCAAAATGAGACTAATATCGAAATATAAAATTGTAAAACAAGTAATTAAAAATGATAATACATTGAAAATTAAACGGAAATAAAATACATTAACTTAGAATTTCGAGGAACTTTAATAAAAAAAGTTACATCACTTCATTGCCGTGTCTCTCCCACAAATGTTCAATTAATGCATTTCGAAGTGCGAAGTGTGCTTCTTTGTCTTTGAATTTCTTATGCCGGGCCAAGAATTGTCGGAACCGTTCGACATCGTTCATCCCTTTGTCTTCAACATTTGAAATTGATGGTGGAGTAGAAACAACAATATCTTCTTGCTCATCACGTTCATCCTCAATAATCATGTTGTGCATTATTATGCAAGTGGTCATGATATCATGCAAAGTTCGTTTATCCCAAAAACGTGCAGGGCCCTTGATTATAGCAAATCTTGATTGGAGAACACCAAACGCTCACTCCACATCTTTTCGACAAGCTTCTTGCATCATTGCAAAATATTGTTTCTTTTTATCTTCGGATTTGGAAATGGTTTGAACAAGCGTTGGCCATTTCGGATATATGCCATCGGCTAAATAATAACCGACATCATAATTCTTTTCTTGAATTGTATAATGAGCAGGAGGAGTAATACCTTGTGTTAGATTGTCAAATAAATTAGATGCTTGTAATACATTAATATCGTTATTAGAACCTGGCAAGCCAAAGAATGCATGCCATATCCATAGGTCATACGATGCTACTGCCTCAAGAATAATGGTTGGGCCTCCGTGACGTCCTGAGTATTGTCCCGCCCATGCTGTTGGACAGTTTTTTCATTCTCAATGCATACAGTCTAGACTTCCCAACATTCCTAGGAAACCCCGCTCTTCGCCTTTTTGTAACAGTCTTGCAACATCGTCGGTATTGGGGGATCTAAGGTATTCATCTCCATACACTTCTACAATTGCTCTGCAAAACCTCTTCAAACATTTAATTATAGTTGACTCGCCAATCCTTACATATTCGTCAGTACTATCTGCCGGTGCACCATACGCCAACATGCGAAATACTGCTGTTACTTTTTGTAAAGTAGATAGTCCAAGCCGGCCGACACCATCCACCTTTTGTATGAAATAGTTGTCGTGCTCTCGTACAGCGTCGACGATACGAAGGAAAAGACTCCTTTGCATTCGGAATCTTCTACGGAACAAATTTGCAACGTATGTGGGATTATCAGAAAAATAGTCACTGTAGAGTCGAGAATTACCTTCTTCCCTCCCACGGTTGATTACCAAATGACCAGGAACTGAGCCGATACGTTTTGGCCTCTCTTCCTCTTTAGAGAAATAAGCCATTATTTTATTGTTAGAGACATATAGACGAGCTAAGATTTCATCCTCCTCCTCCCATTGTTTCATATCCTCCTCCCATTGTTCAACGTAATGAGAAAATGTTTCGTCATCAGAAGAAGAAGAAGAAGGTAGGTGTGATGGTCCAGCTCCATAGTTCATTGTTGAAGAGGGAATTTGGAGAAATGAATTATAGATTGGTGATGAGCTGTTAATAGGTGTATGTTGTGTTATTATATAATGTTTCTACCCACATTGGATTCTCCCACCCGTATCGTTTTCTACCATTATTGGATTCTTTCCTGCATCGTTTTCTACCCATTGTTCGCGGGGAAAACTGTTGCTTTCTTCATTAATGATTCCATTGTACACTCTTGTAATAGTCTATCGATTACAAAAATCCGGTCTTTTTATAAGATCCGGTTACAACGAAAATCAAATTGAAAAGAAATGAAAATTACAACTTTGTTTCATTGTTTGTCGAACGAATCGCGAGCTCCTGTTTTGCGGTCGCTCGCTTGTGTGGGTTCTTTGCCAGCGCCGGGGTTAATCCGTGGACCACCGCGCGATCTAGATCCGGTCGGATCTACGCAGTACAACGGGTATTATTTCACCAAGGAAATAATAGCCGGGGAGGATTGTTTCACCAAGGAAACAATCGTCCAAGTCTCGGGATCTAAGACCAAGCTTAGATCCGGAGTGTAGCAACGTAGATCTGAGATCCGGTCCTCTCGAACACCTGCCTTATTTGACGTTGATGATCGCCGAGCTCCAGATCTGGATGATCAAGTCCTTGATGTCTCAAAGTTGAGATCTTTTTTAGATCTGAGTCTCTAATCCTGCAGGGCTTCGCCTCCTCCAAAATCCAACTTTCTCAAATGAACAAGGGGGTGGCCTATTTATAGGCTACCCTCACTGTGCCTTGGGCACAGGGTGGCCGGCCACAAGTGGCTCGGCGGCCACCGAGCCACCTATAGGTGGCTCGGCCACTGAGCCTCCTTGGTGGCTCAGTGAGCCGACCTCCAGGTATTTGTCGTTTTGCCTCTTTGTGCCCGTTTTCCGGTTCTGCGGTTGATAGGTTCAGATTCGATTTGTTGATCTGATTTGGCAGTAAGTCGGATTCCTGATTTGGCAGTAAATCCACTTCTGAGTTCGAGTCCGAAACCGATCTTGATTCGATCGTGATTCGTCCGAGTATGCCCTTGGTTGGATGACTCGTTGACTCTTCGAACACTTGGCTTGATCCCGCACGCGAATGGACGTATTCCGTTGCTTGCGTGCGATTAGTCAATCTCGTTGCCTCGTTGGTTTGTCGGTTTGTGCCGAGCTGAGCTAAGGGACCTATAAGCAATTTTATATGCCTACAGATACCCCCTCCAAAGTATTTCAGTCTCGTTCTTTTATAGAAGAGTCTGGAATACTTTGGATATGCTTGTCCCAACCTTCAGTCGGTGTAATGGGACCTTGGAATGACTTCCGTTCTTGATTCCTTTAATTCTCCAGGCTATCCGGTGCTTTGTCGAATGCTTGAGAGAGTTTCGGTACTGCATTTATTGTCTGACCGTTGTCGGAATTTTGAACTTTGAAGTCGGTTCCTGATTTAGCTGACCATCGATTGTTGGCGTCGAGTCTTTATCTGCAACGCGTTGTCCGGCGTCGTGTTGTTGAGTTATCCTTAAGAATGTTTATAAAACATTCTCCAGGAACTTCTCAACAAAAATTAGGGAACAATTTATACTCATATACTTTATTAGAGTATTTAAGAAGCAGTTTAACCTCATGCACTGTTGGAGGATTGAGGAGCAGTTTATACTCA
>NC_033797.1:20893428-20893923 GCF_001876935.1 Asparagus officinalis
TAATATAATAATAATATAATAATATAATAATATAATAAAAATAAAATTTATTACATTATTATTAATAAAAGTTAATATATTAATAGCAATAACATATTAAAAAATAATCAAATATATTAATATTTGAAAATAATATTTTAGTATTATAATATTATATATATATTACAAATATGTATAATATATAACGTTATAATCTATTAGTTCTATGTAACATTATAATTATAATATGTTAATCATATATACTGTTACAAATATATTAATTACAATAGATTATATTATAAATAGTATTTAATATATTAATAATATGCTTAATACAAATGTTATAAAAGATCAAACTATTGTTGATAAAAAAACACTAATAATTATGTTTTGAAAGAAGTTCACGAGAAAAATATGATGCTGTTTTGAAGACACCACACAAAAATCACCATAATATCCAAATATGCCCTTAGATCGCACCCTTCATCGCGTTTTCGTTTTAAGTCGGACCGTCTC
>NC_033797.1:20893936-20912711 GCF_001876935.1 Asparagus officinalis
CCGGTCCCCACCAGTCTATTTGACCCACGTGCTTCAGCTGATATTTTAACCTCCAATCAACCCCCACTTTCTCCTTAATTAATTATTAATTATTTCTCCTGCTCCCTCAAACTACCCAGATGTCCTCCGCCTCTTCCCTTCTCCTCTTCCTCTTCCTCTCCTCCGCCGCCTCCGCCACCACCGCTGGCGACATCTCCGACCTCCTCCGCCTCGCGAGAGGAGACTCCGACCTCCTCCTCACCATCCGTCGTCAGATTCATCGCCACCCTGAGCTCCGCTTTCAAGAACACAACACCAGTGCCCTTATCCGCCACCATCTCGACCTCCTCGGGATCCCCTACTCCTACCCCGTCGCCGGCACCGGCGTCGTAGCCACCGTTGGATCCGGCGAGCCCCCCGTCGTCGCTCTCCGTGCTGACATGGACGCCCTCCCTCTCCAGGTTAATTTATTCGAAGCTTCTTTGATTTGAGGTTAGGGTTTTGATGGGTTTTGTGTGAAAGTTTAGGAAATGGTGGAGTGGGAGCATAAGAGTACGGTGGACGGGGTGATGCATGGGTGTGGGCATGATGCACATGTCGCGATGTTGCTCGGAGCTGCGAAGTTGCTGAATCAGAGGAAGGACAAGCTGAAGGTAGTGAATTTTTTCGATTTTGAGTGTAAAGTTTTGTTCTTTTTGATTTTGAGTGTAAAGTTTTGTTCTTTGGGTAGTAGAAGTTGGTTGTGCTTAGTTAAGAGATTTGATCAGGGACAAATTTCATTGTTAATTTACTGAATAGTTCCTCATTTACCGAGTAGACTATATGATCTTCAACTAGCATTTGCTCTCGATCGATTGGAGGTGACTTTGTCAGGGTGATTTTAGTGTAAACTTACAACTGACATGATTTAGGTCTGTCTGTCTCCAGTTATAAATTAATCCATGTATCAGCATGCTCATGTGTATGAAAGCAGAAGTACACAGGTTCAGTTAGATGATGTCAAAAAAGAGAGAGAAAAACCTGTCCACCAAAAACAGAATCTTTCTTTTCTTCCTTGTTTCTTTGAGCTTATTGAATAGTTTTCTTTGTTAGATCTAAATCAAAACTTAAGATCTAAAACCATATAGCCATGATTAATTCAGAGAGATTAACAATAATTTAAAAGAGCGGAAGCTTATACCTGAATCCATAGATTGATCTTGATTTTGGGTTTTGGATCTTCTAACCTTAGGGTTTCTCTAAAACTGAATTTCTCTAACTAGATAGGGGTGTAGAGAATTAGAGAATGTAACCCTAGGTTAGGGACCATAACCCCTTATTTATAGATGTTGTACTTTTGTAATTTAGCCCCTCAATAAATCACAATTACAACCTGGTATCTGCACATATAACCCCATGACTTATTTAAATACCAAATTAACCCAACTTAATTGATCACTTTAGTGGGTTATCCTGAAAGATAGCAATACACATTGATTAATCATATGTGCCCACAAATAGATTTATTAGATTAAATCCAACAATCTCCCACTTGGGCACCATATGATTCCTTAAATTGTGTATAACCTTATGAGCTCAAAAATTGCTATCACTGAAATGGTATTTCCGAACAATCTCGTCCATTGACTATATCAATATAGGATCAAAGCGGCCTTCGTCACATTTATCGTGACTCGACCCATCAATGGTCACATATACCAATACAATCAAACGACATAGATCAATCATGGATGTGCAGCATGAAAATTACATGCAATGTGATCAGTACATGTCTATTTTCAACTGGTCCTCCTTAGTGAGGTCAAAACCAAACATAATGTAACAGAGTGTCTTAACTGAAAACTTTATTCTGATCAGACAATACAAACAAACATAAAGCACCACAAATACAAACTCCCACTAAAACATAATATCCTCAAATAATACCACACCCATATGAGCAGTATGCTCATGAAAGACCTTAGGTGGCAATCCCTTAGTAAGAGGATCAGCTAACATGGAGTTTGTCCCAATGTGCTCTATGGATATCTGTCCACTCTGTACCCTTTCTTTCACAACCAGGAACTTAATGTCAATATGTTTTGACTTAGTTGAGCTCCTGTTGTTATTGGAATACATTACTGCAGATTTATTGTCACAATATAACCTTAGTGGTCTTTCAACATTTTCCAAAATGCGCAGTCCCGTGACAAAATTTCGCAGCCATATTCCCTGATTGGATGCCTCATAGCAAGCTACAAATTCTGCTGCCATAGTGGAGGAAGCTACTAGTGTTTGTTTGACACTTTTCCATGATATAGCTCCTCCTGCTAACATATAAATGTAGCCTGATGTAGACTTCCTGCTATCTTGGCATCCAGCAAAATCAGAGTCCGAATACCCAATGACCTCTAATTTCTCTGATTTTCTGTATGTGAGCATGTAATCTTTTGTTTTCTGAAGATACCTCATAACCCTTTTGACTGCTATCCAATGATCCATACCAGGGTTGCTTAAGTATCTGCCTAACATCCCAACAATGTACGCAATATCCGGACGCGTACATACCTGAGCATACATTAGACTTCCTACAGCCGAAGCATAAGGAATCTTCTGCATTTCCTGAATTTCAAGGTTACCTTTAGGGCACTGATTGAGACTAAACTTGTCTCCTTTAGCAACAGGGGTGTCACCTGGTCTGCAATCTTGCATGCCAAACCTTTTAAGTACCTTATCGATATAGCTCTTTTGTGATAATCCAAGAATACCCCGAGAGCGATCTCGATGTATCTGGATCCCTAATATAAAAGAGGCGTCCCCAAGATCTTTCATCTCAAAATTCTTTGATAGAAATCTCTTGGTTTCGTGCAACATGCCTATATCATTAGTGGCAAGCAAGATGTCATCCACATACAGAACCAGAAAAATATACTTACTCCCACTGAACTTGTGATATACACAGTCATCAACAATGTTCATCTCAAAACCGAACGAGATAACTATTTGTTGAAACTTATGATACCATTGACGAGGAGCTTGCTTGAGTCCATAGATGGATTTCCTTAATTTGCAAACCATATTCTTTGGGTCTCCTGACACAAAGTTTTCTGGTTGCACCATATAAATCATCTCATCAATGTCTCCATTGAGAAATGCAGTCTTAACATCCATCTGATGTAACTCAAGATCATAATGAGCAACAAGTGCCATGATTATTCTGAAAGAGTCTTTCGATGAAACCGGAGAGAAAGTCTCTGTATAATCAATGCCTTCCTTTTGAGTATAGCCTTTAGCCACAAGACGCGCCTTATACCTCTCCACATTACCGTTTGCATCCCGCTTGGTTTTAAAAATCCATTTACAACCAATTGGTTTTGCACCTTCTGGCAATGGGACAAGTTCCCAAACCTTATTGTCTTGCATAGACTTATACTCTTCATTCATGGCATCAATCCACTGTTGAGAGTTAGAACTTTTCATGGCCTGAGAGAAGTTGATTGGATCATCTTCTAACATTCCACTACTTTCCTCATGTTCTTGGAGAAATACAATATAATCATCCGGAATAGCATTTCTCCTTTCTCTCGTGGATCTCCTTAATGGCACTGGTTCTTGAGGTTGTTGAGTTTGTTCTTCTGGAACAGGGAGTTGTTCAACATTATCATCTTGAGGTTCCGGATTTACTTCTTGAGCAACAACAGGTATAGGAACCTGAATATTGTCAAAAGTAACTGTATGGATTGGATCTGAAGCCAATTCCTCCTCAAAACTAATGTCTCTAACCTTATTTCTCCCCCCAAACTCAACATCCTCAAAGAATGTTGCTGTTCCCGTCTCAAAAATATTCCTTATAGTGGGATCATAAAACTTATAGCCCCTAGAGCGATCAGGGTACCCAATAAAGTAGCTGCTAACTGTTTTGGAGTCCAATTTCTTTTCATTTGGCCTATAAGGCCTTGCCTCAGCTGGACATCCCCAAATATGTAAATGCTTTAAACTGGGCTTTCGACCAGTCCAAAGCTCATAAGGTGTTTTAGCAACTGCTTTACTTGGTACTCTATTCAGAATGTAAGCTGCTGTCTTAAGTGCTTCTCCCCAGAGTGACTCTGGTAAAGAAGAATGAGCAATCATACTTCTTACCATATCCTTAAGAGTCCTGTTTCGTCTTTCAGCTACACCATTCATGCTAGGTGAACCCGGCATAGTGTACTGTGGGACGATACCGCATTCCTCTAGGTATCTAGCAAATGGTCCTGGACGTTGTTCACCTGAACCATCATATCTACCGTAGTACTCACCACCACGATCAGATCTGACGGTTTTAATTCTTCTGTTGAGTTGATTCTCAACTTCAGCTTTATAGGCTTTGAACATGTCCAGAGACTCAGATTTTTCATGAATAAGATATAGGTGCCCATAACGTGAGTAATCGTCTATGAATGATATAAAATATTGTTGACCATTCCAGGATTCCGTAGGGAATGGCCCACAAATATCCGTATGTATCAATTCTAAGACATCCGAAGATCTGTTGGCACCTAATCTCTTCACTTTGGTCTGTTTTCCCTTGATACATTCAACACATACGTCGAAGTCCGAAAAATCAAGGGAATCCAAAATGCCATCAGACACAAGACGCTCAACTCTACCTTTTGAGATATGACCTAAGCGCTTATGCCATAATGTCGCCGAATTTTCCTTATTTAATTTACGCTTAGTACCACGTGATTCCACATGCAAGGATTCATTGTAAGAAGCAATTGTATCAAGCAAATATAGGTTGTCATAAATACTCAAGTAACCGGTTCCCACAACATTTGAATTAAAAGATAAACTGAATTGACTGTTTCCAAATGAACAAGAATAACCTGATTTGTCCAATACAGAAACAGAAACCAAATTCCGTCTAAAAGACGGTACTACAAAAGTATCTTTTAAATCCAAATAATAACCAGTTCCTAACAACAACCTAAAGTGCCCAATTGCTTCCACATCTACCGATTGTCCGTCGCCCACAAAGATGTGTCTTTCAACATCACTTGGCTTTCGGTAGCTCAGGCAACCCTGCATAGAAACACTTATGTGAGTAGTAGCACCAGAGTCTAACCACCAAGTGTTTCTAGGTACTGAAGCTAAATTAACCTCAGAACAGACCAAAGCAAGGAACGTACCCTTATTATCACGCCAGGCGTGATATTTTGTACAGTCCTTCTTTACATGTCCAGGCTTCTTACAGAAGAAACAACCCTGATTATCCTTATGTTGTTTCTTCTCAACTGGACCCTTAGCAGCTTCCTTATCATTCTTCCTTTTCTTGCCCTTATCCTTAGAGGCATAGGCCAAATGAGCACTTTCTGTCTTATCTTGCTTCAACCTGTCTTCTTCTTGCACACAGTATGAAATGAGCTCATTTAGAGTCCATTTCTCCTTTTGACAGTTATAACTGACCTTAAATTGGTTAAACTGTGCAGGAAGAGACAACAAAACCAGATGCACTAATAACTCGTCACAAAGATCGAGTTTAAGTGCCTTAAGCTTTGAAGCAATATGAGACATTTCCATAATGTACTCCCTGATATTTCCTTTGCCCTTATACTTCATTGAAATCAAGCGAGCTAAAAGCGTGCTTGTTTCTACCTTATCGTTTTTCGCAAAACGCTTCTCAATTTCGGCAAGGAAATCTTTAGCCTTAGTAATCCCTTCGGATTCTATGCCCCTGAAGGCTTCCGGAACGCCGCGCTTAATGATCATAAGACTCATGCGATTTGAACGCTCCCACTTCTCATGCTCCTTCTTTGCATCAGGAGTGCTATCCGCATTGAGAGGTTGGGGTTGTTCAGTTCTTAATGCATAGTCAAGATCCATGCAGCCAAGAACAATTAATATGTTCTCTTTCCAAACCTTGAAGTTTGTCCCATTTAGCATGGGAATTGAGTTGATGTTAGCAGAAATTGTTGCAGCAGATGCATTAGCTGAAATAAAACAAAAATGCTCACATCAATAACCATAATCAATAAAATTCAAATAATGACAATCCCCATCCAAGATACCGGCACAACATTAATATCAAGTCTTTGGACAGTAATATTAACTTGTAAGTGATACCTTGTTGCAATGATCAAACATTGACAATAACTCATGTCAAATAATGAAACTATCTTTGGATCGATTCATTATTCACATGTAAACCTTATAATTGTCACACGCTTATCATCGCAGATGTGTATACAGTCTAAATAAATATTAACCTTCCTTTGGGCCGATTAAATATTTACACGAAAGCATACACACAAACATCTCACATTCCTCATGAACAATCTACACAAGAGAGGTTACTTTGGCAACTTCTTGTTTCAATTAATCAATTGGAGTGAGAGACAACCTTAATACCTTAGTGTCATAATATTTGAATTAAATAATTGATTAAAAACCAAATTAGATTTAAATTAAAAAGTTTTAATTTAAATCAACTGAATTTCCAAAAACTTAATTGGGGTCTCACAGCTTAATTAGGGCCCATAACTTAATTGAATAAATTAAGTATACCAAAGTGGACCCATGAAAAGCCGAGGCTTAACCATAATGAACACGAAGTTCCCTTAACTTCGAACGCGAGGTTCGACTGTATTGAGTACGAGACTCACTTAAGCACGAACGCGAGGTTCGTCTGAAAATGAACGAACGCGAGGTTCGTTTGATAAAAGAACGCGAGGTTCAACTTGGGAACGAACGCGAGGTTCGTTTAAAAAATGAACGCGAGGTTCGACTGAAGTACGAACGCGAGGTTCGTCTGAAGTACGAACGCGAGGTTCGTCTGAAGTTCGAACGCGAGGCTCGACTGAAGCACGAACGCGAGGTTCGTCTGAAGTACGAACGCGAGGTTCGTCTGAAGTACGAACGCGAGGTTCGTCTGAAGTACGAACGCGAGGTTCGTCTGAAGTACGAACGCGAGGTTCGTCTGAAGTACGAACGCGAGGTTCGTCTGAAGTACGAACGCGAGGTTCGTCTGAAGTACGAACGCGAGGTTCGTCTGAAGAACGAACGCGAGGTTCGTTAAAAAAATTGAGCTTGACGCTCACCTGAGTTGAACGCGAGGTTCACCTTAGAACGAACGCGAGGTTCGTTAAAATTGAGCTTGACGCTCACCTGAGTTGAACGCGAGGTTCACCTTAGAACGAACGCGAGGTTCGTTGAGCGCGAAGCTCGGTTAAAATTGAACGAACGCGAGGTTCGTTTGAGGTAACCACCTCCTTAATTTTCGCCATGAACCCTTAGGGTTTCAAATTGAAACCGCCGCCGACAAACCCAAAAAACCTTTGATTTTTATTTTCAAAACAGATCCAGAATTGGAAAAAATTGAAGGAAAAATCAAAGAAAAATCCAAAAAATTCCCAAAAGTTACTGTTCACCCGAAAAAAATACTTTACTGTTCATCCGAAAAAAAAATTCGTTACTGTTCATCCGAGAACATTACTGTTCATCCGAACCCAAAAATTGAATCTTTAACCAGAGATTTAAGATCAAAAACCCAATAAAACTTAAATCCCTAAGAATTAATCAAGGTGGCTCTGATACCACTTGTTAGATCTACATCATAAAACTTGAGATCTAAAACCATATAGCCATGATTAATTCAAAGAGATTAACAAAATCAAAAGAGCGGAAGCTTATACCTGAATCCATGGATGAACCTTGAGATGGGTTTTGGATCTTCTAACCTTAGGGTTTCTCTAAATCCGAATTTCTCTAGCTAGATGGGGGTGTAGAGAATTAGAGAATGTAACCCTAGGTTAGGGACCATAACCCCTTATTTATAGATGTTGTACTTTTGTAATTTAGCCCCTCAATAAATTACAATTACAACCTGGTATCTGCACATATGACCCCATGATCATTTAAATACCAAATTAACCCAACTTAATTGATCACTTTAGTGGGTTATCCTGAAAGATAGCAATACACATTGATTAATCATATGTGCCCACAAATAGATTTATTAGATTAAATCCAACAATCTCCCACTTGGGCACCATATGATTCCTTAAATTGTGTATAACCTTATGAGCTCAAAAATTGCTATCACTGAAAAGGTATTTCCGAACAATCTCGTCCATTGACTATATCAATATAGGATCAAAGCGGCCTTCGTCACATTTATCGTGACTCGACCCATCAATGGTCACATATACCAATACAATCAAACGACATAGATCAATCATGGATGTGCAGCATGAAAATTACATGCAATGTGATCAGTACATGTCTATTTTCAACTGGTCCTCCTTAGTGAGGTCAAAACCAAACATAATGTAACAGAGTGTCTTAACTGAAAACTTTATTCTGATCAGACAATACAAACAAACATAAAGCACCACAAATACAAACTCCCACTAAAACATAATATCCTCAAATAATACCACACCCATATGAGCAGTATGCTCATGAAAGACCTTAGGTGGCAATCCCTTAGTAAGAGGATCAGCTATCATGGAGTTTGTCCCAATGTGCTCTATGGATATCTGTCCACTCTGTACCCTTTCTTTCACAACCAGGAACTTAATGTCAATATGTTTTGACTTAGTTGAGCTCCTGTTGTTATTGGAATACATTACTGCAGATTTATTGTCACAATATAACCTTAGTGGTCTTTCAACATTTTCCAAAATGCGCAGTCCCGTGACAAAATTTCGCAGCCATATTCCCTGATTGGATGCCTCATAGCAAGCTACAAATTCTGCTGCCATAGTGGAGGAAGCTACTAGTGTTTGTTTGACACTTTTCCATGATATAGCTCCTCCTGCTAACATATAAATGTAGCCTGATGTAGACTTCCTGCTATCTTGGCATCCAGCAAAATCAGAGTCCGAATACCCAATGACCTCTAATTTCTCTGATTTTCTGTATGTGAGCATGTAATCTTTTGTTTTCTGAAGATACCTCATAACCCTTTTGACTGCTATCCAATGATCCATACCAGGGTTGCTTAAGTATCTGCCTAACATCCCAACAATGTACGCAATATCCGGACGCGTACATACCTGAGCATACATTAGACTTCCTACAGCCGAAGCATAAGGAATCTTCTGCATTTCCTGAATTTCAAGGTTACCTTTAGGGCACTGATTGAGACTAAACTTGTCTCCTTTAGCAACAGGGGTGTCACCTGGTCTGCAATCTTGCATGCCAAACCTTTTAAGTACCTTATCGATATAGCTCTTTTGTGATAATCCAAGAATACCCCGAGAGCGATCTCGATGTATCTGGATCCCTAATATAAAAGAGGCGTCCCCAAGATCTTTCATCTCAAAATTCTTTGATAGAAATCTCTTGGTTTCGTGCAACATGCCTATATCATTAGTGGCAAGCAAGATGTCATCCACATACAGAACCAGAAAAATATACTTACTCCCACTGAACTTGTGATATACACAGTCATCAACAATGTTCATCTCAAAACCGAACGAGATAACTATTTGTTGAAACTTATGATACCATTGACGAGGAGCTTGCTTGAGTCCATAGATGGATTTCCTTAATTTGCAAACCATATTCTTTGGGTCTCCTGACACAAAGTTTTCTGGTTGCACCATATAAATCATCTCATCAATGTCTCCATTGAGAAATGCAGTCTTAACATCCATCTGATGTAACTCAAGATCATAATGAGCAACAAGTGCCATGATTATTCTGAAAGAGTCTTTCGATGAAACCGGAGAGAAAGTCTCTGTATAATCAATGCCTTCCTTTTGAGTATAGCCTTTAGCCACAAGACGCGCCTTATACCTCTCCACATTACCGTTTGCATCCCGCTTGGTTTTAAAAATCCATTTACAACCAATTGGTTTTGCACCTTCTGGCAATGGGACAAGTTCCCAAACCTTATTGTCTTGCATAGACTTATACTCTTCATTCATGGCATCAATCCACTGTTGAGAGTTAGAACTTTTCATGGCCTGAGAGAAGTTGATTGGATCATCTTCTAACATTCCACTACTTTCCTCATGTTCTTGGAGAAATACAATATAATCATCCGGAATAGCATTTCTCCTTTCTCTCGTGGATCTCCTTAATGGCACTGGTTCTTGAGGTTGTTGAGTTTGTTCTTCTGGAACAGGGAGTTGTTCAACATTATCATCTTGAGGTTCCGGATTTACTTCTTGAGCAACAACAGGTATAGGAACCTGAATATTGTCAAAAGTAACTGTATGGATTGGATCTGAAGCCAATTCCTCCTCAAAACTAATGTCTCTAACCTTATTTCTCCCCCCAAACTCAACATCCTCAAAGAATGTTGCTGTTCCCGTCTCAAAAATATTCCTTATAGTGGGATCATAAAACTTATAGCCCCTAGAGCGATCAGGGTACCCAATAAAGTAGCTGCTAACTGTTTTGGAGTCCAATTTCTTTTCATTTGGCCTATAAGGCCTTGCCTCAGCTGGACATCCCCAAATATGTAAATGCTTTAAACTGGGCTTTCGACCAGTCCAAAGCTCATAAGGTGTTTTAGCAACTGCTTTACTTGGTACTCTATTCAGAATGTAAGCTGCTGTCTTAAGTGCTTCTCCCCAGAGTGACTCTGGTAAAGAAGAATGAGCAATCATACTTCTTACCATATCCTTAAGAGTCCTGTTTCGTCTTTCAGCTACACCATTCATGCTAGGTGAACCCGGCATAGTGTACTGTGGGACGATACCGCATTCCTCTAGGTATCTAGCAAATGGTCCTGGACGTTGTTCACCTGAACCATCATATCTACCGTAGTACTCACCACCACGATCAGATCTGACGGTTTTAATTCTTCTGTTGAGTTGATTCTCAACTTCAGCTTTATAGGCTTTGAACATGTCCAGAGACTCAGATTTTTCATGAATAAGATATAGGTGCCCATAACGTGAGTAATCGTCTATGAATGATATAAAATATTGTTGACCATTCCAGGATTCCGTAGGGAATGGCCCACAAATATCCGTATGTATCAATTCTAAGACATCCGAAGATCTGTTGGCACCTAATCTCTTCACTTTGGTCTGTTTTCCCTTGATACATTCAACACATACGTCGAAGTCCGAAAAATCAAGGGAATCCAAAATGCCATCAGACACAAGACGCTCAACTCTACCTTTTGAGATATGACCTAAGCGCTTATGCCATAATGTCGCCGAATTTTCCTTATTTAATTTACGCTTAGTACCACGTGATTCCACATGCAAGGATTCATTGTAAGAAGCAATTGTATCAAGCAAATATAGGTTGTCATAAATACTCAAGTAACCGGTTCCCACAACATTTGAATTAAAAGATAAACTGAATTGACTGTTTCCAAATGAACAAGAATAACCTGATTTGTCCAATACAGAAACAGAAACCAAATTCCGTCTAAAAGACGGTACTACAAAAGTATCTTTTAAATCCAAATAATAACCAGTTCCTAACAACAACCTAAAGTGCCCAATTGCTTCCACATCTACCGATTGTCCGTCGCCCACAAAGATGTGTCTTTCAACATCACTTGGCTTTCGGTAGCTCAGGCAACCCTGCATAGAAACACTTATGTGAGTAGTAGCACCAGAGTCTAACCACCAAGTGTTTCTAGGTACTGAAGCTAAATTAACCTCAGAACAGACCAAAGCAAGGAACGTACCCTTATTATCACGCCAGGCGTGATATTTTGTACAGTCCTTCTTTACATGTCCAGGCTTCTTACAGAAGAAACAACCCTGATTATCCTTATGTTGTTTCTTCTCAACTGGACCCTTAGCAGCTTCCTTATCATTCTTCCTTTTCTTGCCCTTATCCTTAGAGGCATAGGCCAAATGAGCACTTTCTGTCTTATCTTGCTTCAACCTGTCTTCTTCTTGCACACAGTATGAAATGAGCTCATTTAGAGTCCATTTCTCCTTTTGACAGTTATAACTGACCTTAAATTGGTTAAACTGTGCAGGAAGAGACAACAAAACCAGATGCACTAATAACTCGTCACAAAGATCGAGTTTAAGTGCCTTAAGCTTTGAAGCAATATGAGACATTTCCATAATGTACTCCCTGATATTTCCTTTGCCCTTATACTTCATTGAAATCAAGCGAGCTAAAAGCGTGCTTGTTTCTACCTTATCGTTTTTCGCAAAACGCTTCTCAATTTCGGCAAGGAAATCTTTAGCCTTAGTAATCCCTTCGGATTCTATGCCCCTGAAGGCTTCCGGAACGCCGCGCTTAATGATCATAAGACTCATGCGATTTGAACGCTCCCACTTCTCATGCTCCTTCTTTGCATCAGGAGTGCTATCCGCATTGAGAGGTTGGGGTTGTTCAGTTCTTAATGCATAGTCAAGATCCATGCAGCCAAGAACAATTAATATGTTCTCTTTCCAAACCTTGAAGTTTGTCCCATTTAGCATGGGAATTGAGTTGATGTTAGCAGAAATTGTTGCAGCAGATGCATTAGCTGAAATAAAACAAAAATGCTCACATCAATAACCATAATCAATAAAATTCAAATAATGACAATCCCCATCCAAGATACCGGCACAACATTAATATCAAGTCTTTGGACAGTAATATTAACTTGTAAGTGATACCTTGTTGCAATGATCAAACATTGACAATAACTCATGTCAAATAATGAAACTATCTTTGGATCGATTCATTATTCACATGTAAACCTTATAATTGTCACACGCTTATCATCGCAGATGTGTATACAGTCTAAATAAATATTAACCTTCCTTTGGGCCGATTAAATATTTACACGAAAGCATACACACAAACATCTCACATTCCTCATGAACAATCTACACAAGAGAGGTTACTTTGGCAACTTCTTGTTTCAATTAATCAATTGGAGTGAGAGACAACCTTAATACCTTAGTGTCATAATATTTGAATTAAATAATTGATTAAAAACCAAATTAGATTTAAATTAAAAAGTTTTAATTTAAATCAACTGAATTTCCAAAAACTTAATTGGGGTCTCACAGCTTAATTAGGGCCCATAACTTAATTGAATAAATTAAGTATACCAAAGTGGACCCATGAAAAGCCGAGGCTTAACCATAATGAACACGAAGTTCCCTTAACTTCGAACGCGAGGTTCGACTGTATTGAGTACGAGACTCACTTAAGCACGAACGCGAGGTTCGTCTGAAAATGAACGAACGCGAGGTTCGTTTGATAAAAGAACGCGAGGTTCAACTTGGGAACGAACGCGAGGTTCGTTTAAAAAATGAACGCGAGGTTCGACTGAAGTACGAACGCGAGGTTCGTCTGAAGTACGAACGCGAGGTTCGTCTGAAGTTCGAACGCGAGGCTCGACTGAAGCACGAACGCGAGGTTCGTCTGAAGTACGAACGCGAGGTTCGTCTGAAGTACGAACGCGAGGTTCGTCTGAAGTACGAACGCGAGGTTCGTCTGAAGTACGAACGCGAGGTTCGTCTGAAGTACGAACGCGAGGTTCGTCTGAAGTACGAACGCGAGGTTCGTCTGAAGTACGAACGCGAGGTTCGTCTGAAGAACGAACGCGAGGTTCGTTAAAAAAATTGAGCTTGACGCTCACCTGAGTTGAACGCGAGGTTCACCTTAGAACGAACGCGAGGTTCGTTAAAATTGAGCTTGACGCTCACCTGAGTTGAACGCGAGGTTCACCTTAGAACGAACGCGAGGTTCGTTGAGCGCGAAGCTCGGTTAAAATTGAACGAACGCGAGGTTCGTTTGAGGTAACCACCTCCTTAATTTTCGCCATGAACCCTTAGGGTTTCAAATTGAAACCGCCGCCGACAAACCCAAAAAACCTTTGATTTTTATTTTCAAAACAGATCCAGAATTGGAAAAAATTGAAGGAAAAATCAAAGAAAAATCCAAAAAATTCCCAAAAGTTACTGTTCACCCGAAAAAAATACTTTACTGTTCATCCGAAAAAAAAATTCGTTACTGTTCATCCGAGAACATTACTGTTCATCCGAACCCAAAAATTGAATCTTTAACCAGAGATTTAAGATCAAAAACCCAATAAAACTTAAATCCCTAAGAATTAATCAAGGTGGCTCTGATACCACTTGTTAGATCTACATCATAAAACTTGAGATCTAAAACCATATAGCCATGATTAATTCAAAGAGATTAACAAAATCAAAAGAGCGGAAGCTTATACCTGAATCCATGGATGAACCTTGAGATGGGTTTTGGATCTTCTAACCTTAGGGTTTCTCTAAATCCGAATTTCTCTAGCTAGATGGGGGTGTAGAGAATTAGAGAATGTAACCCTAGGTTAGGGACCATAACCCCTTATTTATAGATGTTGTACTTTTGTAATTTAGCCCCTCAATAAATTACAATTACAACCTGGTATCTGCACATATGACCCCATGATCATTTAAATACCAAATTAACCCAACTTAATTGATCACTTTAGTGGGTTATCCTGAAAGATAGCAATACACATTGATTAATCATATGTGCCCACAAATAGATTTATTAGATTAAATCCAACAATCTCCCACTTGGGCACCATATGATTCCTTAAATTGTGTATAACCTTATGAGCTCAAAAATTGCTATCACTGAAAAGGTATTTCCGAACAATCTCGTCCATTGACTATATCAATATAGGATCAAAGCGGCCTTCGTCACATTTATCGTGACTCGACCCATCAATGGTCACATATACCAATACAATCAAACGACATAGATCAATCATGGATGTGCAGCATGAAAATTACATGCAATGTGATCAGTACATGTCTATTTTCAACTGGTCCTCCTTAGTGAGGTCAAAACCAAACATAATGTAACAGAGTGTCTTAACTGAAAACTTTATTCTGATCAGACAATACAAACAAACATAAAGCACCACAAATACAAACTCCCACTAAAACATAATATCCTCAAATAATACCACACCCATATGAGCAGTATGCTCATGAAAGACCTTAGGTGGCAATCCCTTAGTAAGAGGATCAGCTATCATGGAGTTTGTCCCAATGTGCTCTATGGATATCTGTCCACTCTGTACCCTTTCTTTCACAACCAGGAACTTAATGTCAATATGTTTTGACTTAGTTGAGCTCCTGTTGTTATTGGAATACATTACTGCAGATTTATTGTCACAATATAACCTTAGTGGTCTTTCAACATTTTCCAAAATGCGCAGTCCCGTGACAAAATTTCGCAGCCATATTCGGGGGGGGGGGGATGCAACACTGTTAAGTATTTGATTTATAAAATACATAGTGTGTCAAAACAATAGGATTTCTATGGAAACCACCCATATAAAAGTGGGGTGGTTTACATCATTAATAGAATAACTATGATTCACAAACTAATAATTTAATCACCCATAAGTAGGATAGATTACCATATTGGATAATGTGTTCTGATAGAATCCCTAACCTAACCACTTAGAATAAAAATTTACATGTTAAAATGAAATATAACAACTTACATGTATAGAAAACTGCTATAGCACTTTTAATTTAGGGAAAACAAATCTTTGTGAAGTGGGTGAATTTAAAAATAAATGAGCTTAAAACCTTTAACATATAGGAAAAAACCGATCTACCATTTGCGACATTACAACGATGTGAAAAAACCCTAAAATAATGCTTAAGCATTTGGTCTAAAACACTATATACGTAGATTCTTAGAAAAGAAATATAGAAAGTCAAAGTGGATTATAACAACTTAAACCATATGTACAAACCATCACAAATTGAGTTTAAAAACATGTTGGTGTAGTTTCTAAGAGTGATTTCGAGGTGTGTAGTTTAGAAATAAATAGATCTAATACTTTAGATTTATGACAAAAAAAAAAAATCCTTGAAATGGTATGTTTGAAAATAAACAAGGATACGATTTATATCTAAATAACCTGACTCCAGTTGCGACTTATGATATAACAAATTTATGAAATATAAATTAAGTTTAAAAGTAACTAATTAGAGTATTTTAGGTCAAAAACTGAATATCAAGTGAGTGAATTTAAAAATAAATATCTAAATAACCTGACTCCAGTTGCGACTTATGATATAACAAATTTATGAAATATAAATTAAGTTTAAAAGTAACTAATTAGAGTATTTTAGGTCAAAAACTGAATATCAAGTGAGTGAATTTAAAAATAAATTAGGGAAATTTTGGGCTTATAGCAAAAAAACTCTTTATATGGTCCTCTGTTATATTATTATATTATATTATTGAAGTTGATGGAGTATTTTAGGTTTATGATTAATTTTTCAAGTGGGTGGGCTTAAAAGTAAATTGGGTCAGCTTATTGGATTTATAGATAAAAATCTTATTTATTTATTATCATATTTAACTACATAGAACTGATATTGTAGAGCTGAGAAAAGTTTCAAACTCGCGGAGCATTATGTACTTGAGATTGATTTTTGAAGTGGTGGACTTTTAAGCAAATTGACTTGAACATTGGGTTTGTAAATAAAATTACTTATTGTCTCTTTTAATAATAAGCTATTGGGATGTACACTATAATGAATAGTGCTAAGCCGGAGTACTAACCCCAATAGCTTTAATATATAGATAAATAAATATAGACTTAACATAAGAGTATACTTACATTCCATTAAAAAAAAGTTCAATTTAGAAAAAACGTTCAAGAGTAGCTGACTAAAAAAGGGTTTACTTTGCAATAATTTATGAGATGCCGGAGTTCTAATATAAAGTTTAGTGTTTTCAGGGATTAAGTTATAATATTGAACTAACATATAAAACGCCTAATAATAAGACGAGGTCGACCTAACAAAGCTCCTATCCGTCCCCTCGATCGACCGACGCGAAATCACAGAGGTCAGTAATGGCGGCTTCAATGGCAAGATCAGGCCTCCGATTCCTTCGCCGGGGATCAAACACCGGCTCAAAGTCCCTCCTTTCCAACAAAAAGAACTTCTCCGCTTCTTCTCATCACGACGACGCTTGTAAATTTTCTTCCCCCTTTCGATTGGATCTTCCAATTTTAGAAATGAGGGCTAGGGTTAGGGTTTCTTTTTCTCTGATTCAGATCTTTCTATTGACTATTTTTGTTTTGCGTCATTTGATTAGATGAGACTGCGAAATGGGAGAAGATAACGTATGCTGGAATCGTGACTTGCACGATCCTTTCGATCTATAATCTTTCCAAGGGCCACCCTCACCATGAAGATCCTCCGGTAATTTTTTTCTCTGCAATTGCAACTTTTAAAAACAATTTTTTTTTGTTTGTGATGCTGATTTTTATAAAAAAAAAACTAATCTTTTCGCCCCCCTTTTGGCAGGCTTACCCGTATTTGCACATTCGTAACAAGGAATTTCCATGGGGTAAGTGTTCTTATTATCCTTTCCCTTCTCTATTTAGGTTTTCCGTGTTGTCTTGAGGTATTATTATTTTTCTGATAATAGCTAGGGAATAGAAGGGATAACAAATGATTGAGATGACTAGAATCCAGCTTGATTATTATGGTTAACAGGTTGTATTCTTTTAGGGTGTCTTACTTTAAGTGTTAATCCGGCTTGATTGTAAAATGTTGTAGTTGCTTTAGAATTTAGAGACAAATCGGTTCATTTGGTTGTTTTATCTCAGGTGACATGGCCTTTGATTACTTAAAATGTTATATTCAGTTAATTGCGATTGTTGTTTCACTTGAGGTTGTCTAAATTTGGTATTTGTTTTATTTATCGAAGGTAAAATGGAACATGTCTGGATGAATGTAACATAAGGTTCCCTTGATCTTGAAAGAAAGGTCTTTTATGTCTTCCATCAAAGTATTTGAGAGTTAAGACCAAAAGCTAATTGTCCAGATGATTCAAATTTCAAATGAAAGAAAAGATAACAAGCTGAGTTAAATTCTGTACACTATAAACGAAAACAAATCTTTTATTTTCATAGTAGGTCAGGTTCCTTAATTTTCTGACAATTACACTTTAGATATGCTTTATTTTGTACAAGATTGATTGATTCGCTAAGAGAGATTGGTCAGTCCCTTTGCAACAAAAGCATTGATAATGACATGTAGAATACAGACAATATAAGGTTTACTTATGGTGAAAAATAATAACTTCATTCTTTCTCCCACCAAACAATTAGATGGTTTATAGATAATTGTCAACATGACTAAGCATCTATCAAAGAATAATTCTCGACATGATGAAGAATCCCACATAAAGTAAAATTCAAGACTAATCAAATATGTCATTGTTCTCGTTCAACGTCTCCAATGCTTTGACGACATGATTCGTTGTTTAAATAAAAACTTTTGCACAATCTCTTGTTAAGAGAACGTAAATCAATAACCAATTCATTCAAAAACAGGTTGAAGAAATTTATCTTTCAAGTTTGCTGTTAAATTCACAATAAAGAAACTTATAATTGGGTTCCAATTCTAAATAAATATCTCTTCTAGGATAATGATATCAAATAAAAGAAATTAGCTTCTATTGGGAAAAATACCTATTAAGTTGCAGAATTAAAGTTTTCTTCTTTGTGTGATAAAATATGCAAGGTAAACTACAAGCGAAAATAGTAAATGAGGCACGCTAATTTTATGTAGAAAACCCACTAATGTTTGGTTTGGTAGGAGGTATGAGAAGGGCAAGTGAGGTGGGAGAAGGGCAATGAGGTTGTTAGGAAAGACTTACCTTTTGTACTTCTTGTTTGGTTGGGAGGAGGGTGAGGGGTTTATATAATATTTTCTTGTTTGGTTGAGGGAATGGAAAGGGAGGTGAGATGTTGAGTTAGTTAAAGTACAATATTGCCTTTTTGTAAAGAAGAGAGATGAAGTTTTTTTTATTTTTTTTATTTTTTTTTTTTTTGGGGGGGGGGGGGGGGGGCAAG
>NC_033797.1:20913711-20940946 GCF_001876935.1 Asparagus officinalis
GTTACATCAACCGATATAATGATCCTAGAAAGACACCCCCCTCTTTAGTCACACCGAATCCGATCTAGCATCATACATACAGATTTATTTCCATGTGCGTGTGAAATTAGAGTTCTAATCATTTATGATTTTTGATTTGCAAATGAGTTATGTACACAATCGAAGAAGCTGATGAAAATCTACGGGTTAGTAATTATTTAGTTGTTTATTATGTATCCTAATTAACTGTATTCTTTCACCTAACTAAATCCCTTCTGTGCATGACGAGAACATGTAAAAATGATGTCCAACATGCGGCTCTCCTGTCTTAGATAGTAGTATAAATATGGATGTAGATCGATGTCATAATGGGAGCATAGGATTGAGGAACAACATTCTAGTAACTTCTTCCATTGACCAATAATCTATAAATCCAAGTTTGATACAAGTACTTGACTCTTCAGGAATTACCAGAATAGCTCCAGGAAAAGGGTGTGCTCAGTTTTTCAGGAATTTTCTGCTGCATGGCAACACAGTGAAACTACCCTTGGGCGATTAACCAAACCGTGATATTGGTCATTTCATTATCAATAATCTAAAAGCAGAATCAGCAAATTAGACCGCGACATTATTGTCTTAAGGTTTCATCCAAAAGTATTGCAAATTGGTGAAAATAGAGTCTAATTCCCCATTACACCTAAGGCAATTTGAAACTCGGAGATTTCTCAATGCAAAGTGACATAGACAGGTATTAGATTCTAAGACCCAACTCCACAAGCGTCAACTTGTCCAGACTGAAGATATCTTAGGAAAGAAAACAAATCTGTCGAGAAAAAAAAATAAAAATTCCGACATTTGGAGATTGACCTCATATTGATATCAAGAGGAAACTAGAAACTATCATTTAGAGCAAATTATATCCCCACAAGGGGAAAATCTAAGAAATGAAAGAAGTGAGGGACATCTCATTTGGACATCGACTGTTCACTTACATGATCAAATAGAGTTGCTTCAGCGAAATAATTGCAATGTCCACATTGCTCCTATCGGTTCAACAATTTGATTATTCAGAACATATGGGGATTAATGCAAGAGAAAAAACAGTGAGTTGTTAGTATAGTTACCTGGTTTGATAGTATTCAGAATTTCATTGGCTGAAAGCAAGTTGCCATCATGTTTAGAGAATTTTTATTCCCCAAACTAGAATGGGAAAGGATTTATGCACCTTATCATTCAAAAACCAAACTAACAACGAAAATGAAACAGATTGGTAGACCATGGCAACGGACGAATACATAAGCTTGCCCAAAGAAATGAGTAGTACTAATTTTCAAGAACGAGACATTGTTTCATAGTGGCCTGAGTGTTAGATCTAATATTTGAGATCTAAATCTTAAAGCCATGATTAATTCAAAGAGATTAATAAGAATCAAAAGGTGCGGAAGCATTTTGAGATCTAAATCTTAAAGCCATGATTAATTCAAAGAGATTAATAAGAATCAAAAGGTGCGGAAGCATATACCTGAATCCAAAAGCCATGATTAATTCAAAGAGATTAATAAGAATCAAAAGGTGCGGAAGCATATACCTGAATCCATTGAGGAAAATCTGATTAGGGTTTTGATGATTTTCTAACCTTAGGGCTTCTCCCTTAATGTATCTCTTTAGATGGGGATAAGAGAATGAGAATGACTAACCCTAGATTAGGGATCATAACCTCATATATATAGGTGTTGTACATTTATAATTTGACCCCTCATCAAATTACAATTATAACCTGATATCTACACATATAACCCCATGATTTATTTAAATACTCATTAACTCAAATTAATTGATCATGGGTTATCCTGAAGGATAGCAATACACACAGATTAATCATATGTGCCCACAAATAGATTTAATTAAATTTAAATCTAACAATCTCCCACTTGGGCACCATATGACTTCTTAAGGTGTGTATAACCTTATGAGCTCAAAATTGCTATCACTGAAAAAGGTATTTCCGAACAATCTCGTCCATTGACTATATCAATATAGGATCAAAACGGTCTTCGTCACATTTATCGTGACTCGACCCATCAATAGTCACATATATCAATACAATCAAACGACATAGATCAATCATGGATGTGCAGCATGAAAATTACATACAATATGATCAGTACATGTATATTTTTAACTGGTCCTACTTTAGTGAGGTCAAAACCAAACATAATGTAACAGAGTGTCTTAACTGAATACTTTATTCTGATCAGACAATACAACCAAACACAAAGCACCAAAAAATTACAAACTCCCACTAAATCATGATATCCTCGAATAACATCAGACCCATATGAGCAGTGTGCTCATGAAAGACCTTGGGTGTCAATCCCTTAGTAAGAGGATCAGCTATCATGGAGTTTGTCTCAATGTGCTCTATGGATATATGTCCACTCTGTACCCTTTCTTTCACAACCAGGAACTTAATGTCAATATGTTTTGACTTAGTTGAGCTCCTATTGTTATTGGAATACATTACTGTAGATTTATTGTCACAATATAACCTTAGTGGTCTTTCAATATTTTTCAAAATATGCAGTCCAGTGACAAAATTTCACAACCATATTCTATGATTTGATGCCTCATAGCAAGCTACAAACTCTGCTGTCATTGGAAGAAGCTACGAGTGTCTGTTTAACACTTTTCCATGATATAGCTCATCCTGCTAACATATAAATATAGCCTGATGTAGACTTTCTGTTATCTTGACATCTAGCAAAATCAGAATCAGAGTACCCAATGACCTCTAGCTGTTCTGATTTTCTATATGTGAGCATATAATCTTTTGTTTTCTGAAGATACATCATAACCCTTTTGACTGCTATCCAATGATCCATACCAGTGTTTCTTAAGTATCTGTCTAACATCCCAATAATATACGCAATATTCGGACGCGTACATACCTGAGCATACATTAGACTTCCTACAGCCGAAGCATAAGGAATCTTTTGCATTTCCTGAATTTCAAGGTTGCCTTTAGGGCACTGATTGAGACTAAACTTGTCTCCTTTAGCCACAGGGGTGTCTCCTGGTCTGCAGTCTTGCATGCCAAATATTTTAAGTACTTTATCGATATAGCACTTTTGTGATAATCTAAGAATACCCCGAGAGCGATCTCGATGTATTTGGATTCCTAATATAAAAAAGGCGTCACCAAGATCTTTCATCTCAAAATTCTTTGATAGAAATCTCTTGGTTTCGTGTAACATGTCTATATCATTAGTGGCAAGCAATATGCCATCGACATACAGAACCAGAAAAATATACTTACTCCCACTGAACTTGTGATATACACAGTCATCAACAATGTTCATCTCAAAACCGAAAGAGATAATTATTTGTTAAAACTTGTAATACCATTGACGATGAGCTTGCTTGAGTCCATAGATGGATTTCATTAATTTGCAAACCATATTCTTTGGGTCTCCTGACACAAAGTTTTCTGGTTGCACCATATAAATCATCTCATCAATGTCACCATTAAGAAATGTAATCTTAACATCCATCTGATGTAACTCAAGATCATAATGAGCAACAAGTGCCATGATTGTTCTGAAAGAGTCTTTCGATGAAACCGGAGAGAAAATCTCTGTATAATCAATGTCTTCCTTTTGAGTAAAGCCTCTAACTACAAGACGTGCCTTATACCTCTCCACATCACCGTTTGCATCCCGCTTGGTTTTAAAAATCCATTTACAACCAATTGGTTTTGCACCTTCTGGCAATAGGACACGCTTGGTTTTAAAAATCCATTTACAACCAATTGGTTTTGCACCTTCTGGCAATAGGACAAGTTCCCAAACCTTATTGTCTTGCATAGACTTGTACTCTTCATTCATAGCATCAATCCACTGTTGAGAGTTAGAACTTTTCATGACCTGAAAGAAGTTGATTGGATCATCTTCCAACATTCCATTATTTTCCTCATGTCCTTGGAGAAATACAATATAATCATCCGAAATAGCATTTCACCTTTCTCTCGTGGATCTCCTTAATGGCACTGGTTCTTGAGGTTGTTGAGTTTGTTCTTCTTGAATATGGAGTTATTCAACATTGTCATCTTGAGGTTCCGGATTTACTTCTTGAGCAACAACAGGTATAGGAACCTGAATATTGTCAAAAGTAACTGTATGGATTGGGTCTGAAGCCAATTCCTCCTCAAAAACAACGTCTCTAACCTTATTTCTCCCCATAAACTCAACATCCTCAAAAAATATTATTGTTCCCGTCTCAAAAATATTCCTGAGTGTGGGATCATAAAACTTATAGCCCCTAGAGCGTTCCGAGTACCCAATAAAATAGCTGCTAACTGCTTTGGAGTCCAATTTCTTTTCATTTGACCTATAAGGCCTTACCTCAGCTGGACATCCCCAAATATATAAGTGCTTTAAACTGGGCTTTCGATCAGTCCAAAGCTCATAAGGTGTTTTAGCAACTGCTTTACTTAGCGCTCTGTTCAGAATGTAAGCTGTTGTTTTTAGTGCTTCTCCCCAGAGTGACTCTGGTAAAGAAGAATGAGCAATCATACTTCTTACCATATCCTTAAGAATCATGTTTCGTCTTTCAGCTACATCATTCATACTAGGTGAACCCGACATGGTGTACTGTGGGACGATACTGTATTCCTCTAGGTATCTAGCAAATGGTCCTGGACGTTGTTCACCTGAACCATCATATCTGTCGTAGTACTCACCACCACGATCAGATCGAACGGTTTTAATTTTTTTGTTGAGTTGATTCTCAACTTCAGCTTTATAGGTTTTGAACATGTCCAGAGACTCAGGTTTTTTATGAATAAGATATAGGTACTCATAACGTGAGTAATCGTCTATGAATGATATAAAATATTGTTGACCATTCCAGGATGTCGTAGGGAATGGCCCACAAATATCCGTATGTATCAATTCTAAGACATCCGAAGATCTGTTGGCACCTAATCTCTTAACTTTGGTCTGTTTTTCGTTGATACATTCAACACATACGTCGAAGTCCGAAAAATCAAGGGAATCCAAAATGTCATTAGACACAAGACGCTCAACTCTACCTTTTAAGATATGACCCAAGCACTTATGTCATAATGTCGCCGAATTTTCCTTATTTAATTTACGCTTAGTACCACGTGATTCCACGTGCAAGGATTCATTATAAGAAGCAATTGTATCGAGCAAATATAGGTTGTCATAAGTACTCAAGTAACCAGTTCCCATAATATTTGAATTAAAAGATAAACTGAATTGATTGTTTCCAAATGAACAAGAATAACTTGATTTGTCCAATACAGAAACTGAAATCAAATTCCGTCTAAAAGACGACACTACAAAAGTATCTTTTAAGTCCAAATAAGAATCAGTTCCTAATAGCAACCTAAAATACCCAATTGCTTCCACATCTACCGATTGATCGTCGCCCACAAAGATGTGTCTTTCAACATCACTTGGCTTTCGGTAGCTCAGACAACCCTGCATAGAAATACTTATGTGAGTAGTAGCACCAGAGTCTAACCACCAAGTGTTTCTAAATACTGAATCTAAATTAACCTCAGAACAGACCAAAGTAAGGAACGTACTCTTATTAGCACGCCAGACGTGATATTTGGTACAATCCTTCCTTACGTGTCCAGACTTGTTACAGAAGAAACAACCCTGATTATCCTTATGTTGTTTCTTCTGAACTGGACCCTTAGCAGTTTCATTATCATTCTTTCTTTTCTTGCCCTTATCCTTAGAGGTATAGGCCAAATAAGCACTTTCAGTCTTATCTTGCTTCAACATGTCTTCGTCTTACACACAGTGTGAAATGAGCTCATTTAGAGTCCATTTCTCCTTTTAACAGTTATAACTGACCTTAAACTGATTGAATTGTGCAGGAAGAGACAACAGGACTAGATGCACCAATAACTCATCACAAAGATCGAGTTTAAGTGCCTTAAGCTTTGAAGCAGTATAAGACATTTTCATAATGTACTCCCTGATATTTTCTTTGCCCTTATACTTCATTAAAATCAAGCGAACTAAAAGCGTGTTTGTTTCTACCTTATCGTTTTTTGCAAAACGTTTCTCAATTTCGGCAAGGAAATCTTTAGCCTTAGTAATCCCTTCGGATTCTATGCCCCTGAAGGCTTCCGGAATGCTGCGCTTAATGATCATAAGATTCATACGATTTAAACGGTCCCACTTCTCATACTCCTTCTTTGCATCAGGAGTGCTATCCGCATTGAGAGGTTGAGGTTGTTCAGTTCTTAATACAAGGTCTAGATCCATGTAACCAAGAACAATTAATATGTTTTCTTTTCAAACCTTGAAATTTGTCTCATTGAGCAAGGGAATTGAGTTGATGTTAGCAGAAATTGTTGCAGCAGATGCATTAGCTGAAATAAACAAAAGATACTCACATCATTAATCATAATTAGTAATTAATAAAATTCAAATAATGACAAATCACATCTCAAGATATCTGGCACAACATTAATATCAAGTCTTTGAACAGTAATATTAACTTGTAATTGATATCTTGTTGCAATGATCAAACATTGATAATAACTCATGTCAAATAATGAAACTATCTTTGGATCGATTCATTATTCACATGTAAACCTTATAATTGTCACACGTTTATCATCGCAGATGTGTATGCAGTCTAAATAAATATTAACCTTCCTTTGGGCCGATTAAACATTTACACGAAAGCATACAAACATCTCACATTCTTCATGAACAATCTACACAAGAGATGTTACTTTGGTAACTTCTTGTTTCAATTAATCAATTGGAGTGAGAGATAACCTTAATACCTTAGTGTCATGATATTTGAGTTAAATAATTGATTAACTACCAAAATTAATTCAAATTAAACAACTTAATTTGAATTAGAAACTACCAAAATTAATTCAAATTAAACAACTTAATTTGAATTAGAAGAATTTTCCATAGCTTAATTAGGGCTCATAACTTAATTGAATAAATTAAGTATATTAATTTGAATTAGAAGAATTTTCCATAGCTTAATTAGGGCTCATAACTTAATTGAATAAATTAAGTATACCAAAGTGGACCCATAATTTAATTTGAAAAGCCGAGGCTTAACCATAGTGAACATGAAGTTCTCTTGACTTCGAACGCGATGTTCGTTTGTATTGAGTATAACTGTATAAGACTCGCCTAAGAACGAACGCGAGGTTCGTTTGAAAAATGAACGTGATGTTCAACTTGAGAACGAACGCAAGATTCATTTTGAAAATAAACGCGAAGTTCGACCTGAGAATGAACGCGAGGTTCGACTTGAGTTGAGCGCGAGGCTCACCTGAGAACGAACGCGATGTTCGACTTGAATTGAGTGCGAGGCTCACCTGAGAACGAACACGAAGTTCGACCTGAATTGAGTGTGAGGCTCACCTGAGAACGAACGCGAAGTTAATTTGAATTGAGCGAGAGGCTCACCTTAGAACGAACGTGAAGTTCGTTTGAATTGAGCGCGAGGCTCACCTTAGAACGAACGCGAAGTTCGTTTGAAGTGAGCGCGAGGCTCACCTAAGAACGAACGCGAAGTTCGTTTGAAGCTTTCAAGCTTCGCCAAAAAAAAATTAAGGTAACCACCTCCTTAATTCCCGCACGTTTTCACGCACGAACCCTTAGGGTTTCATTCTGAAACCGCCGTCGTCATTGCTCCTGCACCCAGATGTCGAAATCCTAGGGTTTCCTAACGCCGCCGTCGCCATCGGAGTCGAGAGCGAGGCCGCCAGCGACACTTCGCCGGCGAGGAGCATGGGACCGACGACCAAACAAAATAGATCCAAAAAATTCCTCGATTTTATTTCAAAATCAGATCCAGAATAAAAGATGACCTTTTTTTTATTCAAAATTAAAAGAAAAACCAAACAAAAAAGGAAATCTTTACTGTTCATCCGAAAAAACGTTATTGTTCATCCGAAAAATAATAAACATCACTGTTCACACGAAAAAATCAACAAACATTACTGTTCATCCGTGAACAGATCTGAATAAAACACAAATTAAGATCAAAGAACCCTAAATTTAATCTTAATCTCTTAGAACAAATCAACAGTGGCTCTGATACCACTTGTTAGATCTAATATTTGAGATCTAAATCTTAAAGCCATAATTAATTCAAAGAGATTAACAAGAATTAAAAGGTGCGGAAGCATATACCTGAATCCATTGAGAAAAATCAGATTAGGATTTTGATGATCTTCTAACCTTAGGGTTTCTCCCTTAATGTATCTCTTTAGATGGGGATAAGAGAATGAGAGTGGCTAACCCTAGATTAGGGACCATAACCCCATATATATAGGTGTTGTACATTTGTAATTTAGCCCCTTATCAAATTACAATTATGACCTGGTATCTGCACATATAACCTCATGATTTATTTAAATACTCATTAACTCAAATTAATTGATCACTTTAGTGGGTTATCCTGAAGGATAACAATACACACAGATTAATCATATGTGACCACAAGTAGATTTAATTAAATTTAAATCTAACACTGAGCCCAAAACATTGGTTAACAAATAGTCTCGAAACCTTAGTAATTCCATTCCCCGTTTAATCATGAAAGGCATAGAGAGAATGACGATGCAAAAAAAACTCAAACCTTGGCGCGACCCAAACAACGAAACAACGCAAAGAGTGTGAATGTTCTATGTGCAAGTCATAAAAATTTCTAGGTGCAAGTAAGTTAATATACAGCTAATTCACATAAATATTAACAAGAAGCAATTTAAACAATTTAACTTTTATATAAAAAAATGTAATCATACAATCCACATTCTATCAGAATTCAAACTTTCATACCAAAGCGGCGAATTCCTCGCCGGCGGCGAAGGCCCAACACAAACCTCCACCCTCTCTCTAAACTCCTCATCGTTCGGCTTCAACATCGCCGGCAACGTAAAAAACACCCCTTTCTCTTCACAAAACAGATGCCTCCTCTTTATCCTCTTCTCCAAACTATACGAAAAGTACTGCGGAAACTCCTTCACCTCCCTCAGCTCTCTCTTCATCTCATTCATGAGAAACCCCAATTTCACCTCCAAATTCCCCTTAATCCCATAGCAGAACAACTGCGGAAACCTCCTCACCATCGATCTCGCCTCTCTTAGGCTGAATCCGGAACTTTGCAGGAAGTCTATTCTTGGTATCAGCTTCTCGTCAACGGAGCAAGAGAGCAGATAACAGTGCCGTGAAGTCTCCGTTATCCCAAGCATCTGCAAGAAGTAGAGAGTCGGTCGGAGCCCGGTCGCCGTGGATCACGTGCGGAGGTCGCGGCCGCTGACGCGCCTCGGGAGGAGGAAGGTGATGACGGAGGTGGAGGGTTTGGGGCTCTCCGGTGAGGATCTCGGGGCACCATCCCAGCGATCCGGCGGAGGTCGAGGGAGGTGAGATCGAGGGAGCGGAGGAAATGGACGGTGGATTTGAGGTCGGAGAGAGGGGTGGACATGATCGGAGGGTGGGAGGAGACTAGGGTTAGGTGATCGAGGCCGACGGAGTCGAGGAAGAGGAGCTTCTCCAGGAAGAAGGTGATTTGGGGGGATTTGGGGGGCTTTTGCGGAAAAGAGACGAGAGACGGGGGAGCGGAGGGAGGAGAGGAGGGGACGGGGAGGGGTAGAATGGGAAGGGAGGAGGGGTATTTTGGGAAGGGGAGGGAGGAAGGAGGAGGAGAGATGCATTTTACATGATCGGTGGTGGTGGAGCGCGTGGGCGGTGGGGTGCTTGGGAGTGGGGGAGTTGGAGATAAGGCTTGGGAGACGGGCATGGGCGTCAGTGTTTGAGATAATTACACGGATGCCCCACTGAGATTTGCAATTAGGTTGTTGATATAGTTTGATTACATTCTACCACCCAATTGTTTTTTATAGTATATTTGCATAGGGTAAGTTACACTAAAGCCCAATTGTTTTTTAGTAAACCCCTGCTTACTTCCAAAATCACACTAAGTCCTCAGGAACTTTTGTAGAAAACCATCAATATCTTTTAACTTAATTATACTAAATCCTACCTTATGATATGTCTTTTTTATGTTGTTTTTCAGTTCTAATTTATGGAGTTATCTGTAAAATACAAAAAAAAATATTAGGAATTTTTTCTGCAATTCCAAAAAAAATAGTGGGAATTTAGTGTGATTTTAAAAGTTACTAAGGGTTTAATGCAAAATGTTAAAGGCTTGTGGGAGTTCAATATAATTTACCTTTTTGTTGAATAAGCTACCGAAACAGAAATTCATAATGATACTCCTATTGATAGAATTTGTGGACCCGAAAAGAGGTTTTGAATAAAAAAAACTCTTGGACAATGGATGGATTAACAAAATTTCTTTGATTCAAATAAGGGAGTACAACTTTCTCATAAATGACTACACCTCTCTTTCTTCTACAAGTTACTCTTACACTTACACACTCGCACACTAGCTAGCTTTCTTCACTCTCCTCCAATTCTTTCTTTTCTTCACTTTGCTCATATATATAGGTGTGGTAGATCTTTCAAAAAACACTTCATTCACGAAGGCTTGACTCCTTGAGATATCTCTAGAAGAAGGCTTGACTCCTTAAGATATTTCTAGAACCATGAAGAAATGTTGATGACATTTAACACTCTCCCCTCAGGAACAAATTCATTTCTCACAAGTCCAAGCTTCTTCTTAAACTTCAAAAATGTTTCTCTCTTCAGTGGCTTGGTGAAGATGTCAGTGATTTAGTCTTCAGACTTGCAATATATCATCTTCACAATCTTCTTTGTGACTTGATGTCGGATGAAGTGGAACCTTGTCTCTATGTGCTTACTTCTTCCATGTGCTAGTGGGTTCTTGGAAAGCGTAATAGTTGACTTGTTGTCTATGAGAATCTCTATTGGTGCTTCTTGTTCATGTTGCAACTCCTTCATTAGATTTCTAAGCCATATCGCTTGGCATGCACCTGCAGATGCAGCAATGTATTCTACTTCACAACTTGATAGAGCAACAACGGACTGTTTCTTTGATGACCAAGAAAAGGCTGCTGATCCAATGCTGAACATGTAGCCGGATGTACTCTTTCTTTTATCCAAGTCTCCCCCATAGTCATTGTTGGTGTAACCAACTAGTCTTTGATATACACTTTGTGAGTAAAACAATCCTTCATTAATGCTTCCTTGAACATACATGAGAATCCTCTTGGCCACCTTGAAGTGTTCTTGCCTTGGCTCCTCCACGATTCTGCTCACCAGTCCAACCGCAAATATTTTGTCGGGTCTTGTGATGGTCAGGTACCGTAGGCTTCCGACTAAGCTCTTATACAAAGTTGGATCAATAAAGATTTCTGGTGAGTCTCTCCTCAGCTCACTCTGACTTTGACAGGAGTTGCAATTGGTTTGCAGTTGCTCATGTTGAACTTCCAAAGGATCTCCTTTGCGTACTTTTTCTGAGAGATGAAGATTCCTCTCTTAGATTGCGATACTTTTACTCCAAGAAAATATGACATTTTTCCAATGTCAGTCATCTTGAACTCCTTGATCATGTTCTTCTTGAACTCCTCGAACATTTTTGGATTGTTGCTGGTGAAGATCATGTCATCCATGTAGAGACATATGATCATAATGTCTCCATCCTTCTTCTTGGTATAAAGAGAGTGCTCATACGGACTCTGCTGGAATTCGTTCTTCTGGAAGTATGCATCGATTTTGGCAATCCACGCCCTGGGTGCTTGCTTCAATCCATACGATGTCTTCTTCAGCTTATAGACTTTATCTTCTTGGTTCTTCACCTCGTACCCGGATGGCTACCTGATATAGACTTCTTATTCTAGGTAGCCATTCAGGAATGTAGACTTCACGTCCATCTGGTAGATCTTTCATCGATTCTGTGCTGCCAATGCGATAATGAGTTGGATGGAGTCGATCCTCGCGACTGCTGCGAACACTTCTTTATAGTCAACTCCTTCTCACTGACTATAGCTCTTTGTAACAAGCCCGGGCTTGTACTTCTCGATTCTGTCATCTTGATTTGTCTTTGTCTTGTACACTCACTTTACTCCAATGAGTTTATGGCCTTTAGGCAAGGTGGTGAGCTTCCATGTGTCATTTCTATCTATCAATTTTTGTTGTGCCTTAACGGTAACACTCATCTTAAATAAATCTTAAATCATTAATCTAATTGACATAAAAATATATCTAAACCAGCAAAAAAGATAGTGTTGACTTACCGACAGATTGTAGGGTCATATATGCGATTACAATCAACAAAATTAATATTATGCGTGTAGATATGCAACAATCAAAATCATCCAATATATCGGAAGGTAAGCATGTGAAGATGATAGAGAAGAGAGTATAAAGAGAGAAATTTCACGCACACAATAAAGGGATTCATTCATTACTTAAATAGATAACAACAGTAATAGTTCAGTCCACTAATAACCACTCAGTAGATTTTGTGGAACATCCAACAACCCACAACTCAACAAACTCCTACAAACTACGAACTACCCGATAGCCTAGGTTCAACTCAGCTACGCATAACAAATAACAAAGCAATTAGTTAATAAATATCTTAACACCCCTTTCAGTCTCCTGAGCATGTCTTCCCTTGAACATCATGCAACGAACACATTCCAAGCAAACTTCTGAGATCCACGAACAACGGTTGCTTGAGAGGTTTAGCCATAATATCAACAACTTGAACCTCACTCCTGCAATATTTTAATTTAATCACACCCTCTTGACATAAATCACATAGGAAATGATACCGAACATCAATGTGTTTGCTCCTTTAGTGTAAAACTGGATTCCTTGAAAGCTTGATGGCAGAGACATTATCACAATAGATTGTTGTAGCATCTTGCAGGTGATAGCCAAGGGTATCCAACATTCTTCTAAGCCAAATTGCCCGGCAAGAACATGAAGCAGCTGCAACGAACTCAGCTTCTGCAGTGGATAATGTCACAATTTGCTGCTTCTTTGAGGACCATGAAATAGCACCTGAACTCATTAAAAACACATCCCCAGAGGTGCTTTTACTATCATTTAAATCACCTGCATAATCACTGTCAGTATATCCGAATAAACCTGATGTTGCACTTTTCTTGTAAAATATCCCAAAATCAACGGTGCCTTTCAAGTATCGAAAGATTCTCTTTGCTGCTTTGAGATGCATCTCAGTTGGAGCTTCCATATATCTGCTAATTAAGCTCCCAGGGTACATTATATCAGGTCGTGTGGAGGTTAAGTACATCAAGCTTCCAACCATTTTCTTGAAAAGAGTGATGTCAACTATCTTTCCATCAGGATCAGTACTTAACTTTAATCCAGCTTCAACTAGTGTTCCAACATGATTATAATTCATCATATGAAATCGTTCCTGTTGGCCTTCTTATTTTGATGATGATTTACAAACAATTTACTTCTAATGTTGTTTGTCTAGTGTTTGTGTTTTTGTATCAATTGTAGATAAACAACATGTTGGAGGATGGATGGAATTACGCTTCAATGATCATATCCAATAGAGGTTAGCGGTATAGTGGTTGAAGCCTATACAATTTAAGTTAAAGATCCAATTACAAGCTTCATCCAAGTTTACCAAGTTGAGCTACAATGAAGATCAAGATCAAGCTTGTGTAACATTAGTTTAGGTTTATATTATGTGTGTTGATACTTTAAGCCCAATCATATATACTTTATATGAATATGAATTTACATCTTTCATATTTATTATTTTGGTTTTTCATGTTTAAATATGAAACAATTGAATATAATTGGAAAATACATTTTTGTTTCATGTTTATATGCTTACATATGATTTTATCAATATTAATTTTATTTAGTTCAATGAAAGCATGTTTGTTGTTCTGAAAGTTTGCAAAACAAGTATTTTTGTGAAAATGTTGTTTTCTTGGTATATGGACTTAACAACAATGATATACATCTTCTATTAAGTCTATATATTCATTTTGTAATGTTTCAAAATATGATCAAGCTAAAATGTTAAAATTCATGTGTTTACATTTTCATGTTTTGGACTATTTTACAAAATGATGATATTTTACATTTGGGAGGTTCTTTTAGAAAACTAGTTTTTGTAGCATGTGTATTATCATACCTATAATCATTTCCCAAAGTTTTACATTTTTCTGAATTTATTTGATATTTTTAAACCCATTTTAAAGTTGAGTTTTTTCTGTGCGCTTCAGGTCTGTGCATGTCTAGTCGACTCATAAGTCGACTCACGAAGTACAACGCAATTATGATTTTTTTTCTGCTGAGTCGACTCATATAAGGCGACTCATTAGTCGACTCATAAGTCGACTTATCAGAGAGCCGTTGCACAGTAACTACTAGTTTTCTGATTTGTTTGTTTATGGGTTTTTGGTCTTTTCCTTGGGGTTTTTGCTAAAGTTTTGAGTGGGTATAAATACCCCATTACCTTCATCTCTTCATCAATCCAAGAGAATGTTTTAACAATGGTTTAAGCTTTGTTTAGTGTTTGTTTAAAAAGCTTTTAAACGTTTAAGAGTTTTGTTTGTGAAGAGAATTTCGCAAGAGCAAGTGGAGATCATCCTTGGTGTTTGAGCATTCACTCTTCTCCCTCTCTCTTGTTATATATAGAGAAGTTTCCCTAAACTCAATCTAGCTTTACATTTATATTGTTTAATTACCATTTTATTAAGCTAGTGTTTATATTGAGTTTAGTTGATTTTATTTACTCTTTGTTTACACACACAACCATTGAGCTTATTGTATTTGTATACATTATATAATTTGGGTTGTGAAGTTTGTGTGACATTGAGTGTGAGCCTACATTGTGTTCTCATCCATTGTAGAGAACAAATTTATATTTGTGTGCTTATCATGAGATCACTTGTAATACACTTGTACACCAAGAGGAGTGTGTGGTGAGGACGGAGTCGATCCGAGAGGAGTGGCGTCGGTGGCCTAGTAAGAGGTGATAATTCCGAGCACTTGAGGGAGTCGATACGTGAGGACCAACACTTGAGGTTGTAGCTTGTGTATGTACTTTGTGAGGATTTGTGAGAGTTGTCGGTTGACTTGATAACCGAGTGTGTAGAGTTTTCGGTTAGCTAAAAAATCGAGTGTGTAGAGAAGTTTTGGCTTTCAAACCGGGTTGTGTAGTGGATTCTCCCCGGGAGTGGGGAGCGGAGACGTAGGACGGAAGGTCCGAACTCCGTGATTATTTCCTTGTGTTTAGGTTTGGCATTGGCGCATTTATTCTTGCATATTGTTATATCGCCATTGTTGCATGATCATATTGTTTACCCTTGTTTATATTGTATATCCTTGTACATATCTTGTAGCATATCATACTTGCTAGGATATATTTGTTAATTAGTTTTTATTGGCATTTAAATCGGATTAGATTAGCATAAACCCTATTCACCCCCCCCCCCCTCCCTCTCTAGGGTTCTTTCCTAGTGGTATTAGGGTCTAACAATTAGTATCAGAGCTTGGTGCTCTTTGATTTAAGGTCTAATCGTATTGAGTTAAAGATCCAAGTTATCTTTTTGCGCTAATCTTATTTTGATTTTATTTGTATCTTGCTTGCACATATATATATTATGGATATGCACGGTGCACCTTGTTTAGGTTATGCCATCAATATTGCTCCTAGATTAGATAATTTCCCCTATACCCAATGGTGTGTTAGATTTAAACTTTTTGTTCGATCTAGACACTTCGATTTATAAAAAATTATAGATGATGCTTATATTGTGCCCACTTTGGAGAAATCCAAGTGGAATAAAAATATCATCGTATGTTTACCATGAATAAGCTTTTGTTAGAATTTTTACATAATGCGTTCGATTTATCTATGTCTAACAAGCTTGATTCTTTTGATAGTGCTTACACATTATGGAAACTTATAGAAGCACATCAAGGGAATTTGGAGGCGATCCGACAAGCTTTGGAGGATTCCGCTTCTAGTTCATGTGGAGCTTCATTTTCATGCACACGGCCACTAGGCGATAGCCCTAGTGTGGTAAGCGAGTCCGAATCCGAATATGAATTATCTTTTGATGAACTCGCCTGTGCTAGTAAAAAATTATTACATGCCTATAACAAATTACATAAAAATTTTATTGATTTACAAAGCAAGCATGAAGGTTTAAAATCCGATCATGAGAAGTTAGCTTCCAAATTTGATATCATTTCTCAAGAGAATGATGCTTTTAAAGAAAATAATGATATGCTAAATTTGAAAAATAATAATTTAAAATTAGATATTGCTAACTTGACTCATGATAAAAATAATGCCATGTTAGAAGTAGAGAACATACAAAATGATATTACTTTTTTTATAAATGACTATTTATGTTCTACTTCTAATAAAAATGCATATGTGCCTAAAAATAAAGAATTGAATCTTGTGAATAAACGCATTTTATCTTTAGATTCAACTTTAAAAACATGCATTAATAATCATAAGAGGCTTATGGATATGTATGCCAAGTCTAAGTCATCATCCACTCATTATGCACACATATATAGCAAAGTTTACAAATGCTCTATTTACGATCGAAAAGGTCATTTATCTAAATTTTGCTATGATGCACACAAACATAAGAATGCTAATGCTCCTTGTGCATCTCATGTAGCTTCTTCATCTTGTACACTTACACATTCACATGCTCATTCTCACAAAGTTCATCATAAGCATGCTAGTGTGTTCAAGTGTGATCTTTGTGGTCGTTTTGGTTATTTGGCCGAATATTGTTTTGATTTGAAAAGAAAATCACGTTTACCAAATGTTTCTAGTAGACCACATATTTTTAAATGTGATATTTGTGGTAGATTTGTCCATTTGGCGAAGTTTTGTTATGATTTGAAAAATGTTCAAACTTGCCAAATTTTCCAAGTAAACCACCTTTGTTTGATAATGCTTCTCATTTGCAAAATAATTTTAAAAGACAATCTTTGTTTGCAAATGGTTCCCGTGCACGAGCATATTGTCCACAAAAACAAATGAGTCTCTTTCATTGCACAAATTGCAATCGAAAGGGTCATTTGAGCAATTATTGTTATGACCGGGTTAGTGCACCAAATGTGCCCAAAAATGTTCATAACCCTAGGGCTTTGAGCTTTATTAATAGGGGTCATGTCCCTAACCAAGCCGGCACCAAGAATGCTCGAGTGCCAAAATCTTTTTTAAAAAAAACCAAGAATTAATTTTTTATTTTTCTTGGTTTTGAAAATTATGTTTTAAATTTTTTTTATATGAAAACAATTTTCCTTTGATCAATTATTTTGTTTTCATGATTATTAGTTTCGATTTTTTTTGAGAGATTTGTATTTATATACCCCCCCCCTCCCCGAGTTTATTGGGTTTTTATTTCCCAAATCATGTTTACCGGATGCTGAAATGATTATATAATTTGGAACAAGCTCAAGAGCTTGATATTGTTGCCTCTCTTAAAAATTGTGTTTTTGCTTGTTGCTTTGAATTCATTATATTTCACTTATATGATGATATTTATATGTTTGTGCTCATGGATCATCTATTCGTGCCTTATAATGTATTCTATGAGTGGTTTGATCAAGTTATACAAAGAAAATTTTCTTCTTTGATCAAACATTATTTTTGGACTCAAATCTTGATTTATGACTTCATTTGAGTGATTTGTTTTCACTTGAAAACTTTTTTCATGGTTCTCATGTTTTCCTCATTTCTTTGTTTTCATAAATCTATTTTTATACACTATGTTTTTATAATTGTGTAATGAGACACTTCTTTCATAAATAACATATTAATAGGTGTTCTCATTGTCATGTTTGTATGTGAGTTATGTTTAGCATATCTTTTATTTATGCTTACTCACATGTTTTTGCCTTAGCTTTCTTTTCATATATTCTCTATGGCATTTTGATAGGAGGAGCTATTCCCTATACTTGTTTTATACTCACTCATGCATATTGATAGGGAGAGCTTTCGCTCTCTTCATTCTTGTTGTTTTTCCCTTTTTGATGTTGTCAAAGGGGGAGAAATATTGTGAGTATAGCCTTTCATTATTTATATGCATGTGAATTATAATTTATATGTTCATTTTTCTTCATGTATATATTCTTTTTGTAAATTGTTTGTCATCATCAAAAAGGAAGAGATTGTTGGCCTTCTTATTTTGATGATGATTTACAAATAATTTACTTCTAATATTGTTTGTCTAGTGTTTGTGTTTTTGTATCAATTGTAGACAAATAACATGTTGGAGGATGGATGGAGTTGCACTTCAATGATCATATCCAATGGAGGTTGGTAGTATAGTGGTTGAAGGCTATACAATTCGAGTTAAAGATCCAATTACAAGCTTCATCCAAGTTTACCAAGTTGAGCTACAATGAAGATCAAGATCAAGCTTGGGTAACATTAGTTTAGGTTTATATTATGTGTGTTGGTACTTTAAGCTCAATCATATATACACGCACATTATATTGGTTTCCTTGTATATATATATATATATATATACACTACAAGAAATCTGGTATTTAACGACCAAAATTAGTAAAGGGGTCTGTCGACCGTCATTAATGTGTATATAATAACGACGGTTTTAAAGCCCTTCATCGAGTTATCACAATTAGTAGAGTAATGATGTGAGATGAGATAACGGTTTTCTAGTCCCTTCGTTGATTTGATCCTAATATCGTCGTTATTGAATCTCCATAAAGACGAAGGGGTCCATTATCTTCATTAATATACTCTTAATCATAATAGGACTGAAAAGTTAACCTATTACTATTAACAAAACCCACACACCATTAAAATCCCTGAAGCCCCATCTAGAACCTGAAATCCAAAATCCCCCTCCTAATCATCCCCCCAATCGCAGTGAAACCCTAGTTTAAAAAAATCACCTTTCTCCAGATCTTTGCCTTTCCATCTCGTCGGCTCCCACTAGTTGTCGTCGGCTGATCTAGTTCGTCGTCGAGACTCGTCGTCAGCTCCAGTTCGTCGTCGAGACTCGACGTCGTCTCCATCTCGTCGTCGACTCCAGTTCGTCGTCGAGACTCGTCGTCGTCACCGCCACAGCCCCAACGCCGTCATCATCCCCTCCTTTTCGTTGCTCGGAGATCGTCGCCGCCGCTGCTCAAAGATGGCCGATACAGAAGGTTGTCGGCGTTACTGGAGGTCGACAGGTCAGATTCTTATGAAAACATCCAATAGGACTTTTACTCGATTTATGAAATGTTTGATTGCAGGCCATATAGGGTATGCTAAATCTTAGAACTAGTGTGGTACTGATTTTTAATGCATTTTTTTAAATTTATTCTGTATTGTTGCTTATAGTCTGATTCCAGTTTTTATGTGCATAATTATTCTGATGAAAGCCAAATAGACTCAGTTATTTATTTGAGTTGTTGTTCATGTCTCTGCAGTTAGACAAGGCTGAGGAATGCTTATCACAAGCAATGGATCTGAGTGGTTTGTTACTTATTTATTCTGCTCTCGGTGATGCCGAAGGAATTGCTAAACTTACATCTCTTGCTAAAGAACAAGGGAAGAACAATGTGGCCTTCCTTTGTTTATTTTTGTTAGGAAAATTCGATGACTGCCTTCAATTGTTGGTTGATAGGTACATTTTTTAATAGTCAAACATTTTAGTCTAAGTGTATAATCTCGATTCATGCCACTTCAAGTGTCACTGGTAACATTTTTGCCCTTTGTAGCAACCGTATTCCAGAAGCTGCCTTGATGGCGTGTTCTTATCTTCCAAGCAAAGTCTCAGAGATCGTTGCAATTTGGAAGAAAGATCTCATTAAGGTTCACCCATGTTATCTCTTAACTTCATTTATAATAGCATTTTAAACGCATTTAAACATAAGGGAAGATGAAAGATCATTTTTGTTGCTTCTTAGTGGTCAGAATCTGCTTTAGTTTATAGGTTTTTCTTTTTATTCAATTAGCTTTTATAACTTACTCTTGATTTTTTCTTATATTGGTTTTGTGCAAAGGTCAATCCAAAGGCTGCAGAGTCCTTGGCTGATCCTGAAGAGTACTCAAACTTATTTGAGGACTGGCAGGTTGCTCTTGCTGTAGAGTCTAATACCACCCAAAACAGGTGCTCATTACAAGTTCTTCATCTTCCCTCATAATTTTTTTCTAATGTTGTTTCTCATATGTTGATAGCTTTCAACTTAAAATTTTCATTTTTTTCTCAGTCAATTTAAAGTTGGAGCATTTATGGGAAACTACTTAAATGTTATAGCTTATGAGCATCAATTGTTATTGTGAAGTTTTTTAGTTACTACTGCTTGTTTTTTAGCACCATATTGCTAATTGATGTCACTCATTAGCTATTTGTGCAGCGTACATGGTTATACCATTTGTGTTTATAAGCAATATCATTTGAGCAGTACTAAAACATGCCATTTTTAGTGGATGTAGTGTAAGGAACTTATATTAATCTAAGTTCCCTGCTATTCCCTCCTTTGTTTCAATAAAATGTTGGAGCGCTACTCCACAAATTATTAGAAACCTGAAAATTGATTTGCTGAAAGTCTTTTGGTTAGTTGAGAACTTGAGATAGTTAATCACTTAATTGGAGCTGGTGAGAATGCCTATGAATTACATTTAATGTTTGTCTAGAACGTGGAATATTGTTTGTACCAAAATCTCGTTTTCTTTTGCCTTTTTATTTATTATTGTTTGCTCTTTGCCTTCTTCTTCTATGACCAAAAAGTTAAATTGCCTCAGTAAGTCACAATAGCAGATTTGAAACTTGTCCCTTGGATCCATGAGCTTCAGCTTCTTAGCATCCTTTTAATTACTAAATAATGCACAAGTTGTTATGAAGCTCATCTGGTCCTTTCTTCCCCCTTAATTGTTATTTGATTGTTTGTTTGCATATTATGACTGGAGCGTGTTTATTAGGATGGAGTGCAACGGAGTACATTCTTTTTGTTACAAATAAATGTGTATTTTCCCTGCCTGCCTATATAAGGTTACAAATGATAAAATTGCATTCCTTGTATTATAAGTCAATATGTGTGTTTGGTTTATCATCAGTTCTGTGATGAGGTGCCCCTTTAGTTTAACAGCAACTCAACTCAGGTAAGATGAAAATACCCTGATATCAGATACCTTTGATGTAAAGCTGCTTATCATTTTGGCATCACTCCTAGACTTCTTTTTGTCCTGAAAGTTGCATGAAGTTATCTCCTGGAGTTTTATTATATCACTTGTGTGATAATTCCAATGAGTTGATTGTTGAATACAGTGCCTTGCTGCATTCTAAACTAGCTTTATGTTTTATTATTTTTAGTTTTGTTATGGATGTTAGTGACTATTCATTGTAATGATAATTGTTTCTGATATTGCAGTCCTTACTCCCTGAGGTTAGGGACTTTATGTGTTCACTATCAGTGTTAGAGGCAGACATATTTCTGAAGGTAACACCATTACCCCTTAATCATCTGATATATTAACTATTTATGTTAAGCCAATGGTATATATCCTTGAATTCTTCAAATATCACATTACTGAGTTTTTGTTTGTTTTAGTCACATTAATTTCCTGCACACAACAAAATATGTGTTCTACATGTGAGTTATGTAGATCATTACTTAGCAACTCGGCGATAGTTACTGCATCTTGTTATGAGTTTTCCTTCTCATCATAATAGTATGGGCAAAAGTTGAGTGACGTAGTGGTTGAGGTAGTTTTACTAGCCCGTATCAACGATGCGCTGTTAGAACTGTAAAAATCAGCACATCCTGCTAATTGATTTATGGAAATTTGCTTCTCACTTATAAATGCCGATACAAAACATGGAGGGGAGATGGATACACTGCTTAATTTTTAATAAATTGTTTGTAAATTGATGAATAAAAATTAAAATATAAACTTTATGGAGTAGTGAAAGAATTAGTGGTTGCTTATACTCAACATGCATTACTAACTATTGAAGGCTATTTAGTTTGTTGTTGCATGTCTCATTCGCACATTATGCTGCACTGAATATGCTATGGTCCTCACTTTTACTATGTGATCCTTGATATGGATTATTATCTACTTTGTAATGAAGAGTTCGATTAGTAACCTACATATGAATGCGGGAATTTATTTTTTAGGAAGAGAGGAAATGCATGTTTCATCTTCATATTCCAATTATTACAGGGAACAAAGCAGGGGTTTAGCAAACACAGATGATGATGATTTTTCGAACAATGATTATGAGCAAGAGAAATGGCCAAGGAGGAAAGGAAAGGCAGAGACATTTTCAAATTTCGGCTTTGAGGAAAAGGCACGAAGGGTTGATGCCCAGACAAAATGGAAGTATGTGCCTGAAACAGATGCTAACAGCTTGCATTCTGATGATGATCTGAATGCACTTTTAAAGGTAGGAATTAGCTTAAGTAATTAAGTTTATGCTACCTTTATTTCCAACTTCCAGTTAACACACTATGACTTTGATATTACAGGAAGAGGAAGAGCTGGTAATTGCGCACCGTAAACAAGTTGAAGATACGATAAATACTGTTAGGGAGGTAAGTGAAATTAAGTTATTATTGAAATTCTGTCTAGATGAGTATGACTTTCCAAGTTAAATCACTTCTAAAGCTAACAAGTGATCTCTGGGAGGCTGCTGTGGGAAAGAATTTAAGTTGCATTGGGTTCAGTTTATCATTTGACCCTTCTAGTTTGCTATGGGTAATAATTTGTTTGAACTTTTTGTTTGTTTCTATATTTATCAAGTATGACGATGAAATATTGGCAACACTGTTATAACTGATTACACCGATAAACAGATCTCGTTTGTTTTTTTTTTGAATGTGGGGGGGGGGCGGGGGGCCGGGCCGGGCCGGGGGCGGGGGGGGGGGGGCGGGGGGGGGGGGGGGGGGGGTTATATTCATTGAGACAATTTGGGGCCTAAGTGGCACAATTTGGGGCCTAGTGGCACCAATTATCTCAATAGGACAATTTTTACCCCAGCATACTAAAATACTATAGGGTATTTTACCTTAACCTATTTTTTAGTAATATAAAGCTCAGGTCTTATAGGGATGCTTCAAATGGCAAAAATTTGGCAAAGAGAGCACACAAGATCGCATGCAAGGGGGCTGAGTTGCAAGACAGATATCAATTGGGCTCTCCAGAGTCCATGCAAGGAATGCAGATGAAGAAGGAGCTGGTGGTGGGAAGGCAATAAAGAGTTGGATGCAATGTGTCAGGTTATAAAATCTCTTATCATAGCTTTTTATGATTTGACTACTTGCCACTTAGAGAAAAATGAGATTTTTCTAGCTTAATAGGTATATAATTTCTTTAATTGATATTTCTTAATTATGTGATTTTTTTAAAGCTTTTGCAAGGCTATCGGCCATTGGCTAAGATTAGGAGGGGGTTAGGCTGCGAGTCTTGTTTTGACCCAGATGATTAGAAGATAAAAGAAATGTGTAAATTTCCCTAAACTTTTATTTTAATTTATTTAGAGTAGTTATCATGTATTTTTTGCTTTGGAACAATTAGGATCATTAACTTCTTGTTATTAGTATTGAATATTTGAGGATGGGTGGAATTTTATTTATTGATGTTATTAATGAATGAAATTTTTAATTTTTTCCGCGTCTTATTCATTATTGGGTATTTTTAATGATATTTTTGTTGTGAATCTTTTAGTGTCAGGTTGAGAAATAATATGATAGTTGCGCTATGAATGGAAAGGTTTTATTATTCCATGATTATTAGAAATTTATATAGTCTACATGACGGTTTTATAAAAGCGCGTAATTTTGTTCATCAACGAAGGGAAAGGGCACCGTCGTTGTATGGGTTACTAATTACGCCATTATGAGGGACTTTTACCGACGGTATCTCAATCCGTCATTAATTTAGTTTTCAAGTGGCGGATGGGAAAATATCCGACGTAACTAATGTAAACGAGCGGAAAATATCCCCGGTAACTAATGGCTAACGATGGAAACGATATCCCGTCTCTGATGTAACGAGCGGAAAAATATCCCCGTCAAGCGCGATGGTAACGAACGGGTGATAATTACTGCGTCGTAAATATTAACGGACGGTAATATGTTCGGCGTCGTTATTTTGACTGCTATAATGACGGGTAGTAGCATCCGCTCCTCGTCCGACGGCACCTTTAGCCGCACAAAGAGGGCTTGCAACGACGGGTGACGAGGGGAATTGATTTCCCGCGTTCAGTTCAGCCATACATATAACTGAGCGTCTTTCCAGTTCTTTAACGGTAAGGCGAAATGCCTTCGTTAAACGAAGCCGTAATTTCTTGTAGCGATATATATATATATATATATCAATTTAATATATATGACTTATATATATCTGATATATTTATATTACTATATTAACTACTATCTATTCCATATACAAGCGCCAAGTTTATGTTATATATATATATACTACCTACTACATATACTATCCCTATATATATAGTATATATATATATATATATCATATATATATACCACGACACACACACACACACACACACACACAATTTAGCTTTGGTTTCCATGTATATATAGTTTCATATATACATACATATTTTGGTTTCCAAGTTTATATAAATATGAATTAACATCTTTCATATTTATTGTTTTGGTTTTTCATGTTTAAATATGAAACAATTGAATATAATTGGAAAATACACTTTTGTTTTATGTTTATATGCTTACATATGATTTCATCAATATTAATTTTATTTAGTTCAATGAAATCATGTTTGTTGTTTTGAAAGTTTGCAAAACAAATATTTTTGTGAAAAATATTATTTTCTTGGTATATGGACTTAACAACAATGATATACATCTTCTATTAAGTCTATATATTCATTTTCTTGGTATATGGACTTAACAACAATGATATACATCTTCTATTAAGTCTATATATTCATTTTGTAATGTTTCAAAACATGATCAAGCTAAAATGTCAAAACTCATGTGTTTACATTTTTATGTTTTGGACTATTTTACAAAATGATGATATTTTAAATTTGGGAGGTCCTTTTAGAAAACTAGTTTTTGTAGCATGTGTATTATCATACCTACAATCATTTCCCAAAACTTTACATTTTTCTGAATTTATTTGATATTTTTAAACCCAGTTTAAAGTTGAGTTTTTTCTGTGCGCTTCAGGTTTGTGCATGTCTAGTCGACTCATTAGTCGACTCATAAGTCGACTCACGAAGTGCAGCACAGTTGTGATTTTTCTTCTGCTGAGTCGACTCATATAAGACGACTCATTAGTCGACTCATAAGTCGACTCATAAGTCGACTTATCAGAGAGTCGTTGCACAGTAACAACTAGTTTTCTGATTTGTTTGTTTATGGGTTTTTGGTCTTTTCCTTGGGGTTTTTGCTGAAATTTTGAGTGGGTATAAATACCCCATTGCCTTCAGCTCTTCATCAATCCAAGAGAATGTTTTAACAAAGTTTTAACAAGGGTTTAAGTTTTGTTTAGTGTTTGTTTAAAAGTTTTAACAAGGGTTTAAGTTTTGTTTAGTGTTTGTTTAAAAAGCTTTTAAGCGTTTAAGAGTTTTGTTTGTGAAGAGAATTTCACAAGAGCAAGTGGAGATCATCCTTGGTGTTTGAGCATTCACTCTTCTCCCTCTCTAAGCTAGTGTTTATATTGAGTTTAGTTGATTTTGTTTGCTCTTTGTTTATACACAAAACCATTGAGCTTATTGTATTTGCATACATTGTATAATTTAGGTTGTGGGGTTTGTGTGACATTGAGTGTGAGCCTACATTGTGTTCTCATCTATTGTAGAGAATAAATTTATATTTGTGTGCTTATCGTGAGATCACTTGTAATACACTTGTACACCAAGAGGAGTGTGTGGTGAGGACGGAGTCGATCCGAGAGGAATGACGTCGGTGGCCTAGTGAGAGATGATAATTCCGAGTACTTGAGGGAGTCGATACATGAGGACCAACACTTGAGGTTGTAGCTTGTGTATGTACTTTGTGAGGATTTGTGAGAGTTGTCGGTTGACTTGATAACCGAGTGTGTAGAGTTTTCGGTTAGCTAGAAAATCAAGTGTGTAGAGAAGTTCCGGCTTCCAAACCGGGTTGTGTAGTGCATTCTTCCCGGGAGTGGGGAGCGGAGACGTAGGACGGAAGGTCCGAACTCCGTGATCATTTCCTTGTGTTTGGGTTTGGCATTGGCGCATTTATTCTTGTATATTGTTATATCGCCATTGTTGCATGATCATATTGTTTACCCTTGTTTATATTGTATATCCTTGCACATATCTTGTAGCATATCATACTTGCTAGGATATATTTGTTAATTAGTTTTTTTGGTATTTAAATCAGATTAGATTAGCATAAACCCTATTCACCCCCCCTAGGGTTCTTTTCTAGTGGCATTAGGGTCTAATAGTTCCAGCACATCCTGAACATATTTCTTCTGACAAATAAAATTACCAGCTATAAATTGTACTACTTCTATGCTAAGATAGTAGTGCATCAGCCCCAAATTACTCATATCATTTTCCTTCATCATAGATTGTTTAAAATCATCAAACATTCGAACATCACTACCAGTGTAGATCAGATCATCAACATATAGACATATAACCAGTATTTTTCCATCATTGCCAGGCTTAACATACAACGTATGTTCATATGGGCATCTCCGAAAACATTGTTTGATCATATATGCATTTATGCGGCTATACTATGGGCTGTCCATCCGGCCCGGCCCTGCCCAGAAAACTGGGCTCGGGCTGGGCAAAACCAAATCTTTGACCTGGGCCCGGTTGGCTCGGGCCGGGTCTGGGCCTGAGTGGGTCGGGCTCCGGGCCGGCTCGGTTTTCTTTGTGTTTAATTTTTTTTTTACTTTTTTTTAAAATTTTAAGAAAACAAAGCCAAAAACAAACACAATTTTAATAAAAAATTTATATTATTAATCATTTGTAATTATGTAATTTAAAAATATAAAAAATTATAGAAATTAAAATGATAAAATGATATAAAATAATTGTAGATTTTATAGAAACAAACAAAATTAAAAATAATTATAGAATTCAAAGAGGCCCAAGGCCCAATCAAAGATCTCTAAATATATATGTTGTGACTAGGATTTGAACCGCTAATCTTTTTTTCAAGCTCCTAAATTTTACCACTAGACTAAGTAGCCCAAAGTATTCATGTCATTCATATATTGTACATAAAAAAATTGTAAATACATATAGAAATTACATAAACAAATTGTATTATACATAAATATATATAAA
>NC_033797.1:20940967-20966385 GCF_001876935.1 Asparagus officinalis
CCCTAGGCTATACCAAGCTCGGGAAGCTTGTTTCAACCCATAAAGTGCCTTTTTCAACCGAAAAACTTTTTCTTCACACCCTTGCTGCACATACCCTGGAGGTTGATCTACAAACACCTGTTCTTGCAATTCACCATGTAGAAAAGCGGATTTCACATCTAATTGAAAAATACACCAAGAGTTTTTAGCAGCAAGAGAAATTACCATCCGAATTGTGTCTAGCCTTGCAAACGGAGCAAAGACTTCTTTATAATTGACTCTGTACTCTTGCTTATATCCTTTTGCTACTAAACGAGCTTTGTACTTGTCAACCTCCCCTTTTTCATTCGGTTTCTTTTTAAAACCCCACTTCACACCAATAGTTTTTTGACCTTTAGCCAAATTAGTGAGTTCCCAGGTATCATTTTTCTCAATGGATGCAATTTCAGCATCCACAGCTTTTTGCCATTTTGCATCCTTACTTGCTCCCATAAAAGTGAGGGGAGTACAGTCTGCATTTAAAGCAAAGTGAACAAGGGTATCATCATCAGAGAGTTCGTCCCCACTTACATAATCCATCATCCAGTTGGGTCGCCTCCAAATACACTGACTATGAGTCATGTGATCAGTGGCACTTAGTGCAATGGTGGCTGGAAATTGTAGCTGCAGCTAATCAGCGACTCCAAGTGGAACAGTAGGAGATTGAGGTTGCACTTCAATCTCATCATCAACTGCATCAATGTCAGCTGGAACTCCTTCTTGTTGTTTTACTATTTTTGACCAGGCCCACATCTTTTCCTAGTCAAATACTACATCTCTGCTGATTATTACTTTCTCAGTAATTGGATTGAACAATTTGTATGCTTTGGAGTGTTCACTTACTCCAAGAAAAAAACACTTCAAACCTTGTCATCAAGCTTCTTTCTCTTTTCATCTGGAATATGTGCATATGCTATGCATCCAAACACTTTGAAATGATCCACCGCTGGCTTCCGTCCTCACCAAGCTTACTTAGGTGTCATATTCTTAACTGAAAAAGTAGGACACATGTTCAAAATATGAGTGGACCACAGAGCAGCTTCAGGCCAAAAATGTTTTGGAACTCCTCTTTTAGCAAGGAGACTTCTAACCATGTTAAGAATAGTCCGGTTCTTTCTCTCAGATACACCATTTTGTTGCGGTGTATAGGAAGCTGTGAGTTGCCTACGAATGTCATGCTCATCACAAAAGGCATCGAACTCTTTTGAGCAATACTCACCTCCACGATCAATTCAAAGGATCTTAATCCGCCTTCCGGTTTTAGTTTCTACAGATGCTTTGAAGCTTCTAAATGCATTAAAAGCTTCTGATTTTTCTTGCAAAAAACATGCCCATGCCTTTATACTAAAATCATCAATGAAAGAAATAAAATATTTCTTTTTACCATTTGACATTGGGTTGATCGGGCCACATATGTCTGAGTGCACCAAGTCCAGCAAAATCTGAGCTCTCCATGCCTTTCCTTTTGGAAATGGGTCACGATGTTGCTTTCCAACTATGCACTCTTCACATACCTTGGATGGAGTTATGCTCTTGGGGAGGTCTGTCCCCATCTGCTTTCGACATAGTGTCCTCAAGCCATTAAAATTAAGGTGTCCAAATCAATAATGCCACAACCATGATAGATCATCTTACTTAGCAACTAAAGAAGCTTTAACCGTCTCAATTTTTAGTGGGAATAGCAGGTTTGAGTTCATATGTATGACAACAATGCTACCTGTTTGTGGAAAATTTGTAATAAAAAGAAATGAAGGAAAATTGATTTGTATTCCTTTGATCTCAATTACAATTAGATTTCCTGATTACAAAAGAGAAGAGGACCGACAGAGATCCTCCCCTTTGTTTAATTCTGGGTTCTTCACGGTGGCGATGAGATGCCTCCCTCGAATGCTCGCGTCGAGTTTGCATCTCGTTGACGATCCGATGTCTTGTTTCACTGGAACGTGATCTTCTCCTCACGATTTGACGTTGTGGAGGACGTGTGTGGCAAGTTTGAAACTCTGAACGAGTTGATTGATCTTAACCGTAATTGGTTAGGCAAGCCAAAGATCTCTTCTTTTCTGTTAAGGAGAAGGATCCAAAAGCTAGCCCGAGATCTCTTCTTTGCTGCCCAAAAAGAAGAATCCGAACTAAGCTGATTTCTTAGTTATTTATAGGGGATTAAGGAGTATAACCGCCCCCTTAATTCGCTCCTAAGTGGGGCTCATGGGATGTAACCGCCCCTTAAATCACTCTTGAGTAGAGTTGTGATCTCCTCAGATAATGGGAAAAACGGTTTTGAAAATGTTCAGCTCGTGTTTGAACGAGTCAAACGCAAAATCCGCGTTCTGGTGTGAATTCTGCATTCAAACGCAGTGTCTGGAAGCTTGAACGCAGTGTCTGAAAGCTCAGACGCAGCGGCTGGAAGCTGCGTTGGCATCTTGTTGGAAGCTGCGTTTGGCGGCTTGGAAGTTGCATTTGGCAGCGGATGGAAGCTGCGTTTGGTAGCGGTATAGAGTTGCGTTGAGCTGCGTTCGTGGCTATGAACGCGATGCGTCTTGATGCTGGTGTGCGGGGAGGACTTCCGCAGCTTGATTTGAAGAGACCGTCGATTTGTAGTCTCTTTCTGTCGAAGTGTTGCAAAGATCGTCGTTTTGTAATCTTTGCTTTAGCTCTCTAATATGTGAGAGTCGTCAGATTATAACTCCCGATGTTGATTATGAAGGCTGTTTGATTAGAGCTTCCATCAGTTGTCGTGAAGGTCGTCAGATTGTAACCTTCAGCGATCTACGTGAAAGTCTTCAAATTGTAGCCTTCTGGAAGTCGTCAGATTGTAACTTCCATCATCGGTGTTTTGATGGGGATCAGCTATCTATTGTGATTTTTTAACAGCCTACAGAACCCCCTTCAAAGTTTTCGAAAGTTCGCGGTTGACTGGGACGAATTTTCGGAATACTTTGGATTTCAACTCTGATCTTGGAGCTGTTGATTCCTTGTTGTAAAGGAGTCGTTCTTTTGCACTTGCTTCGAAGGTATTTTGGTTGAAGGGATTTGCCATGTAGGACCTGTGTGAAGGTATACGCCATAATCCTGCTTCTGGAATGTGGGGGTGGACCCTGCATTTTGAACTTGAGATGCGAGTCTCACCCTTGCATGTTAAATTTGGAACATGGGTATGACCTCGGCGTTCGGTTTTTGCATCGCGGGTCTGACCTCAATATTTTGACTTAAGACATGGAAGTGGCTTCCGTGCATTTTTGACTAAGTCTTTGAGACTTGTCTTTGGCTCATCTGTTTTAAGTCTCGGCTCACATCCATTAAGCTGATGGACCTGCAAACGTGCATAGGATTTTTGGCAAACCCTCAGCCATCAACGGATTTGATAAGCCTTTACTGACTACCGTTTGAGTCGGGCTAGCATGTGGATTGTCTAAGTCCGTTCCACATGTAACGTTGTGCTAAGAGAATGAACCCTCTTAGACTTGATGCTATGATCACTGAAAGAAAATTAGAAGTGCCAGAGGTGTAGTATTAACTTGGCGTGAATTTTCATCACTGGGGATTTTATAATGAAAGCTTGCTATTCTTGTTGAAAAAGGATTAACAAGTTCATTGGGGGGGTTTTACTGTTAGAGGTGTGATGTTAACCTAACAGTATTTTTATGGACCTATCGCTCCATTGACGAGAGTCGATAAGTGGAAAGTGTTGCGATCGGAGCAACTTTGAGGACCTATCGCTCTATTGACGAGAGTCGATAAGTTGATTTCGTCAGAGGTGTTTGATATTAACGTGATAAGATAATGTTGCGATAGGAGCAACTTTGAGGACTTATCGCTCTATTAGGGAGAGTCGATAAGTTAATTGTCAGAGGTTTGGTGTTAATGTAGGCTGTCAAAAAATCACAATAGATAGCTGATCTCCATCAAAACACCGATGATAGAAGTTACAATCTGACGACTTTCAGAAGGTTACAATTTGAAGACTTTCACGTAGACTGATGAAAGTTACAATCTGACGACCTTCACAACAACTGATGAAAGCTCTAATTCAACAGCCTTCACAATCAACATCGGGAGTTACAAATTGACGACTCTCATATTATCAAGAGCTAAATGTAAGGATTACAATCTGACGATCCTCACAAAAGTTCAAAAATAAAAATAAAAGATTATAATTGACAATCTCTTCAACGCGAAGGTCGAGTTTGACCATTTCAAAACCTTGAAACGGTCCTCCACTTAATAGGGCAACTAACCTCCATTATGGAGCTAATTAAGGGGGTAGTTATACCCCTTAAACTCCTACAAATAGGTGGTTTTCACAGCAAAATCGGGCTGGTGGTAGAGGGCTAGACGAAATTAAAAGAATGAGAGAACAAGAGAGGAGAGAAAAGGTCAGATTTGCGCAGTTGTGATCGGTGTGACGATCGGACCCTCATCCATGGTCCGATCGATGTGAAATTTGGAGAGTAGCTTCTACACTCGTCTTTACTAATTATGAACGGTGGATATTGCTTTCTATCGGTTAGATTTGGAGATATGAAGGTTTTACCGAAGCTGGTCGTTCCAGGAGTGCAGAGAAAAGTCAGATTTGCGCAGTTGTGATCGGCGTGACGATCGGACCCTCATCCGTGGTCCGATCGATGTGAAATTTGTAGAGTGGCTACTAAACTTATTATTACTAATTCTGAACGGTGGAAATTGCTTTCTATCGGTTAGATTTGGAGATATAGAGGTTTTACCGAACCTATAAAGGACTGGCGGAGCTTTTTTGAGATCGGCCGAAGAGAGAAAGAGATCAGCTACTCTTTTGAAATGATTGAACTTGCTTTGTTATCATCAACTATTTTTAGAGTTTCCCTAACTCGATCAGAGTTTTAAAACTTGTTTAGCAAGTTCTTCTGATCAACAATTGATTAGTCATTCTTGGCTAAAAGGATTATTAATCCTTTCTGAAATTAACTCTTTCAAAAGAGTTTCTTAACTCGGCTAGAGTTTCAAACTTATTCAAACAAGTTCTCTTCAATATCCTACAGGACTGGAATTTTTGGGAGAAATCAAACCACCAAGGGTTGATCGGTTTTCTAACAGTAAAACCACATAGGGTTGAGGTGACATCAAAACCACCAAAGGTCAACAAATCTCAGTAGTTCAACAGCACGAAGAATGAGATCTTTTGAAGATCAAAGAACTGATCAACGATCAGTTAATCAAATCCCAAAGGATCCTTTCATCAACGGCATAATCCAGTTGGCAATTAACCGAATCTTCGGTTCCAACAACTCTGTTACAGAGTTTCAACTCGCTCTGAGTTCTGAAACTCATTTAAGAGTTCGTGATTAAGCTTGCAACGCAAGTTAATTACATCAAACCAGTTATTCGGTTCTCAACAACTCTTATCAGAGTTCTCAACTCGTTCTGAGTTCTTTGCACTCGTCAAGAGTTCTAAACCGAAGTCATCAAACGCTTCAATTGTTCCAGTGAAGAAGGACGGTCGGATCGTCAACGGAGAGCAAGTTCGACGCGATCAATCGAAGGAGGCACTCCACCGCTACCAAGAAGAACCCAGTTTTAAACAAAGGGGAAAACCAAATTCGTTTTCCTCTCTTTTGTAATCGGAATCCAAATTCAAGTCAAAATTTTCTTTCATTTCCTTTACTGCAAATTTCCAACAAACAAAAGATGGCGACTCCGCTGGGGACTAGCTTCTCTGACGAAGAAGTGGTGGCGCAATCCGACGTTCACCTCACTGGAACCACCGTCAAAACTCTCGTCGTAGAGTTCGACCAAGCCAAGTACGAGGAGGCTCTCTCCTCTGGATTGCTTAGCCCTAAAGCTAGGCGTGATACCCACAAGATCTCTAAGGAGGTCATAACTACTGCTGAGATGCCAAAGAAAGCCCTCTCCTTTGGCCAAGACCTTAAACTCGCTCTGCGAGTTGAAGACTCCTCACCCGTATCACTACGGCACATAATAGGTCAAAAGAGACCTATGTCGGAGGAAAACCCAACCAACGCCGACAACGCTGCGGCCAAGGCGTTGAAACAAGCTAAGAAAAACGCCGCTCGACGAAGGAGAAGATCCATGCGGCGAGCATATCTGCGGAATAGCCGAGCCCCCCTTAGGCGTTGGGTTTTGTTGTTTTGTGCGGTTTCGGCTGATTCGGACTCTGATTTGTTGATCTGATTTGGCCATAGATCCGATTCCTGTTTTGGCAGTCAATCCACTTCTGGGTTCGAGTCCGAAACTGATCTTGATTCGATCGTGATTCGTCCGAGTCTGCCCTTGGTTAGATGATTCGTTGACTCCCCGAACCGTTGGCTTGATTCCGCACGTGAATGGATGTATTCCGTTACTTGCGTGCGATTCGTCAACCTCGTCACTTTGTTGGTTCGTCGGTTTGTGCCGAGCTATGCTAAGGGACCTATAAGCAATTTTATATGCCTACACGAGCGAGGATGAATGGTGCATTAATGAAAACTTTCTTTTAGCGTACTTGCCTGATGTGTCCTCTAAAAATAAACCAATAGAGAATGATTCTAATGCAGGTACCGACCCATGGCACGCACTGTGCACAGAGGCATCACTTACGTTGCCTATCAAATCATTCTTTGCTTCAGATGAAGAAGCAGAAGACGCACAGAAGGCTTTCTTCAAAGTCCCATCCAAAAGGAAAGGGAAGAAGCCGATCTGTTTTGGTAAAGTCAAACCCGAACAACTCAAACGAGGAAGTTCAGAGGAAGACGACGGAGTTCCCTAATTCTATTACCATGAACCCAATTCTATACACTTAATGAAACGAATGAGGTATAATTTTAATGAAAAACATGGTTTAAATTTCGGGAAAGGTAGGCGAACCCCAATCCGAATGTCTCTAACCCCTGTAGGAAAGCCTCCGGATTATTATCAAAAAACTGGAAGGGGCTTAGGTTATGTCACGACTCCCCCTGCCTCAGAAAATGAGATCAGTAATTATCTGCGTCAGGATCATTCATCTGGAACATCTTCCTGGGAATCCGACGTCAGTGTCGGACCTTTCTTTAAAAGTTTGACTGTGAACATGGCTTCAACTAGTCACCCCGATGAAGATGCAGGGGGTGATGAAGAGTTAATCAAATCAACCGACGACCCTTGGATCAAACATCTTAACATTTTGTGGGACATGCGCTTTGAACAACGCGAACCACCCACTGAAGATAAAGTGATCCAGGTCAACATGGGAAATGAGTCTGACCCCAAGCCTATCTTTATAGCTGAAGACCTATCATCATCCGAGAAAGAAGACCTTATATCTCTCATCCGAGAATATATAGATACTTGACCCGAAGGTGGCCATGCACCGTCTCAACATCGATCCGGATGTAAAACCCGTTAAACAACAACAACGCAGGTTTCGTCCAGAGATCATAGAATCAATTGAGTCAGAAGTTAAAAAGCTTATAGACTTGGGTTTTGTTAGGGAAGAACAACACCCCGAGTGGGTGGCCAACATTGTCCCAGTTCCCAAGAAGAACGGTAAGGTCCGGATATGCATTGATTTCCGCGATCTTAACGCAGCTTGTCCAAAAGACGAATTCCCACTCCCCATCACGGATGTTATGATTGACAACACCTGCGGGTATGAAAGGATGTATTTCATGGACGGATTCTCTGGGTACAATCAGATAAAGATGCACCCGGACGATGAAAAACATACTGCTTTTAGAACACCACTGGGGGTGTATTGCTACACAGTGATGCCCTTCGGCCTGAAAAATGCAGGTGCGACTTATCAACGTGCAATGAACACAATCTTTCACGAACACCTACGAAAGAAGATCGAGTGCTACGTTGATGACATAGCAGTAAAGAGCCAATGTAAAGACGATCATCTTGCAGATCTGAAGACAATGTTCGAAATCATGCGAGCACATCAGCTGAAGATGAACCCGACAAAATCGTTCCTCGGAGTTTCAAGTGGAAAATTCCTGGGATTTATCGTTACTTCCAAGGGAATTTCTCTTGATCCAGAGAAAGTGCGTGCCATCCAAGACATGCCACCTCCGAAGAATCTCAAAGAGCTCAGAGGTTTGCAAGGCAGACTGGCCTACATTCGAAGATTTATATCAAATCTGTCAGGGCGCTGCCAACCTTTCTCTAAACTCATGAAGAAAGGAATATCCTTTGTTTGGGATACAGAGTGTCAAAGAGCATTTGAGGAGATTAAGAGATATCTAACTCAACCGCCAGTTCTCGTGGCCCCGATATCAGGGAAACCATTCCTGTTATATGTGAGGGCCATGGATCATTCTCTTGGTGCTTTGTTAGCTCAGAACAATGATCAAGGTCAAGAGCAAGCCATCTATTACCTGAGCAGGACTATGATGGGAGCCGAACATCGGTACAATCCGGTCGAAAAAGAGTGTCTCGCCTTGGTATTCGCAATCCAAAAGATGCGACATTACCTAGTTGGACAGACCATTCAGGTCATCTCTAAGGTAAATCCTTTGAGAGTTCTGATGACAAAACCATCATCTCTAAATTGCCGGCTTGCAAAATGGGCCATTCTCTTGTCGCAATACGACATGCAGTTCATGCCTCAAAAGGCGGTCAAGGGCCAAGCACTGGCAGACTTCTTAGCCGATCATCCAGTATCGGGAACGTCTAAGTTGTATGAGGAATTACCCGACGAGGTCGCTGAAGCTTGCGCTACCCAAGAAGCTACGCAAGTGTGGAAGCTATTCTTCGACGGTGCATCCAGAGCAAATCCTCATGGAGCAATCACTGCGGGAGTAGGAGTAGTGTTAATCTCTCCGAACGGCCACGTAATCCCAAGGGGATTCTCTTTAATCGAACCATGCACCAACAATGTAGCCGAGTATAATGCTCTGCTATTAGGAATGCAATGTGCTGAAGAACTTAATGTTCAGCACCTTGAGGCTTACGGTGATTCTCAGCTCATCGTTAATCAAGTCCGAGGAGAGTACGAAGTACGTCATGAGGATTTGATTCCGTATTACTTCGCGGTGCTAGAGCAAGCTCAAAAGTTTGAAGGCTTCTTTATTGAATATGTGCCAAGAGCTCAGAATGCATATGCTGATGCCTTAGCCTCTTTGGCAACTTCACTAGCCTTGCCACCAGGAGTGGAAGCGACGATCCCGGTCATGGGACGTAAGCTGTGCTTTTCCAAGATCTCCATAGAGGAAAACCCAGACGAGATGACGTCGGGAGAAGTCTGTACGGCATTTATGGAATTCGAATCTAGGGATTGGCGATTCCCATACATCGACTATGCCCTATATGGAATTCTACCCGATGACCCTAAGGAAGCGGCTGCCATCAAACGGAAGGCCCTCCAATTCTATTATGATGCAGTTTCTCAAGTCTTGTATCGTAAATCACATGATGGAATCTTACTTCGATGCCTTTCTCGGAAGGAAGCGAAAGAGGCCCTCAAGGAAGCTCACGGCGGAATGTGCGGAGCTCATCAACCTGGAGCTAAATTAGGAGATCGACTCCGACGAATCGGCTATTATTGGCCGAGGATGTTTTCAGACGCGGTTGACTACGCTAAACGTTGTCACGCATGCCAAATTCATGGAGATTTTATTCACCAAGCACCGGGGAACTTACACCCCACATCGGCGACTTGGCCATTCGAAATGTGGGGCATGGATATCGTCGGACCGATCTCCCCTCCGACGTCCAAAGGACACCGGTTCATTCTAGCCGTGACCGACTATTTCTCCAAGTGGGCGGAGGCAATCCCGTTAAAAGAAGTCAAGACTTCAAACGTGATCAAGTTCATCAAACATCACGTCATCTATCGTTTTGGAGTCCCAAGACGAATAGTTCACGACAACGGGACACAATTCGTCAGCTTTGGGTTTCAGAGATTTTGTGATAAATTCAGAATCCAAAGTGTTGCATCTACGGCGTATTACCCACCAGCAAATGGTCTTGCAGAAGCTTTCAACAAAACCATAGTGAAGCTTCTCAAAAAGTTTGTTTCCAAGAGCCGGCGCGATTGGGATGAAAGACTCGGTGAATGCCTGTGGGCTTACCGCACAACAGTGAGGACCCCTACAAGAGCTACACCATTCTCTTTGGTATATGGCTGCGAGGCTGTACTGCCATTGGAAATTCAGATCCCTTCTCTGAGAGTTGCTATCACAACTGGACTAACAGAAGAAGAAAAACATCAACGACGTCTGCAAGAACTTGAAGCTCTAGATGACAAACGACTTCAAGCGCAGCAACAGATTGAGCTGTATCAAGCCCGTATTTCCAAGGCCTACAACAAAAAGGTCAAGGAACGGATTTTCAGGAAAGGCGATCTAGTTTTGGCCAACAGACGACCCATGGTAATGACCCACAAAACCAAAGGGAAGTTCAATCCCAAATGGGAGGGGCCCTTCGTAATAGAATCAGTCTATTCGAATGGAGCTTATCGTCTCATCAATCAAAAAGGAGATAGGCTCATGATGCCAATCAATGGGAAGTTCCTTAAGAGATACTTCCCATAAATCATGTAGCCCCCTGAACCCCAGCTAAATCAGGCTGGGGGTTGCCTATTTATAATGTAACCCTGTCTTGTATTTCGTCATGTTAACATTACACCTCTGACGATTGAAATTTGCTAGAATCGGTATAATAAAGAAAATTTCAATTTCATGCCAGGTTAACACTATACTTATGGCATTTGCTTTACTTTTCATTGTCCTGAACCAGATTTCAACAAAAGAGATGATGAGAGCTTATTCCCTAGCTAAAAAGCGATTCAAGTCCTAAGCATCGGGGCTCATCAGTCTAAAAGACTTGAGTTTAGATTTCAGCGCCAATATTTTCTCCTCACGAGCCTTTTTAACTTCCTCTGTTATCTTGCTCATGAGCTCCTCTTCATTTGGTGCTGCTTCTGCAATCTCTCGCCTAATCTTGTCAGCAGCAACAAGCTCATCACAATAGCCCTTGAAAAGCCCGTCACAATAAGCAATTAACCCTTTTATGACTTCCATGTCGCCCGCTAATCGAGCAGTTATCTGAGCTTGCTCGATACCAGCACGGGTAAGCTCAATCGCAGTATCCCGAATACCTGCAGCAAAAGTGCCCAAGTCCACTTGAATACCTGTAGCAAAACTACCCAAGTCCACTTGCACTTGAAGATGTTCCCCGCGCAGACGAGTAATACGAGAATCTGTTTCAGATAGATTCTTCTGAAGAGCCTCTTGCTGCTGTACCTTCAAAGCTCTGGCCTGAGAAAGTGCTCGATCCACTTCTGGAATTCCAATTCATATTCCAGAATAATAATGCTCTCGCGACAATGTTCAGTCCACAATGCATTCCCCTGGTTCCTAATCTGGGCGAGACACTCCAGCAGATGGGGTTTAAAGACTTTGAAATTCACGTCCCCGAGACTAACGACATCGATAGTCATTTGCATCCAGTACTCTAATTGTTCGATGAGCTTCCTCAAAGTTTCCGAGCTTGGGGGTGGAGCAGTCGGTGGATAAATAAAACAATTCTCATAATCAGTGCGAGTGGGGGTGTGTGTAGCTTCAGATGATAAATTTTCGGGCATATTTGGCGCTGAACCGGGGACGGTCAACCCCTGCTCACCTGTTGGTATTTCAGGATTAGGAGGAGCAGCTGGAGGCATAGTATCCCCGCTGTTTTCAGGAGGCGAAGCAAGTGCCGACTTCATGGCATCCCCCATCAACTTAGCTTTCTTGGAATTCTTAGCTGCAACGGGTTTTCGTTTGCGAATTCTTCTATCGTATTCGCCTACCTCCTCAGCAGTAAGAGCTTTCTTCCCTGAAGATCTCAAGGGGCGAGGTCCAGAAGGAGGTCTTCCTTCAAGAGCCTCTTTAACGTCCTTTTCCTCAGAAGGCTCAGCAGCAGGTAATTCCTTAGGGATCTCCTCGATTCCGGACGCCTCTCGTTCGCAGGACAGATAATCCTCTATCCCTGGGAGTCGAGTCCTGCCGGAACCACTTCTTGATTTATAGAGCTCTCGGATTTCATTTATACATGAAGTATAAATGTCATATTCTGGGATCAGAGAAGCTTTATCAAACCAATTGCGGAAATCTGCTACAGTGGAACAATTAGGTGGCAGATTAGGCAGAGTAAACTGCGCATGAGTTCCTCGGGCAATAAAGAAACGCCAAGCACGAGCTCCTTCATACAGATTCCCGATGTGAGCTAATTGTGGATTAGGGTTACCAACGTAAAGCTGGTCGTACCCGAACTGTCGGGCAAAACGTGAAGGAACGTAAGGCTCAATTATGCATCTTTCACCTATTCTGAAAACCAGATAACCCACCCTGATAGTGAGAAGCCATTGGAAGGTCCCTGTATTTAAAAGCGAGGACCCTTCGAAGACTACGTCGCCAAACTTCGGGCCTTCTTCTTCAGCCCCATCAAAGCAAGGGCGACAGCAAAAGAGATCATAACTGGCTTCCGAAGACAAAAGTTGCCTAGCCCGGACTATGTACGCAGTCGTCCACGTGGCTGGCTCGAGCCTTTGCACGAAAGGAGTAGAGGTCTCGTCAGTATGTATAATCCCCCGCATCAAAGAGGGACAGTGCAGCACAAACCAAGCCACTAAATAAGTGTAGGGCATTGGTGTGCGGGGTTGAGAAGTCTTCCAAACTTTCCTCCCAGCAACAATCATCTCCTGGACGTCGAGGAGTTCAGAAACCAAATCCCGTAAGCCCCTCTGCAGACAACCTGTCATTGCCGAGAGAAGGCTTAGTGGTCTTCCATGAGCCAGGAGAACGGCTGGATAAACGACCTCAACCAAGATCGATTCAGCTGGCTTCGTCGGCACAACACACCGCTACAACCTCAATCAAGATTGACTCAGCTGGTTTCGTCGGCACGACGCATCGTTTCAACCATAGCATCAAGAAACCAGCAAGGAGGGCCGTGTCAGAAATAGGAATTGCAGCTTGATAATGGAAACTGTCAAATTCACTTTCAGCTTCAAATCCATCTTCCAAACACGTATTCTTATAAACAGCGTTAGGAGTCTTGACGCGAGCTTTGATGCTTTTAGCAGAGCTTACACCAAGATGGGTCACCTTCAAATCTTTTTGACCCAAATTCTGAAACAAATAATCTGCCCAGGTAGTATGCATGAGACCACCCCCGCGCATCCCAGCGACCTGAGCGCAGATGTGGAAATAACATAGCAACTCCCAAAAAGTGTTGTATATATCTGGATGAGCAGCCCTCAGGTGGGAGAGTTCTTTAGTGGTTGGAATAAATTCTTCATAAGGAGTTTGCCCGAAGGATAGTCCCGATATTGCATGCATTTCATGGAGAGCAAATCCCAACTCCCCGACAGGTGTAAAAAAGGTGCAGCTATCCGGATTATATCGCTCCAACATGGCAAAGAAGCAGGGATAGCTCTGAGTGATCCCACGTCTCGTGGCCTGTATTGGTATCATAAGGCCAGACTGAGCAAGAGGATCCTTGAGTTCCTCAAGGACAAAATCCACCATCCGAGTCCACCAACCATCTTCTCCAGAAAACAACCAGCCAGGAGAACGGAAGGCTTGTGTAGGAAATTCGCCTTGAGCAGCAATAAATCGGCGTATGAAAATGTTCGCTGGAAGAGGTGTCTCCTGAGTGAGGTCCTTTTTCTCAAATTTGCCAGGTCGCAGACCTTTGAGTTGTCCGCCAATCTGAACACGAGATGATCGACCAGATCCAAACAAGATGTTTTCCTTCTCCTTGACGAGGTCGAAAGCCAAGCCCCTGCGACCACCCACACTTAGGAAGTAGGAAAGCACATTCTCTTCATGCTTGGAAGGAAAAGTAAACGATCATCGACTCTTCGCAGCATCCGGGAGTCTTCTACATACCTGACTTGTCCATCGGCAGATATATGGTCACCGAATAAAAATGAGGGTTTGACAAATTAATCTAGACCCGCAGGAGTTTCCAAATCCAGATTGGTGATCAGAGCCCTAAGGGTGGAACACTCAGCAAACCTAATTAAATGTGTTCGCTCCAAACTTGGAAAAGTGCATAAAGGGATTTCTCTGCGAAGACCAAAAGCTCTCCCCACTTCGGGATCATTAGTGTAGTTGAAATGCTGCTCCGGCTGAAGTGGTACATTGGGAAAAAGCACTGTAAAATCAGAAACAATAGTCAGTAACAGAAAGAGGTTGCTAACATGAAATAAACACGAAGAGTGAATTCTATGTGGCAAGCTTTAAATACAAGAGCCAACCCTTGTATTAATACTTGAACGCAGAGGGCAAACCCTGCATTACAGCACTTGAACGCAGAGGGCAAACCCTGCGTTACAGCACTTGAACGCAGAGGGCAAACCTTGCGTCACAACACGTGAACGCAAAGGTTGAACCCTGCGTTGTGATATTCACACACAGAGGCCAAGGCCCGTGTTCAAACATAGGAGTCTTAATTCTATGTTTCCTTAAACGCAGAGTCATAAGCCTGCGTTTTCAATTTTTAACACTGAGTTCTAACTCTGCGTTCTCAATTCTAACATAGAAACTTAACTCTATGTTTCCTGAACGCAGTCTTAAGTCTGCGTTTCCAATCTTTTTAACACAGAGTCTTAACTCTGCGTTCCTAATTTTAACATAGAGATTTGTCCCTATGTTCCTTAAACGCAGAGCCTTAAGTCTGCGTTTCCAATTTGTAACACGGAGCCGTAACTCTGCGTTTATGGTAAGAACGAGTCATCTCCCTCGTTGAAGAGAACCCATCTAGGGTTTTCAGGAAACTTGTCGAAACAAGTAACCACGGCCACCACTTACCACAGCATCGAGGTCCAGGTGACAGCGACAGTAATGCTGAAGCACTTGTCAAAACAGCGACATCGCCAACTTTCTCGGTTGGCGGCACCTCCAAAGCCGTCTTGGCGATTTTCTTGGAACCCGCACTCATCCTCCTGGGCGCCATGCGGGTGGTTAATCGGAGAAGACGGAGTTCGTCGGGAAATCGACCGAAATTGAAACGAGAATTCTCGTTCTTGGAACTAAGCAAGGCAAAAAGAGTCAAATAACTCCCTATTTGTAACAGCCATCAAGCTGTTAAATCGGTTCGGGACTCTAAGAAAGAATCCCAACCGAATCTAAAACGTGATCTTCCACGTTAATGGATAAAGTCGGTTAGACTCTAACGCAGAGTTACCTCTGCGTTCAAATTCTTCAAACGCCAGGACTAGATCTGCGTTGCGATGGTTCTTAACTCTGCGTTTCGAACCTCAAACGCAAAGGTCGCCTCCTTTGTGATGCAATTATCCTAAACGAAGGATCCACCTTGGTATTTTCAAACATGATACTTATTTCAATAAGTTCATGAACCCTTTTAATATGACATTATTAAACCTTGGTATTCCCTTAGCAGGGTTTAAATCATCGTCAGGTTAATATTACACCTCAGACGGATGTCATATCCCACAGAGCTTGAGTTTTGTTTACATCGTTGTAACAATGATTCCTCTGTTAAAATCCACTTATTGATTCTCATCAAAAGAACAGTAAAACTCCAAAATCATTCAATTCGAGTGTAATTTACTAACTCTACTTAACAGAGTAGTAAATTTTCAATATATCGGCTCTCCCTAACAGAGTGATAAAAGTCTTAAAATCTTGTTCATCGCTCCGATGATAAAATACTTAGCAGTCCTCCCCAGCGAGACGCTACAATATTCTTTCCCCACAGATGTCACGTTAACACTACACCTCTGACAAAAATCCACTTATCGACTCTCTCCAATAGAGCGATAAGTCCTCAAAATTGCTTTTATAGTAATATTCTTCTTGTCACGTTAACACTACACCTCTGACAAAAAATCCACTTATCGACTCTCTCCAATAGAGCGATAAGTCCTCAAAATTGCTTCCATAGCAATATTCTTCTTGTCACGTTAACACTACACCTCTGACAAAAATCCACTTATCGACTCTCTTCAATAGAGCGATAAGTCCTCAAAATTGCTTCTATAGCAATATTCTTCTTGTCACGTTAACACTACACCTCTGACAAAAATCCACTTATCGACTCTCTTCAATAGAGCGATAAGTCCTCAAAATTGCTTCCATAGCAATATTCTTCTTGTCACGTTAACACTACACCTCTGACAAAAATCCACTTATCGACTCTCTTCAATAGAGCGATAAGTCCTCAAAATTGCTTCCATAGCAATATTCTTCTTGTCACGTTAACACTACACCTCTGACAAAAATCCACTTATCGACTCTCTTCAATAGAGCGATAAGTCCTCAAAATTGCTTCCATAGCAATATTCTTCTTGTCACGTTAACACTACACCTCTGACAAAAATCCACTTATCGACTCTCTCCAATAGAGCGATAAGTCCTCAAAATTGCTTCCATAGCAACATTTTTCTTGTCACCTTAACACTACACATCTGACAAAAATCCACTTATCGACTCTCTCCAATAGAGCGATAAGTCCTCAAAATTGCTCCCATAGCAATATTTTTCTTGTCACGTTAACACTACACCTCTGACAAAATTCCACTTATCGACTCTCTCCAATAGAGCGATAAGTCCTCAAAATTACTCCCATAGCAATATTTTTCTTGTCACGTTAATACTACACCTCTGACAAAATTCCACTTATCGACTCTCTCCAATAGAGCGATAAGTCATCAAAATTGCTTCCATAGTAATATTTTTCTTGTCACATTAACACTACACCTCTGACAAAAATCCACTTATCGACTCTTTCCAATAGAGCGATAAGTCCTCAAAATTGCTCCTATAGCAATATTCTTCTTGTCACGTTAACACTACACCTCTGACAAAAATCCACTTATCGATTCTCTCCAATAGAGCGATAAGTCCTCAAAATTGCTCCTATAGCAATATTCTTCTTGTCACGTTAACACTACACCTCTGACAAAAATCCACTTATCGACTCTCTCTAATAGAGCGATAAGTCCTCAAAATTGCTTCTATAGCAATATTCTTCTTGTCACGTTAAAACTACACCTCTGACAAAAATCCACTTATCGACTCTCTCCAATAGAGCGATAAGTCCTCAAAATTGCTTTTATAGCAATATTCTTCTTGTCACGTTAACACTATATCTCTGACAACCCACTTATCAATCCTCGTCAATAGGATGATAAGTCCTCAAAGTTTCTCCGATCGTAACAAATTCCCGTCATGTTAACACCAAACCTCTGACAATCCACTTATCAATCCTTTTCAATAGGATAATAAGTTCTCAAAGTTGCTCCGATTGCAACATTCTCTTATCACGTTAATATCAAACACCTCTGATAAAATCAACTTATCGACTCTCGTTAATAGAGCGATAGGTCCTCAAAGTTGCTCCAATCGCAACACTTTCCACCTATCGACTCTCGTCAACAGAGCGATAGGTCCTCAAAGTTGCTCCGATCGCAAAATCAACTTATCGACTCTCGTCAACAGAGCGATAGGTCCTTAAAGTTGCTCCGATCGCAACACATTCTACTTATTGACTCTCGTCAACAGAGCGATAGGTCCTCAAAGTTGCTCCGATCGTAACACTTTTCACTTATCGACTCTCGTTAACAGAGCGATAAGTCCATAAAAATACTGTTAAGTTAATATCACACCTCTAACAGTCAAACCCCCTAGTGAACTTGTTAATCATTTTCCAACAAGAATAGCAAGTTTTTATTATAAAATCCCCAGCGGATTAATTATTTTCTGGAATTATCCTAGTGATAATAAAGAAAATTTCTGAATTTCACTCTAAGTAAAAATTCATGCCAAGTTAATATTACACCTCTGGCGTTTCTAACTTTCTTTCAATGTTTCAAGTAACACAAGAATAAATAACGACAAAGTTCACGTATTCAACATCATGGCAGGTTGTTATTAATAACACTGAAATCCATGCCTTACACGCATGGGGGACTTTATCTCGATCCATAATTAGAGATAAGTCTACGCCTAACACGCGTTGCGGGTTAGTCTTTTACCGTGAAAAGGACGTCAAAATCCATGTCTCACACGCATGGGGGACTTTATCTCGATCCCTAATTAGAGATAAGCCTACGCCTTTGCAGGCCCATCAACTTAATGGATGTGAGCCGAGACTTAAAACAGATGAGCCAAAGACAAGTCTCAAAGGCTTGGTCAAAAATGCACGGAAGCCACTTCCATATCTTAAGTCAAAACGTTGAGGTCACACACGTGTTCCAAATGCACGGAAGCCACTTCCATATCTTAAGTCAAAACGTTGAGGTCACACACGTGTTCCAAATTCAACATGCCAGGGTGAGACCCGCATCTCAAGTTCAAAATGCAGGGTCCACCCCCACATTCCAGAAGCAGGATTATGGCGCATACCTTCACACAGGTCCTACGTAGCAAATCCCTTCAACCAAGATGCCTTCGAAGCAAGTGCAGAGAACAAATCCTTTACCACAAGGAATCAACAGCTCCAAGATCAGAGTTGAGATCCAAAGTATTCCGAAAATTCGTTCCAGTCAACCGCGAACTTTCGAAAACTTTGGAGGGGGTTCTGTAGGCTGTCAAAAAATCACAATAGATAGTTGATCCCCATCAAAACACTGATGATAGAAGTTACAATCTGACGACTTTCAGAAGGTTATAATTTGAAGACTTTCACGTAGACTGATGAAAGTTACAATCTGACGACCTTCACAACAACTGATGAAAGCTCTAATTCAACAGCCTTCACAATCAACATCGGGAGTTACAAATTGACGACTCTCATATTATCAAGAGCTAAATGTAAGGATTACAATCTGACGATCCTCACAAAAGTTCAAAAATAAAAATAAAAGATTATAATTGACAATCTCTTCAACGCGAAGGTCGCGTTTGACCATTTCAAATCCTCGAAACGGTCCTCCACTTAATAGGGCAACTAACCTCCATTATGAAGCTAATTAAGGGGGTAGTTATACCCCTTAAACTCCTACAAATAGGTGGTTTTCACAGCAAAATCGGGTTGGTGGTAGAGGGCTAGACGAAATTAAAAGAATGAGAGAACAAGAGAGGAGAGAAAAGGTCAGATTTGCGCAGTTGTGATCGGTGTGACGATCGGACCCTCATCCATGGTCCGATCGATGTGAAATTTGGAGAGTAGCTTCTACACTCGTCTTTCCTAATTCTGAACGGTGGAGGTTGCTTTCTATCAGTTAGATTTGGAGATATGAAGGTTTTACCGAAGCTGGTCGTTCCAGGAGTGCAGAGAAAAGTCAGATTTGCGCAGTTGTGATCGGCATGACGATCAGACCCTCATCCGTGGTCCGATCGATGTGACATTTGTAGAGTGGCTACTAAACTTATTGTTACTAATTCTGAACGGTGGAAATTGCTTTCTACCGGTTAGATTTGGAGATATAGAGGTTTTACCGAACCTATAAAGGACTGGCGGAGCTTTTTTGAGATCGGCCGAAGAGAGAAAGAGATCAGCTACTCTTTTGAAATGATTGAACTTGCTTTGTTATCATCAACTATTTTTAGAGTTTCCCTAACTCGATCAGAGTTTTAAAACTTATTTATCAAGTTCTTCTGATCAACAATTGATCAGTCATTCTTGGCTAAAAGGATTATTAATCCTTTCTGAAATTAACTCTTTCAAAAGAGTTTCTTAACTCGGCTAGAGTTTCAAACTTATTCAAACAAGTTCTCTTCAATATCCTACAGGACTGGAATTTTTGGGAGAGATCAAACCACCAAGGGTTGATCGGTTTTCTAACAGTAAAACCGCATAGGGTTGAGGTGACATCAAAACCACCAAAGGTCAACAAATCTCAGCAGTTCAACAGCATGAAGAAGGAGATCTTTTGAAGATCAAAGAACTGATCAACGATCAGTTAATCAAATCCCAAAGGATCCTTTCATCAACGGCATAATCCACTTGGCAATTAACCGAATCTTCGGTTCCAACAACTCTGTTACAGAGTTTCAACTCGCTATGAGTCCTTAAACTCGTCAAGAGTTCTTAATTAACTTGCAACACAAGTTAATCACATCAAACCAGACATTCGGTTTTCAACAACTCTTGTCAGAGTTTTTAACTCGTTCTGAGTTCTTTATACTCGTCAAGAGTTCTAAACCGAATTCATCAAGCAATTCAATCGGTTTCGTGAGATAGGACGGTCGGATCGTCAACGGAGAGCAAGTTCGACGCGATCAATCGAAGGAGGCACTCCACCGCTACCAAGAAGAACCCAGTTTTAAACAAAGGGGAGAATCAAATTCATTCTCCTCTCTTTTGTAATCGGAATCCAAATTGTAATCGATTTTGAGAGGAATACAAGTCAAAATTTTCTTTCATTTCCTTTACTGCAAATTTCCAACAAACAAAAGATGGCGACTCCGCTGGGGACTAGCTTCTCTGACGAAGAAGTGGTGGCGCAATCCGACGTTCACCTCACTGGAACCACCGTCGAAACTCTCGTCGTAGAGTTCGACCAAGCCAAGTACGTGGAGGCTCTCTCCTCTGGATTGCTTAGCCCTAAAGCTAGGCGTGATACCCACAAGATCTCTAAGGAGGTCATAACTACTGCTGAGATGCCAAAGAAAGCCGTCTCATTTGGCCAAGACCTTAAACTCGCTGTGCGAGTTGAAGACTCCTCACCCGTATCACTACGGCACATAATAGGTCAAAAGAGACCTATGTCGGAGGAAAACCCAACCAACGCCGACAACGCTGCGGCCAAGGCGTTGAAACAAGCTAAGAAAAACACCACTCGACGAAGGAGAAGATCCATGCGGCGAGCATATCTGCGGAATAGCCGAACTACGGCCCAACGCAAGAACTGCGTTTCTGAAAATCTGCCCGAACTCTGCGTTTCTGCTCCAGAACGCACACTTCGTGGCAATGAACCTGACTATGAGCCTCGGGTTATCCAGCTCAAACGCGACCCTCGGTGGCACGTTGTTCAATCCAGACGCACACCTCAAGAGTGTGTCCCAAAACGTGACCTCCAAAGGCACGTTCAATCATCCGAATGCACGCCACAGCCGTGCGTTCAGTCAGAAAACGACCCTTAAGGGTCTGTTCAAACAGCCAAACGCACACCACAAGGGTGCGTTCGTCCAAAACACGACCCCCAGGGGTCTATTCAATCATCCAAACGCACACCACATGTGTGCGATCAATCAAAACCCGACCCTCAGAGGTCTGGTTCATCAACCAAACGCACATCACAAGTGTGCGTTCAAACAAAGAACGACCCTCAGGGGTCTGTTTCATCATCAAAACGCACACCTCAAGTGTGCGTTCAACCAAAACAAGACCCACAGGGGTCTGTTTCAACATCAAAACGCACACCACAAGTGTGCGTTCAATCAGGACAAGATCCACAAAGATCTGTTCCATCAGTCAAACACAGGCCTCGACCTCGTGTTTATAAACCTAAACGTGACCCTCGTGTTTCGTCTCAAGAACACGACATGGTCCGTAAGGTTCAAGAATGACAGCATGGATTTAAGGTCCATGTCCGACCAATCCAAGGGCAGGGGGTTCCATCTCCACCTTCACGAGATCTTTCCCAGGTCTCCGACTTGCGTGAATTACTGTCTAGAGGAAGGCCAACACAGCAAGTGGCTCATTCATGCCAGTGTGAATGGCTCATTTCCGCTGTCCTCTCCAAATGCAGCTGTTGTTCACCTACGCCTAGACAGTCGGTGTTCAATAGATTAACGAATGTCGTTAGGCCTCCCAAACGACAACGTCGCCAGAAGAAGACCTCTGAGATCGACTATCCCGAGGTTACTATCAACATGATCGGCAGAGGAAAAGCCTCGCATTCCGATTCTGATGAGTCACAAAGAAGTCATTTCCCAACTGTTAGGGAAATTTGTGACCATTTCGAAGGAGTATATCGGCATACTCGGACTCGGACAGGAGCTATTCGCCTGGTTAACTATCAAAAGTTAGCCAAAGGGATTACAACAAGTGATGAACTTTCGGCAATAGCCGAATCTCAATCTTTGAGCTCGGTCGGAGCACAAGAGGTATCCGCTTACATGGCGGGAAACCCCGAAGACATAGCCAAAAGAGTTGACGAACATCACGTCATGCTCCAGGCGTAGCAAGAAACCCTTCTTCAAATGAAGGACATGTTGGCCCAGCTCCTGGCAGAAAAAGGCCAAAAACCTGAGTCTTCCCGGAAGACAACGTCAAAGGGAAAGCAAAAAAGCACACGAACATTCAGATCGTGAGACTCACAACCTGGAATCCTCTTCTGAAGGTGAGAGGGAGATGGAAAAAGAGCTGCATCCTCAGTCCACTAAAATGGATGAACTGGAAGCTCGCCTCAATGCAATCGCCAACATAAGTGAGCTCCGCGAAGAAGGAGTGGTGAGGCCGTACCCTGCTGAGTGGGATACAGCTCCATACCCACCGAAGTTCAAAGCTCCAACATTGCAACCTTTCGATGGTACATGATCACCAAATCAGCATATCTATTACTTCAAGTCTCAGACTAGAGATGTAGTGACAAACGACGCCATTCTGACCCGGCTATTCATTGGTACCCTCAAAGGTGTCGCCTTTTGAGTGGTTTATGAAACTGCCTGCTGGATCTATTCAGAAATGAATAGATTTAGAGAGGCTTTTCTTGGCCAGATTCTTTGAAGACGACACAGAGGTCTCAGTCCCGACTCTTCTCGCCACTAAGCAGAAGAAGGGAGAATCTATCAAGACCTATGTTGAGAGATTCCATAGCATGGCATTGCGATGCCCTTCAGGTATGACCCAATCAACCTTGGTTGAAACTTGCAGGCACAACTTGCAGACCCAGCTCATTGCTCAGATGGGGGTAGCAGAATGTCGCTCCTGAAGACTACTGGTATCGCAAGGAGAACAAGCCGAAGAGATTGTCGCTCGGGTGAAAGCCGAAGAAGCTGCACAGCCCAAACCACAACAGCAACGCAATCAGAACAACGCCCAGTGGTCCAAGGGAAAAGAGACCTTAGCAGCTGACTACACGCAAGTACCACCGCCCACCAAGCAAGGCAAAGCACCCAATAAGTAAAAAGTGTCCAAACAGTATTCCTTCAAGGAGGAGCATGTGGACACCTTGTTCCAGCTACTGCGGAAAAACAACAAGTTACAGCTTTCTGAAATTAGGAAGCTAGAAGAGGCAGGGAAAGTAGATGACCCTAATTACTGCCGCTATCACAGGTTCCTGGGGCATCCTACCAGACGATGTTACATATTTAAGGACATTCTCCAAAATTTGGTGGACGCCAAGGTGCTCACTCTGAAACCTGAGTAAAAGACTGTCTCTACCAACATGATAGCAGTCCAGTTCGGTGACTTCCCTCCAGTGGTGACCGCAGATGGCGTTGTCCCCATCCACAAGGGAGAAATGCACCTGAAGAATACTGACTTGCACAGTCAAAAAGACAAGGGGTTGATACCCCTCACCACCTCAAAAGGAGAAATCATGTGGGTCCACCCTGATCTAGTGGGAGACCAATAGTGGACGAATACCTCGTCCAAGAAGAAAGGAGGCAAGGCTAAGTCTTTCAACATGATTAGCCCCTCCATTACTGAGAACGATGACCACCTCAAGACCCTTACAGATTCAGAAGAAGAGAGGATTGCCCTGGCAGCATACCCGGGGAACAACCCTGGCACTCGGTCTGGAAAGGCTTATTTGAAAGACTACGGCCAGAATGCTCAAGAAGTTGATGAACAGCCCCAAGACGCTGAGGGTTTTGTCCCGAAAAAGCCGGTTGATAAGGGAAAACAGAAGGAACTCCGGTTTAACAAAAATCTCTACCAGGAACCCGGGGAGTCGAGCACTCCCTTCCAATTCAATGTCATGGCGTAGTTGGCCAACATACCAGCCAGAATTACGCTATATGAGCTCCTAAGGTTGTCCAAAATCACCAAGGAAGCTCTAATTGACGCGTTGAAGAATACAGAGAGCTTCATCACCCAAGTCATTCCAATTCCCGAAGCTTCTGAAGATCAAACTTGTCGGCAATGTCTGCAAGCTGCAAGAAGTTTACCCTGTATATCGTTTACTCAAGAAGATATGCAGGTTAAACACAAACACGACAGACCGTTGTACTACACGGGGTATATCGGATCTTCTGAAATCAGTCGTGTCCAGGTTGACCCGGGCTCCGCACTCAGTATCATGCCTTATAGGGTCATGCAGGTCTTAGGAATCCCTATGCACAGGTTGCACACTACCCAGACCACCATCTTCGGGTTCAATGCAAACAACACTCGACCCCTAGGGAAGATCAAACTCAGATGCCAAATTGGAGACCTCAAATCCGAGGTGACATGCTACATCATAGACGCGGACACTTCCTACAATCTGTTGCTAGGACGACCATGGATACATGCAAACCGCATTGTCCCGTCTACCCTACATCAGGTCATGAAATATGCCAATGATGAGGGAGAAGTTCAAACCCTGATTACGGAAAAATACCCTTTCCGAGGAGTGGAGAACTTTCACACTGATTCCGTTTTCTATCTAGAATCTCAAGAGAAAGAAGATGTTGACAGTGGTAATGAAGCTGATATCGAACCAGGTCCTGAAGAAGATTGTCCATGGGAACTGAACTTAGATGTAATGGGTCAGGATGAGAGTAATAATAATGTACCGAGCTGTTCGCGGGAAAAATCGTGTCTTTCTTTATAATTGATTCCATTGTCATCTTAAATAACAGCTTTTTGAGTTACAAAAGATCCGGTCTTTTTTTTAGATCCGGTTACAATGAAAATCAAAGAAAAATAAACAAAGATTACAACTTTCTCCTTTTGTGTCGAACGAATCACGAGCTCCTGTTTTGCGGTCGCTCGCTTTTGTGGGTTCTTTGCCTACGCCGGGGTTTATCCGTGGACCACCACGCGATCTAGATCCGGTCGGATCTACGCAGTACGACGGGTATTATTTCACCAAGGAAATAATAGCCGGGGGGGATTGGTTCACCAAGGAAACAGCAATCGCGCCAAAATCTCGGATCAAAGACCAAGCTTTGATCCGGAGTATGCCTGTGTAGATCTGAGATCCGTCCTCTCGAACTCTTGCTTATTTGGCGTTGACGATCGCGCGAGACACAGATCTGGATGAGCAAGTCTCGAAGTCCTAAAGCTTGAATCTTTTTTAGATCTGAGTCTTCAATCCAGCAGGGCTTCGCTTCCAAAAAATCCAACCTTTCAAATGAACAAAGGGAGCCTATTTATAGGCTCTCTGAACTGTGCCCGTGCACAGATCTGGGTCGCCAACCCCATGGTGACGGGCACTGGGCGAGCCACCCATGGGTTGGCTCGGCTGGCGAGCCCCCCTTAGGCGTTGGGTTTTGTTTATTGTCCGGTTTCGCTGATTCGGACTCTGATTTGTTGATCTGATTTGCCGTAGAACCGATTCCTGTTTTGGCAGTAAATCCACTTCTGGTTCGAGTCGAAACTGATCTCTTGATTCGATCGTG
>NC_033797.1:20967385-21022497 GCF_001876935.1 Asparagus officinalis
ACTCCAAAAAGGGAAATCACCAGTTTTTTAATTTACGCCGCCATTAAGCGGGGGCCCGAAAATACAAAAATCCACGCGAAGCGCGAAAAGCCGAAAAGAAAAAAAAAAAAAAAAAAAATCTTTTTATGCGGCCATATTCCAACGCATAGCGAATTTTTCATTGTATATAATTCTTTTTCCAAAGAAAAAAAACGATGGAGGCGCAAGCCCCGCGAGTTACAGCTTGCGCAAATATGTCTAGCCGCGAAGGATGGATTCGATTCCAACCAAAAAAACTTTTTCCTATTTTTCCAGGGGGCCGGGGCACGCCCATTGGCCGGAAAAAAAAAAATTATTTTTCACAACTACTCAACAGCGCCTAGCGCGGGCCATTTTAATTTGCCCATTATGCGGAAGATATGGAGAGTTTTTTAAACCATAAATAAAGGTTTCTATTTGCCGCCAAAAGCGGCAAACAAATTAAAAGCCGTTTAGGGCGACAAAAAAAAACCCCCCTTAATCGCCGCTATTATTACTTATTGCCCAATTAAACTATAGGCGAGTGCCAAAAAAATCAAAATTTATTTAGGTTGTAAAAATTAGCGCGGGGCGGGGGATATTTTTTAACAAAAAAAAAAAAATCCCCAAAAGGCGGATTTTTTATTGGCCCAAAAGGGAATTGGTTGAGGCGGAAGGAAAGGGTATTTTAAGGCCAACAAAACCGCGTTGTCTAGCTAAAGCCGCTAAAAAAAGCGCCGGGGGGGGCGGCTATTAACTCAAAAAAAACAGGCCGGAAATGTAAATTGCGAAACATTATTTATACAAAAAAGGCGAAGCGAAACCTTTTTCTTATCGCCTCCGGCGCTTTTTTAATTCAAAAAAAAGACCTCTTTTCAAGAAAAAACAAAAAACAAAATTCATTGCACCTTGCTTATTATGCCGCTCAATATATTTTTTGATTTATCTTGAAGTTTTTTAAACATCAAGATCACTTGGCGCGATGATTTTAAAAGCACTGTTAAATTCCTCAAATTGAGTGGAACATTTTGATTGCAAGCGATTTGGGCATTTTGAGTATGCCCGGCTAACCAAAAAAAAAACAGAAAAAAAAAAAAAAACCTTATATTTGTTGTTGGCCTGTTCAAGGAAGCGGGACCCAAAGGGGCAAATTATAATATATGGCTTGCCCAAAAAAAATTTTAAAGCGGAAAATCTAATATTTTCTATTTTGCCCGGCGGGCCGCCGTGCAACTCAAGCCGGCGCCGGCCAAAAAAAAAAAAAAAAACTATTCCCCTCGCGTTCAATGCGTATTTTTAAACAAAAAAGTATCTTTTTTCAATTAACAAAATTAAAAATTACAATTTTTATCTCGCTTTCGTTTTGACAGTATGAAAAAAACAATTATATGCTTTGCGCAACTGGGGGAACTGTGTAATTAAATCAAAACAAAAAAGCGTTTACAAGTGGGGAGTTTAAAAGTAATAATTTTCTTCGGAGCGGTTTCTCTTATGATTATGTTGCATACGAAACCATAATTTTGCCCGCTTATGTCCAACTAATTTGAAATAAGGGGCCGCCGCATTTCTGGCTTGCAACGAAAAACCAACAGGAACAAATTTTTCTATTATCACAAAAAAAAAAGCGAAACATTTTTCAGATGAAAAATTAATTCCTTCGGGCGCGCATGGCCCTTTCTTATTTATATTTAGGGGCAAAATCCAGGGCAATTAATTATCGAGATCGCTTTACCCTTCGGGTTTCGCGCCGGACGGCGTATTTCTTTATGCCCGATTTTAATTCCCAACAAAATAAAGAAGCTTAATTTTTAATCGGGCATTAAAAAGCTAACTTTAAAAAAGGCGCGTATTTTCTATTGGGCGCAGTGCCAAAAGACATTTTTGCCCCAGGCCGCGGGCGAAACCAGGGGCCCAGAACGATAACGCTTTAGGTCATTCTCTTATGCCCGCTTTAAAAAGGGAGCGAACAAAAAAAAAAGCTTCTAGCCGCGGGTCCCTAAAATTTTTCAAGCTGCGCCCCTTCAAAAACAAGGCCCGGCGCGCCGCCAAAAACCTTTTGAAAATTACAAAAAAAAAAAATGCCAAAAAAGAAAGATAATTTCCCTTATTATTTTGCCGCGCTTACGCCAGTTTAGTCGGCGCGAAGGTTATTAACTGCTCTATTGGCGCCCCCTTTTTCTAAGGGTTTTATTGCTTAACGCCGTCCAAAAGGCATTAATTTCTGCGTTTAACAAAATTTTAATGCGGAACGGTTTAAATAGCGCGCGAAAGGGATTAAAACATAAAAAAAAAGCAAAATCCCTTTGCCCGCGCGTATTGGCGCGGCAAAATCCAAGGGGGGCAAAAGCGCCCCAGTCAACATAAAAAAAAAAGAGCGCTTTATTTTGAGGCGTAATCTTCTCGACAAAACAAAAAAAAAAAAAAAAACGCGATTTAGTTATGGCTCCACATATTAGCGAAAAAAAAAATTTCCAGAAAAACAAATTTTTGGAGACGCCCGTTTTTTTTCATTTTGCGGGCTTTTATTCTGGGGGAAAACCATACTTGAATTATTAGCCCCGGCGCCCGGCCTGGCGGATTTTATTCTTTAAAGCCATTTTTAAACACGATGCACGCGAAAAAAATAAAAAAGGGCGTTTTATAAACAATTTCAGGCGGGCGCTCTAAAAAACCCAGTTTACTATCATGTAGCGGAGCGCAGGCGCGGGCGAGCGGAGCCCCTTACTATCCATCGGAAAAAAAGTCTGCTAATAAAAAAAAAAAAAAAAAAAAAAAACCCAAAAAAAAAACCCCACTCGCCTTAAAAAAAAACTATTCCCCCTTCCAACTAATGCGTAAAGCCGCCAGGGTGCAGTAATAGTAATTTGTGAAAAGCTTTATTTTACTATATTGAGCAGGGCAATTTTTTCAAACAAAAATGCTCCATTTGCGAAATAAATGCGTTACGGCCAAAATATTTCTTGTTCACTGGCGAACTCTGCGGGGCCCCATTTTGTTGGAAAAAAAAATAATGCAAAAAAAAAGACCACTTATTATTGCAACCGCGCGCTTATAATTCTTTATTTGTTTGACAAATTAATAATCTAACAAGCTTATTTTTATTTCGTATATTTTCCAATTATAAAAAAAAAAAACAACATTGCCGAAGCTCAAAAAAAACACTAATTTTTTTCAAAAAAAAAAAAAAAAAAAAAACAAGTTGCATTATTTTTAAAAAAGGGCTTTATTTTCCCCTTGTCTTATACCCGCTAAAAAACAAAGGCGGCAACAAAGGCCCGGAGGCTAAACAAAGCGGAGTGCCGGGGGCCGAACAAGAAAAAAATTAATCTTAAATTTTAAGCGCCGGGCGGCCAACCAATTTTGGCGGGAAAAAAAAAAAAACATCCCCCCATGAAAAAAGCGCAAAGGGGAAAAAAAAAATCCTCATTACTAAAGGCATTCCATCCAAGCAACGCGCTCTAATGCACGCCCATACTACTCATATGAGGTGTGTATTCAAGAATGCTGCCTCATTTAGTGGGAGTTTATAATTTCTCTGGACGCTTTGTGTTGGTTATTATGATCTGAGTCAAATAATATTCAGTTAAGACACTCTGCCTTACAGTATGTTTATTATTTGACCTACACTTAAAGCGAAGGACAGTGCAAAAAGACATGTACTTGATCATATTGCCATAGTAATTTCACTGCCCTGCCACATCAATGAACTTGATCATATGTCGTTTGCATTAGTCATGTATATGTGCACATGCAATGCGTCGACGTCACTGATAAAGTGCTGACAAAGGCCGCTTTGACTCCATTAATAGCACATGCACGCAGCTCATTGCTTTCTGAAAATATCTTTTATAATGATAAGCCCAATTTTGAGCTCATAAGGTTATACACACATTTAAGGAATCATATGATTGCCCAATGCTGGGAAGATTGTTGGATTTAAATCTAATAATCTATTTTAGGCACATATGCATTAATCAAATGTGAATTTACTATCTTTTTAAGCGATAACCCACTTAAAGTGCTCATCAATCCAATTTGGGTTAATAGTATTTAAATAAAATGCATGGCCAGGGTTATATGTGTAAGCATACCAGCGTGATAATTGTAATTGATGAAGAGCGCGCCAAATATACAAATGTACAACACTATACTATAAGGTTATGGCCCCTAATAACTAGGGTAACCACTCTCATTCTCTTATCCCCACTAAAGAATACCATACGAAGAGCAAACCTAAGGTTAGAAGATCATCAAAACCCTAATCAGCTTTCTTCAATGGTGCAGTATATGCTTAACCGCACCTTTCATGATTCTCTTAATCTCTTTGAATTAAATCATGCCTTTGATGGCTTAGGATCTCAAAGTTTTTATTAAGATGCACAGCCGGCTACTACATGCTAAGGAGTGTTGAGTTCTAGAGTAGTTATCATCAATGCCCTTAAACACTCAAAACATTTTTATTGAGTATTAATTAAGTTTTTATTGTTGGACATGTTGTTTGAGTATCTTTTATATAATAGTTCTATTATCCTTAGAAATTATTTTGTTAGATCATGCACTGTGATGGTCACTTGCTTGGAGATATGATCTAATTCAGAGGTTTCTTAAATTTGTGCTTAACCTATAACTAGTAAAGGATAGCCTTGTTATAACAGATTATTATGCATAACAACAACATATGAAATGTGATGGTTGATCTCAATCATCGGGAATGAAGATTCCCCGAATATATGTCATAAACGTATATTTGATATGTGTAGCACAAGACCTTATTTGGATTCTCTAGGACGAGTCACCTAAGAGATAGAGAATATATTTGATATGTGTAGCACAAGACCTTATTTGGATTCTCTAGGACGAGTCACCTAAGAGATAGAGAATTCGAATTGTTACATGGTCCCTTAGACTTGTAAGAGATAGAGAATTCGAATTGTTACATGGTCCCTTAGACTTGATGATATTATCATTTTCGATTTGATAATTTAATATAATTTAATATGATGGTTAAACTTGTTTTACAAGTGCTATACAAACTGAAATGTTGGGTTATTAAATTTTGTTTAGGGAAATGATGTATATCTAGATAGGATCCAATATACTCATTTTTATGAGTTAATTTATAATGCATATCCCATGAATATATTAAATTCCCATCGATGGGTGATTTTTTGAAAATTATTTTTCTAAATTTATTTTCTTATAAAATAAAATATTTTGATGTTTTAAAATAATTTTTATTTATGTTCATGTGATTGCAATTGTAGGAATGAGTAAATAGATGATGTTTCCTGTTTAATAAAGTTGCCTAAAATAAATTGATACTGGAAGGGACTGAATATAAGATAATATTATTTACGAATATTTAATCTCATATTATGAAAGAGTTTTTCTGAACAGTTGGTCAGATAGGGATTTGATTGTTAAATTAAAATTATTAATTTGATTAATAATTGGTTCTCGATATAAGACCCAATCAGTCTTACTAATGTCATTAGAAAATGTTTACATACAAAACAATTCTATTTCTATCCTAATTGTTATGGAAAGAATATTCTATCTTTAATTGTTATGGATAGAGTTTTAAACAATTAAGAATTGTTTTGCAATTGAAATCTATAAGGCAGGTCTAATCCTATATTTAGGACTCATATGTAGCCTTATGATGAAGAAAAAATTTTGAGAACTTATCTCTCAGTATTGCTCCTCTTCGGTGACGAATGGATTTCAGTTGGAGACTTTTTCTCTTGAGAAAGCTATTTCGTTTTTTATCTTGGAACAAATTATCGAAGAAATTCAGAAAGCTTTTTCAGGTATTCTTCTAGATTTTAATTAATTTACATGATGTATGTTTCCAACAGAAGTATGCCTCAGTATCTCCTAGAAATAAGGAAACACGGTTGTTGACCATGTCTCTGGGTGTCTTTTTTTAATCTTTTGTTGCTAAGTTTTAGCCGAGAAAGTTTGTTGATTCCGTTAGCAGATTTGAAGGAATTTTTTGTTCGTTAAGATTGTATTTAAAGATGTTTCTGGTTCTGAGAAGAATAGTGAAGTAATTTCAATTCCTCTTCATTGTTCCAATCCTATATTCAGTCTCACTAATGTCATTAGAAAATGTTTACATACAAAACAATTATATTTCTATCCTAATTGTTATGGAAAGAATATTCTATCTTTAATTGTTATGGATAGAGTTTTAAACAATTAAGAATTGTTTTGCAATTGAAATCTATAAGGCAGGTCCAATCCTATATTTAGGACTCATATGTAGCCTTATGATGAAGAGAAAATTTTGAGAACCTATCTCTCAGTATTGCTCCTCTTCGGTGACGAATGGATTTCAGTTGGAGACTTTTTCTCTTGAGAAAGCTATTTCGTTTTTTATCTTGGAACAAATTATCGAAGAAATTCAGAAAGCTTTTTCAGGTATTCTTCTAGATTTTAATTAATTTACATGATGTATGTTTCCAACAGAAGTATGCCTCAGTATCTCCTAGAAATAAGGAAACACGGTTGTTGACCATGTCTCTGGGTGTCTTTTTTTAATCTTTTGTTGCTAAGTTTTAGCCGAGAAAGTTTGTTGATTCCGTTAGCAGATTTGAAGGAATTTTCTGTTCGTTAAGATTGTATTTAAAGATGTTTCTGGTTCTGAGAAGAATAGTGAAGTAATTTCAATTCCTCTTCATTGTTCCAATCCTATATTCAGTCTCACTAATGTCATTAGAAAATGTTTACATACAAAACAATTATATTTCTATCCTAATTGTTATGGAAAGAATATTCTATCTTTAATTGTTATGGATAGAGTTTTAAACAATTAAGAATTGTTTTGCAATTGAAATCTATAAGGCAGGTCCAATCCTATATTTAGGACTCATATGTAGCCTTATGATGAAGAGAAAATTTTGAGAACCTATCTCTCAGTATTGCTCCTCTTCGGTGACGAATGGATTTCAGTTGGAGACTTTTTCTCTTGAGAAAGCTATTTCGTTTTTTATCTTGGAACAAATTATCGAAGAAATTCAGAAAGCTTTTTCAGGTATTCTTCTAGATTTTAATTAATTTACATGATGTATGTTTCCAACAGAAGTATGCCTCAGTATCTCCTAGAAATAAGGAAACACGGTTGTTGACCATGTCTCTGGGTGTCTTTTTTTAATCTTTTGTTGCTAAGTTTTAGCCGAGAAAGTTTGTTGATTCCGTTAGCAGATTTGAAGGAATTTTCTGTTCGTTAAGATTGTATTTAAAGATGTTTCTGGTTCTGAGAAGAATAGTGAAGTAATTTCAATTCCTCTTCATTGTTCCAATCCTATATTCAGTCTCACTAATGTCATTAGAAAATGTTTACATACAAAACAATTATATTTCTATCCTAATTGTTATGGAAAGAATATTCTATCTTTAATTGTTATGGATAGAGTTTTAAACAATTAAGAATTGTTTTGCAATTGAAATCTATAAGGCAGGTCCAATCCTATATTTAGGACTCATATGTAGCCTTATGATGAAGAGAAAATTTTGAGAACCTATCTCTCAGTATTGCTCCTCTTCGGTGACGAATGGATTTCAGTTGGAGACTTTTTCTCTTGAGAAAGCTATTTCGTTTTTTATCTTGGAACAAATTATCGAAGAAATTCAGAAAGCTTTTTCAGGTATTCTTCTAGATTTTAATTAATTTACATGATGTGCAATTTTCACTGCATTGTATATTATGTTTCCAACAGAAGTATACCTTAGTATCAAATAAGGAAACACGGTTGTTGACCATGTCTCTGGGTTTTTTTTTTGCTAAGTTTTAGCCGAGAAAGTTTGTTGATATTTTCTTATAAGTCTGTTAGCAGATTTGAAGGAATTTTCTGTTCGTTAAGATTGTATTTAAAGATGTTTCTGGTTCTGAGAGAAGAATAGTGAAGTAATTTCAATTCCTCTTCATTGTTCCTTGTTTATATTCAGTCTCACTAATGTCATTAGAAAATGTTTACATACAAAATTGCTAAGGCCAACAGTATGTATACCTGTTGATTTTTTAATAAAACCAAGGAGATGGACTCACCTTGTTGAAAGTGATTCTGTCAGTCGAAGAGATGGAGGTTCTTGCGGGGAGAACGAGAGAAGCTGACTTTGAGGAGGGAACAGAGACTGCAGCAGTGACTGCAGCAGACGCCATTGTTGAAGCAAAGTCTCAGTAACGGTTTTGATTTTTATGAGGAGAGAGATAATGGAGAAGAGAGGCAACAGAGGAGAGAAGTGGAGATAATAAGTTGAAGAAAAGGGGATAGAGGATTGGGAGATTCAAATGGGTGGAGGAGATTGTAGGAACAAATGAGGGGGTGCTGATATATATTTGGATGGACCTCGAGAATTTTGAGGATTGATAAAAAGCTTTTTAGTAAATCTTAATTCAATCACTTAATGTACTTTACGAGTGTAAACTTGCTATATGGGCTTATCTAATAGTCTACCAACGTTAAGGGGATTTTCTGAGATTTAACCTAGAAAGTAGTTGCAAGTAATGTGTAAGTGTGAACTAGGCTCGGCCGATTATTAAATTGGGCCCGACTTTTTGTATACACGAGTCCGGTTATTTTCTTCGGCCATTGTTGGACACTCTTGTGATCTGGGCTTTATTGGTCATAATGCTTATTCTTAGTTCGTATGGGCTTTACATTTTCGTTTTGCACAAGCTTTTCAAGTGGTCGCATCTTGCTGGGCTTTTCATTAGATCATTTTTTTTTCTGATTTTTAATATTCTTTTATAGCTTTTCGCAATTGGCTGGCCCTTTTTTTTCTACGTACTGTCAATGAGAATGGCTTAAACATTAATCATTGTTTTTTTTGGCCCAATGGAATTATGCTAGGTTACATGTTTGTTTTGTTTCTAACATCTTTTTATCAAGACGGTGTATAAATGCTTGACGCTTGATGAATAAGAGATTATATCCTATGGAAATTTGAAGGTGATGTAAACCTAATCTTAAGCAAATCAAACTTTATTTTATTTAATCATCAATAAAACCAAGATCTTAGAACAATATGATTTTCTCAATGAACAATTTAATTAAGTGATCATACCTTGATCCATGATTCGAATTTTGACGAAAATTGACTGCAAAGGGAGCAACGTTCAAGACTTTGATTTCTCTCTCTTTACCCTCTAATTCTTTTCCGAAATTTTCTTAATGGAGAGAAAAATTTTGCATGCTAAGGTAGAGAGAGGACAAGTCTTTAAATAGAGAATTACCCACCTTTCATCAATGTGAGTAGTTAATTTATTGCCCAATAGGAATTAACTAATGTGTAGTTAATTTAACTAATGATAAAACATGACCACTAAATAAAACGTGAGTAGTTTCATAACTAAGATTAGTGGGGAAAAAACGTGACCACTAACAACATGGGCCACTAAAAATCTAACATTCTCCCACTTGGCCCATGCTTCATAATTTAAAAACATGATTTTATAATACAATATAATATGCATAGTATAAGCTAATTCCATTATTATATTGATCAAACCATCAATCATCATTAAGTAGAAAACTAATAAGGATCATGACGGTCGTACGCAGCTAAATCGACATAGTCTCTTCCATGTATCATAATATTAGTTTTAAACTAAACATGACCTGTAATAAGACTTATCATAATGGTTCAACAATAATATCCTTGTCAGAGACATATCATGTTAATGTTCACATAATCATTTATGTATATACTAACAATAATAAACAGGATGCATTAAAATATCAGAAACAATATTTAGATGAGCTCAAAGTGTCAAATATATAAAGAGCATGAACTTTACATAAAAGTTAGTAATGGTTTTCAATAATGCCCATTCTTTCAACATGTTCACCAAATGTCTTTGGAGGCAATCCTTTTGTTAACGGATCCGCAACCAAGAGATTTGTGCTAATATGCTCAATTGACACTCTTTGTTTCTGAACTTTTTCTTTAACGGCAAAGTATTTTAATTCCATATGCTTAGCACCCTTCGAATACTTGTCGTTTTTAGAAAAGAAGACTGTTGCAGCATTATTACAACAAATTTTCAGCGGCTTGGCAATACTGTCAACAACTCCAAGTCCCGAAATAAAATTCCGCAGTCATAATCCATGAACAGTGGCCTCAAAGCACGCCACGAACTCAGCCTCCATAGTCGATGTAGCAATGACGGACTGCTTCGCACTTTTCCATGAGATCGCTCATCCAGCTAAAAGGAACAGATAGCCAAATGTGGATTTTCTAGTATCCAAACACCCAGCAAAATCTGAATCTGAATATCCAATCACCTCAAGGTGATCAGATCTCCTATAAGTGAGCACATGCTCCTTTGTTCCTTACAAGTATCTCAATACCTTCTTTGCAGGTTTCCAATGATCCAATCCTGGATTACTTTGATATCTACCCAACATTCCGACAGCAAAACTAATGTCAGGTCTTGTACAAACCTGAGCATACATCAAGCTCCCAACGATGGATGCATAAGGAATTTGTTCTATTTGTTTGTGTTCTAATTCATTCTTTGGACATTGTATAAGACTGAATTTATCCCCTTTCTGAATTGGAACTACAAGATGCAGAGCATTTATCCATCTTGAACCTCTCTAGAACTTTATTAATATATAATTTTTGAGACAACCCTAACAATCCTTGTGATCTGTGACTGAATATTTTAATTCCAATCACATAGGATGCCTCACCTATATCTCTCATTTCGAAGTTCTTAGACAGAAATTTCTTGGACTCATGTAACAAGCCAAGATCATTAGTAGCAAGCAAGATATCATCAACATACAGAATCAGAAATATAAATTTGCTCCCACTGATCTTTAGATATATACATCGATCAACGATGTTTTCTTTAAATCCAAAAGATGTGATTGTATCATTAAACTTAAGATACCATTGTCGGGAAGCTTGTTTGAGTCAGTATATTGACCTCTTAAGCTTACACACCATGTGTTCCTTTCCTTCAACTGAAAAACCCTCAGGTTAGTCCATGTAATCTTCTTCATCTAAATTTCCATTTAGAAAAGCGGTATTCACATTCATTTGATGTAGCTCTAAGTCATAATGAGCCACCATAGCCATAACAATTCTAAATGAATCCTTTTTCGAAGCGGGAGCAAATGTTTCTTTATAGTCAATACCGTCCTTCTGAGTAAAACCTTTGGCAATAAGTCTAGCATTGTATCGTTCGATATTGCCATTTGAGTCGTGTTTGGTCTTAAAGACCCATTTACACCCAACTCTTTTACAACCTTTAGGCAATTCTACAAGGTCCCAAACTTTATTATGCTCCATTGATTTCAACTCATCTTTCATGGCATCAAACTATTTATCAGAATTATGACTTTTCATGGCCTGTGAAAATGAAATCGGATCTTCATCAATTCCAAAGTCATGTTCTGACTCTTGTAGATAAACCACATAATCATCAGAAATAGCAAATTTTTCTGTCTTTGAGACATTCTTAATGCTACTTCTTCATGGGGTATATCTATTGCAGGTTCATTGGTAACAATGTCTTCATGGAGTGTTTGATCATTTATTTGTTGCTCTTAAAAGTTGTTAAACTATTCAACAAATGTAGGAACAACAACTTGAGAAGAAGTTAAAGGTAAAGGAACGTTCATTCTAACTTCTTGGATTTCCACTTTACGTGGTTCCATACTCCCACTAATGTCACCATTTTTAATGAACCTGTCATTTCCAGTTTCAACAATTTTCGTGCTATGGCTAGGGCAATAAAATCTATACCCTTTAGATTTTTCTGGATAACCAATGAAGAAACCACTGGTTGTTCTAGAGTCCAGTTTCTTTTCATGTGAATTATAAATTCGTTTTTCCGCAGGACAACCCCAAATATGAAGGTGTCTCAAGCTGGGTTTCCTTCCCATCCACAGTTCGAAAGGAGTCTTTGGAACTGCCTTTCTAGGAACCCTGTTTAATAAATACATTACGGTTTTTAAAGCATACATCCACAATGATATGGGTAAAGAAGAATAACTCAACATACTCCTAACCATGTCCATTAGTGTACGATTTCGCCTTTCTGCAACACCATTTTGTTGCGGTGTACCTGGCATAGTGTATTGAGCGCATATGCCACGCTTTTCAATAAATTTAGCAAATGGACCAGGATATTGTCCCGTTTTGTTATATTTTCCATAAAATTCACCACCTCTATCAGATCTTACAATTTTCACCCTTTTGTCTAATTGTCTTTCAACCTCATTAATAAATACCTCTAGGGCATCTACTGATTGAGATTTTTCATGTAACAAATAGACGTATCCATAACATGAAAAATCATCAATAAAGGTGATAAAATATTTTTCTTTATTAAAGGTTGGAACATCAAAAGGTCCACATATATCGGTGTGTATAATTTTAAGGAGCTGAGTGCTTCTTGTGGCAGCTTTCTTAATTGTATGATTTGTATGTTTTCTTTTAATACAATCTATACAAATACCAAGATCGGTAAAATCTAAATTAGGAAGGATTTCATTCTTTACCAATCTTTGTATTCTTTCTTTGGAAATATGTCCCAAACGTTTATGCCACAAATAAGCTGAACTTTCATCCACTAAACTTCGTATAGTTCCAACATTATGATGCAAGATTAACAGAGTTTTAGCAAAAAGATTATCAAGCTTTAATTTATATAAACCATCAGAGAGAACACCAGAACCAATAAGATGACTATGCTTAAACAAACTGAAACAACCATTTCCAAATTTAAAAGAGTATCCAGCGACATCAAGTTTAGACAAAGAAACTAAGTTGCGAGAAACAGTAGGAACATAAAGAGTTTGAAAAAGATCTAAATGATGTTCAGTGTCTAAAAACAAGTGGTAGGTCCCAATGGCCTCAACTGGAGCTTTGACTCGATTTCCCATGATGACGAAATTTTCATTTGGATTCATGGTTTGGGTCATAAGGAATCCCTACATCATATTTAAAACATGAGTGGTAGAACCAGAATCAATCCACCAAGTATTATAAGGAACTTCTGTTAGATTTAATTCGAAACATACAAAAGCAAGAGGTTTACCTTTCTTTTCGAACCATGCCTTACGTTTAAGGCAATCTTTCTGATAGTGTCCGGTCTTCTTGCAGAAATGACACTTATCGTTCTTTCGTTCCTTCTTGTGGATTTGGACAGGCGACACATTATCTTCCAGTGCTCTTTTCTTGCCCTTTCCATTATACTTTCCTGGTTTCTTTCCAGCTCCTTGATGACCCATGAGATTAATTGAGTGGGTTTTTTTGTTTCTTAAGCCTTGCTTCCTCTTGAATGAGCATACTTTGCAATTCAGTCACATTCCACTTATCTTTTGAATGAGCATACTTTGCAATTCAGTCACATTCCACTTATCTTTTATAGTATTGTAGTTTATTTGGAATGGACCATACTCAGAAGGCAAGGAGTTTATGATAAACTGCACAAGGAAACTTTCACTCACTTCCATTCCCATAGATCTCAATCTTGCTGCTGTGTTTGTCATTTCAGTAACATGCTCATGCATGGTACGAGAACCATCGAACTTCATAGTGGTCAACGTACCCATTAATGTCCCTACAATTGACTTATCAGCAGAGTCAGATTGCGAGAGATCTTCCACAAATTTCATAAATTCCTTTGCTTTATCAGTCTTAGGAATTATGGACTTAATGTTGCGAGAGATCTTCCACAAATTTCATAAATTCCTTTGCTTTATCAGTCTTAGGAATTATGGACTTAATGTTCTTTGTTATCATCATCCACATGAACATTAAGCTAAGTCTATTTGATTTTTCCCAAGCATTATGAAAAAACCTTTCATCATCATTGCTAGAATCAGTAATGGCAGCAGGCTTGTCATATAAGAGTGCTGAATCAAGATCCAGAACATCTAGGTGAAACTGAACTTGTTCACTCCATTCATGAAAATTAAGCCTATTGAACTTTACAATAGACGAGGCTTGCGAATGGAGAGAAATATGTGCTGCAAATATATAGAATAATGCTTTGAGTCATAAATTTAAACTTAAACACATAATACATATTTAAATAGCAGTCAAATTAACAATAAACGTACATCGAAGTTCTCCTTTGGGTGACCCATCAATGTACAACAATAAACATAATTGATGCTCAGTTTTATTTCATATAGTTGGCAATTATATATACACCAATTAGATATGCTTACTATCTTTGGATATTCTAAATATATCTAATCAAATATATTTTAATTAACCACAGTCATGTTTACAGATTATAAAATTTACCAATCAACCTTTGGACGATTCTTAAATATTTTATAATCAATAAACCTCAAATTACTCATGACAACCTATATACGATTATGTCATTTCATTAGTAGCATCACTTAATCATGAGTAATTGAAAATTATATATTACAATTTGATAAGCATGAAACTTCAAGGTATGGCCACTTTGGTGACTAACAAATCATCCATGAGTTAACTAAATTTCAATGTAACAATAAGCCCACAAATTAATAATTCATGAAGATTAACAATATCCATGCGTAATTAGTGCATCGGTATAAACAGTCATCGGCACAAAAGTAGGCAAGCACAAAATTAAATTAGGCAGCCAATAAAAAAATGAATTATTAAAACATCATTAGAAATCAAAGACCCCAAGAGCCCCGAGGCCCATCAAAGACTATTAATATTTAGTGTATAGCCCTAGGGGTTTGAACACCAAACCTCTAGACCAAATCCTCAAACTTTACCACTAAGCTATTTACACTAAAGTATTTATTATAATCAAAATACATATACATATTAAATAAACAGTTAGATCCAAATTTTACAGTTTCGAATTTTGTAGTGATTGTTCGGTCAATTTAACACGAAATTATCAAAACATTTATAGTATTCAATAATCAGCGGAAAAATTTTAATTAGAGAGTTTTTTAAATATTTAATTAAAAGTAATGGAATTATTTGACAAGAAACAAGAATCATGATGGAAAATCATAAGTTCTTTAATCAAGGCTCTTGACAAGAAACAAGAATCATGATGGAAAATCATAAGTTCTTTAATCAAGGCTCTGATACCACATGTAAACCTAATCTTAAGCAAATCAAACTTTATTTTATTTAATCATCAATAAAACCAAGATCTTAGAACAATATGATTTTCTCAATGAACAATTTAATTAAGTGATCTTACCTTGATCCATGATTCGAATTTTGACGAAAATTGACTGCAAATGGAGCAAAGTATAAGACTTTGTCTAATTCTTTTCCGAAATTTTCTTAATGGAGAGAAAAATTTCGCATGCTAAGGTAGAGAGAGGATCAAGTCTTTAAATAGAGAATTACCCACCTTCCATCAATGTGAGTAGTTAATTTATTGACCAATAGAAATTAACTAATGGGTAGTTAATTTAACTAATGATAAAACATGACCACTAAATGAAACATGGGTAGTTTCATAACTAAAATTAGTGGGGAAAAAACGTGACCACTAAGAACATGGGCCACTAAAAATCTAACAGGTGATGCCAAGAGTTAAAGCCCTTTTCCATTTGAATTTGGTAACTTTCTTATCATTGACAGTTTATGTTGTTTATACTCACCCAGCCATTCAAAATGAAAAATAAAAAATAAACTAGCTAAAAGGAATGTGAGTTACTTGAAAAATGAAATATAAAGGAATGTTAATATTGATGTTTATTTATTTGATTACGACTAATATAATCATCCTTTTGAGTAATCTATCATTCAATTGCTTATTACTAAAATCTATATATTGCACCCTTAAAATTGCACTTAGATTTTAAGTTTATAATTTTATGCTCTAGCATATGGTGTGAGTTGAGTGCTCTTTTATAGGATTTGGCCATTTTATGTAGCTGCATGCCATTATATTATTTCTACATTCATTTTAAATATGTCTAGGATCTGATTTAGATCTGAATAGTTTCTATACCATCTTTAAGTTCTTTACACTATAGGGGTTGTTTGGTTCACAGCCACATGAGGAAATAGGGTCAAAGGAAATCGATTTTCTCTAACATCTATTTTTCATCTGTTTGGTTGGAACAATAAAAAAAAGGAAAGAATGTCTAAGGGACCACACTCAAAAATAATAATAATGGAATGAATTGTGAAAACGGCGAAGGAATTGAAAAAAACATAAAGAATAAGCAAAACAGACTCCACCACATTCTGGTATGGTGTCTGCCACACCGGTGGTAGAATCTGTCCTATTTGTCATGAGTGTGATGTCTGTCACACCAGGGTATGGAAGAATCTGCCATGTTTGTCATGGGTGTGGTGTGTGCCACACCAGGGTGTTGCAGACTCGTTTTTAGAATCCTAATCTATTTGGAATTGTGTTTTATTATAAATAGAACCACGTTTTTAGGGTTTCTTAAAGAGAGAATTAGTATTGTTTTGAGCACATTGAGAGGAAGATTTTGTGAGGGAGTTAGAGCTTTGGTTAGGGTTATATTTGAGTAATTTTGTGAGTTGTAACCTGTTGTATTTCTCCTCCATATAGTGAAATCTCCCCATCCTCTCCTCGTGGACGTAGGCAATTGTCGAACCACGTAAATCCCTGTGTTTGTGTGTGATTTTGGTCGTTATTTTGTGAATTACACTCGTGTTTGGTTTTTGTTTTCTTCTGTTTGTGTGTGATTTTGGTCGTTATTTTGTGAATTACACTCGTGTTTGGTTTTTGTTTTCTTCTCTCATCGCTCACCGACTCGTTTGGTTGTCGAGCAGTGAATTACACTCGTGTTTGGTTTTTGTTTTCTTCTCTCATCGCTCACCGACTCGTTTGGTTGTCGAGCATGTTGACCCTATAGTTTTGATGATGATTTGACAAACAATTTATTACTAATAAGATTTCTAGTGTTTTTGTTTTTATGGTCTCTTTTCAGGTATTTCAACACAAGTTAGTCAAGCGTTAAAGATTCAAGTTCTATTGTGTGGTTTTACCTAGGTATATTGTTTAGTTTACTTACATATATTGTATGATTATATCTAAGCTCAATATATGTACACTTAACACGATTTTTGTCGTTTTCTATCACATAAATGATTTTTCATCAAACGTTGTTACAACAACCTTTATCTCATGTTTACAACTCTTTCATACTTCATTATATACATATAATATATGCACAATATATATATATACATGTTTACAAGCTCTATGTCAATTTTCATGTTCGCGAAAAACAGGTATTTTGAACACTTTTCAAAAACAGGGAGTTTTTACAAACAAAAATTAATTTTCCAAAAATTTCTTTTCAAACATGTTTATTTCATCATTTAGAAACTTTCCCCAAAGTTTCACTAATTTTGGAATTGATTTGATATTTTTTTTGGATTTTCAAATCAGCCTCAAAAACCTGTAAATATGCTCATGTCAGATTTCGGTCGACCGGTACGGTCGACCGACAGTTGTTCTTTTTCTGAGAAATTTTTGGATGTGATTTGATATTTTTAACGAATTTTCAAAACTGCCCAAAACCTGTCAATTTTGCATATATCAGTTTTCGGTCGACCAGTACGGTCGACCAACAGTTGTTCTTTTTCTGAGAAAATTTCCAGAGAGTTTTTCGGTCGACCGGAATTTCCATCGGTCGACCGAAATTTTTATTTGGTCGACAGAAATTTCCGTCGGTCGACCGCCAGCCTTATAATCATCCTTTTGAGTAATCTATCATTCAATTGCTTATTACTAAAATCTATATATTGCACCCTTAAAATTGCACTTAGATTTTAAGTTTATAATTTTATGCTCTAGCATATGGTGTGAGTTGAGTGCTCTTTTATAGGATTTGGCCATTTTATGTAGCTGCATGCCATTATATTATTTCTACATTCATTTTAAATATGTCTAGGATCTGATTTAGATCTGAATAGTTTCTATACCATCTTTAAGTTCTTTACACTATAGGGGTTGTTTGGTTCACAGCCACATGAGGAAATAGGGTCAAAGGAAATCGATTTTCTCTAACATCTATTTTTCATCTGTTTGGTTGGAACAATAAAAAAAAGGAAAGAATGTCTAAGGGACCACACTCAAAAATAATAATAATGGAATGAATTGTGAAAACGGCGAAGGAATTGAAAAAAACATAAAGAATAAGCAAAACAGACTCCACCACATTCTGGTATGGTGTCTGCCACACCGGTGGTAGAATCTGTCCTATTTGTCATGAGTGTGATGTCTGTCACACCAGGGTATGGAAGAATCTGCCATGTTTGTCATGGGTGTGGTGTGTGCCACACCAGGGTGTTGCAGACTCGTTTTTAGAATCCTAATCTATTTGGAATTGTGTTTTATTATAAATAGAACCACGTTTTTAGGGTTTCTTAAAGAGAGAATTAGTATTGTTTTGAGCACATTGAGAGGAAGATTTTGTGAGGGAGTTAGAGCTTTGGTTAGGGTTATATTTGAGTAATTTTGTGAGTTGTAACCTGTTGTATTTCTCCTCCATATAGTGAAATCTCCCCATCCTCTCCTCGTGGACGTAGGCAATTGTCGAACCACGTAAATCCCTGTGTTTGTGTGTGATTTTGGTCGTTATTTTGTGAATTACACTCGTGTTTGGTTTTTGTTTTCTTCTCTCATCGCTCACCGACTCGTTTGGTTGTCGAGCATGTTGACCCTATAGTTTTGATGATGATTTGACAAACAATTTATTACTAATAAGATTTCTAGTGTTTTTGTTTTTATGGTCTCTTTTCAGGTATTTCAACACAAGTTAGTCAAGCGTTAAAGATTCAAGTTCTATTGTGTGGTTTTACCTAGGTATATTGTTTAGTTTACTTACATATATTGTATGATTATATCTAAGCTCAATATATGTACACTTAACACGATTTTTGTCGTTTTCTATCACATAAATGATTTTTCAACCTTTATCTCATGTTTACAACTCTTTCATACTTCATTATATACATATAATATATGCACAATATATATATATACATGTTTACAAGCTCTATGTCAATTTTCATGTTCGCGAAAAACAGGTATTTTGAACACTTTTCAAAAACAGGGAGTTTTTACAAACAAAAATTAATTTTCCAAAAATTTCTTTTCAAACATGTTTATTTCATCATTTAGAAACTTTCCCCAAAGTTTTATTATTTTTGGATTTAATTTGATATTTTTTATGGATTTTTTAACCACCCCCAAAACCTGGAAATGTGCATATATCAGATTTCGGTCGACCGGTACGGTCGACCGACAGTTGTTCTTTTTCTGAGAAAATTTCCAGAGAGTTTTTCGGTCGACCGGAATTTCCATCGGTCGACCGAAATTTTTATTTGGTCGACAGAAATTTCCGTCGGTCGACCGCCAGCCTTTAAACTCCGTTCTCTGGGTTTTTGAACTAAACGGTCGACCGGACCAGTCGACCGCCGAGTTGTCAGAATGAGCATAACGGCTAGTTTTTTCAAATGGGCTTTTTGGTCTTTTACTTATTTCTAGCTGTTGTATTGGGGTGCTATATATACCCCATTGCTGCTCTTCCTCTATATAACTAAGAAATCCAAGTTTGTTGTTTAACAAGATATTAATCGCGTTTAAGAGCTGTGAGGTTTTTGAGCTAAGCGGTCGACCGGACCAGTCGACCGCCGAGTTGTCAGATAGTGTGTAACGGCTAGTTTTTTCAAATGGGTCTTTTGGTCTTTTACTTATTTCTAGCTGTTGTTTTGGGGTGCTATATATACCCCATTGCTGCTCTTCCTCTATATAACTAAGAAATCCAAGTTTGTTGTTTAACAAGATATTAATCGCGTTTAAGAGCTGTTCAAGAGTTGTTTCATTAATCAGTTTTCAAGAGAAGTTTTTCTACAACAAGAAGAGGCTTTCAAATTCTATTGAGATCATCATTTCTACAGCTCTCCTTATTCATTAAGAAGTTTTCTAAACTCTTTCCTATATAGCTTATTATTTCACTTTCATTTGATTAGCTATATTTATTGAGTTATAGTTATTGAGTTTCATTCACTATTTTCACACACACTTATTGAGCTTAATATTCTCATATTATATATTGTGGGTTGTGGGGTGTGATTTAGTGAGTGTGAGCTTCATTGAGTTCTCACTTGTTATTTGAGAACAAATCATTGTATTTAACTCTTATTTGTGAGAATCACTTGTAATACACTTGTACACCGAGAGAAGTGTGAGGAGAGAGAGACGGGGTCAAATCCAATAGGAGTGGCGTCGATTGACGAACCTAGGGAGAGGTTGTAATCGAGCACTTGAGGAGGAGGACACGGGCTAGATTCCTACACTTAGTGTGTAAAGTGTGATTGTTGAGTGATTGTGTAGTGTGAGAGTTTTCGGTGAACTTGTAAACCGAGCGTGTAGAAGTTCCGGCTTCCAAACCGGATTGTGATAGTGAATATCTCCTCGAGGTGAGGAGCGGGGACGTAGGTCGTGGGGACCGAACCTCGTGAACATATCGTGTGTTTGTGTTTTGCTTAGCGTATTCTTATTCATCTTTATTGTTCATATTCATATCTTGCAAGATCAAATTAATCAATATAATTTTAATTAGCTTTTAATTGGGATTAGATTAGCATAAGACCCTAATCATCCTCCCCCCTTTAGGGTCTAACAGAGCACGCTTCCGCACAGCGCACAACAAGTGGTATCAGAGCATGCCATGAATTGTGTACTAGTGGCCATTTTTTACAGATGAAATTAATAACTTATAAATTATTGAGGTCATTGTGGGTAACGTTCTAGAGGTGGAAAGAGACCAAACAATTAACAAATAGTTCGTTAGTTTTTCGTCTAGATATTCAACTATATTCAATTGGAGAGTTCGTTTAATAGTAGGCGAATATCTTTTTACTATTCAACTTATAAATGAATAGAATTTAACCAAACATATATTCGATTTGGTTGATTATTAAATATTTTTTATGTTTTACATATTAATCTCATACATTCAATTTATTACAAATCCTTTCATAGTATGAAGTTTGCAAAGTTATGTGACAGAGGTTTTTTTAATTTAGAGGGAAAATTCAATAATACAGATAACGCAACCAAAACAATAGAAGAACAAACGAAATTCAATAATACAGGCAATGCGGACCAATTCAATAATACAGGCAGTGCGAAAGGTATTTGTAAAGAAATCCAACCAAAACAACACGGTAACGTTTTGACAAAGAGTTAAGTGAGGAGTTAAGATGATTTAACCTCTTCTTAACTCGTTAAATACAAAAAAACTATACAATGATAAACTTATATTAACTCTTAATAATTTGCCAAAAAATACAGAAGTGCTAAGTTAACCACTATAAGGGGATTAAAATGAATAAACTCCTCAAAATGAGGGATTTGCTGATTGCCCATCATGCCACGTGGCTTGATTGCCCATCATGCGCTTTCGTCAACCTTCCATGCTGGGCTCCACAACTGTTACGACAAAAGTAGTCTTTTATATAACTAAAGGATAAGTTAGGAAATTGACTAAAATGTAAATTGGGGCAAAAGCGGTAAAGTAAAATTCGGGACCGCAAGAATTGGCTCCGCAAAACGAAATGAGCTGCTTTGGCTTTTTAATATAACCAATGATATAGCGAACAACAAAATATAATTACAAGCCAAGCTTGAACATGAAAATAAAGTATTTGAACCGAATTCGAATTCTGCAAAACAAATCGAATTTGAGTTCGAACACACTAGTATCGGCTTCGATTCTTTGCGATTTGATTCTACCCGTAGTCACGTTTATAAAGAGATAAGAGAGCATTGACAAAACAACCTCATATCTCAAACTCCACATCAGTTAAAAGCTTATCCAAAAATGTCCCTGTCGGCAATAGTTAAAGTCCACAGCCCAAGACATTGTACATGGACTTTTGAGTAGTCATTCCTTCTTAGCCTATCAAATTACTTGATTTTTATTCTTCTAAATTCAACTTATAGCGTAAATAATAATGATAGTAGTAGTAAAACAAAGCAAACATTTGTTCCTATAGAATACCAAAGAAAACTAATACCAAAAAGTTATCGTGGTATTGGCTCTACCAAGTCAATGTTGGAAGAAAAACTTTACTTAAGGTAATACGTTTGGTTATTTTTAATGTCAAATTCAAGATTTCAACTGTTTTATTTGAAATGATCATAAAATGCATTTGTACTCTTTACTATTTGACAATGATCTTTGCTTCTCTTTTGCTCCTAAAACGAAGGTCAAGAAACTAAACCCATGTATGCATGTGTTTAGGGCTGTCCAAAAAGCCCGTCGGCCTGGGCCGGAACCCGGCCCGGCCCGGGTTTGGCCCGGAAACCCAAGCCTGACCCGGGTCCGGTCGTCGGGCCCAGGCCCACCGGAATAGTTTTTTTTATTTTTTTATATTCTTATATTGTTTAGATATATTATACTTATAAGTATTAATATACTATATATATATATATATATATAGTATATATAGTATAATACTCTTCTTAGTTAGTATAATATATAAAGTGATATTTTTTTTTTCTCTCTCATTATATAGTAGTAATATATACATGTTATAAGTATGCATCTTAATATAATAGTATATATAATATACTCTAGTATATAAGTATTTAAACTATACGTTCTCTTATTTATGTATAATATATGTATAAGTATATATAAGTATACGAGTGTATACTCTCTTATATAAGTTTATATTCTCTTTATATATTATATATAGTATAAGTATTACTATCTTCTTATATATGTATAATAAGGTATACTCTTAGTAATATTATATATTATATTATGATATATAGTATATTATATTATATATATATATTATATATATATATTATATATTATTTATATATATATATATTATATATTATATATATTAATTATATATATATATATAATATACTATAATATATATGTAATTTACTACTAGTTATTACAATTTGTTGTATGTTATATGTGTGTGTATAACATTATACATATATTGAATGACATGAATATTTTGGGCTACTTAGTCTAGTGGTAAAATTTAGAAGTTTGGAGAGTAGGTTAGTGGTTCAAATCCTAGCCACAACATATATATTTAGAGCTCTTTGATTTGGCCTTTAAATTCTACAATTTTTTTTTAATTTTGTTTGTTTCTACAAATTTTACAATTATTTTAATTTCTATAATTTTTTATATTTATAAATTACATAATTATAATTGATTAATAATATAAAATTTTTATCAAAATTGTGTTTATTTTTGGAATTGTATTCTTCAAAATTTAAAAAAATTAAAAAATTTAAATAATAAAAAAACCGGGCCGGCCCGGAGCCCAGCCCTCTTGGGCCCGGACCCGGTTTTTTGGGTTGGGCCGGACCAGATGGACAGCCCTACATGTGTTTCATCTTCCATTGTTTTCAATATTATCAATATTTCCTCTAAATTGACTTGCTATTATCCAGAGTAGAGATGATAGCAAGTACTGAATAATTTATTATGCAAGTTAATTTATGGACATAAACCTGTGAGTTGGAAGATTGTGAACTCCCCAATGCATCTAAAGCCAACATGTTTGAGACATCAGCATGTGCATGTACAATATCAACCTCAAAGTTATTATTCCCTCGATGCATCGTTAAATATTGTCCACATATATCACTACAGTACTTTAAAGAACAATTGATAAGTATCATCTACATCCAATGAAACAAAACAAAATAAACTCAAATAGTCAGGCATGTCACATGTGGATACTAATAGGAAAGATGTTTGATCATAACATCAACTACATAGGGCTAAGGGTGGGCGGGGTTCAAGGTTGGGCCGGGTTTGACCCAGGCTTATCCAGATCAGAGTGGACCGGACTTACTTCTTTGATTCTTGGTCTGAAATTAGATCCAATTAGGTTTACGACTCACCTAGGAGCGGACCGGATCAGGCCCGACCCACGGCCCACAGGTCGTGGGTTGGCCCATGTGTTTTTTTTCAAATTTTTCATTTCTAATTTTTAAACTATATTAACTTTGTATTCTCGTATCTATTAAATTATCCCCCCTATTTTACTCTTTATTCAAAATTATACGTATACACACACACATATATACATATGTATATACATATGTGTGTGCGTGCGCGCGCGCGTGTGTGTATAATATCTATGTGTGTGTGTGTATTGTGCAAAGATAAACATTACGCAGAAAAACACCGCAAACACAAAGATATATGTGATTCTGACTTTGAAGGAAGACCTACAACTTCGGGAAGTTAATAACTTTTTTAGTTTAAATTTAAATTACAAACACAAGATGAAAAGAAACATGTTAACCATTAATGTTCAAGGAGTCAAATTCTTCTAATTTATATTCATCAAATTCTTCAAGGAAATGTCTCGTTTGGTGTCCTTGTGACCATTCTTCTGCATTGAGCCAGTCCTTTTACGCACATACATATCTCCATGCGTGCTACTATAAGTTGGGTTCTCCATTCAGAAATGACTCTCTCGCCTGCTAAAAAGGCACTTTCTGATGTGACTGTGAAAGCAAGAAGAGTTAATATATCACTATCCACTATAGATAGAACAAAGTAGTTGTTGGCTTCTTTCTTCCAATATTCAAGTACATTAAAAGACCTCAATGGACTTTCTCCTTCTAAAGATAGTACTGTACTTTCCAGATACATTTGAACTTCAGTCAAACCTGCATTTGAGACTTGCTTTTGTTTCGATTTGCTCACCGTTTTCTTCATCTATTTTGGCATCAAAATAGAACGACTATTGGATGAGCTTGATATGCGTCTATCTTCTGAAACCTATGATATACACATAACATTTCTATACAAATAGTATAATTTATCTAGAGTTTTCTTAATCTCTTTTACAATATTTGTTATATCATGGCCATAACCCATATTGTCAGAAAAATCTTTAAGCATTTCAGATAAATTATCAAGTGTAATTCTGGATACACACTAGTCGCTAAATAAAAATTAAATGGCATATTTTCAAAATATTTTTAAACGTACGCTCCATATCCCTTATGCAACCTGTAAAAAGTCGTGAGTTCTATATTCTGCAAATAATTGAGCAATACTATTATGATGATAAAACACTAAATAAATAGTAGAATAGCGAACTTCAGAAAGTGTTCCGATCGCTGCCTCAAACTTCTCAAGGAAATGATAGAAAACTTCATAAAGATTTTGCTCGTTAGTATGGAAAGATCAGATAGATGTCCATGTTCAATAAATGAATTAACGACTTTTTGGTAAGGGATGGCATCATTAAGCATTTTGTTAGTAGAGTTTCATCTTGTCTTAATATCAATCTGAAGAACTTTACTCCTCAAACTATAAACATCGCAACATTCCTTAAAGGACTGTTTGGATCACTACCTCTCATAAAGGTGATAAACTATTTTAGTTTCTGTAAATATTGATCAAGATATTTCATTTCATCATGTATACAAAGGTTAATAATATGATAGACACGTCTAATATGGAAAAATTTACTCTTCATTATCAGATTCAAAATTTCTCTCAATTTTAAAATTGGGGACGTGTTCTCTTAAGCATTGTCAAAATATATATATAAAAAAATTCCTTTCTATCACATAGTCATAATAAGTTCATGAAATTGCATCAAAAATGCCTTGTGCATTTCAAACCTCCTGAATGACAAAATTATTATCTGCAAAATCCAGTTCTCATCAATATAATGCGAAGTAGCACAAACATAATGATAGTGATTGAGAGACTCCAAACATTAGAACTCAAAGCTATCTTGGTAGTTACAATAGATAAAGTAGCTTGCATCATAGTTTTTTAGCACAGAATAGACATTCAATGTCTCTTGTGATTGTTGTTCTGCTAAATTTTTTTGATATTCTGGATAAAAAGAACTTTTAATATGTTTTTTCAAAAAAATCATTTTTAATAATATTAAATGGAAGATCAGCTTGAATAATAAACTTAGCTAAGTTTTCCCAGTGAGTTCATGTTTATACTTGAATATCGATAATCCACCTGTACCTCCAATAATCTGTGATTGAGTTTTCTCATTTCCACCATCTAGAAGATCTTAGTGTTTTTTAGATGCTGAGAAAATGATAATGTTATGCATTTCTTCCCAATTTTGTAAATGTTTTGGCATATTAAATAGAACACCAGTATCTTACCTTTCGGATCTAGATTTTTTTTAAAAAAGGCCAATCCATGAAGAATCTTCTGATTTTCTCCATTTATTGGAAGCATATTCTGTTTTTTTAGTTATTTATTCTTCAGTTGTGTCTCTATAACTTCTATATCTGAAGATTGAGAAGTTAGAGACGGACGTCGAGGAGGTCAAGATGGAGGGTAAGAAAAGATAGAATGTCTTGCCACCACAGAACTGGGTTGTAGCAGCCCACACAATTGTTGCCATTCTACTAGAGAAAGTAAAATTGAGTGTCTAGAAATAGAGTCTAGAGAGACAGTACTTGTGGTTACTCTAGGATATGTAAAGAAAACGGTACATGTGGGACCAACAATATAACCAGTGGGAGCAGAAATGTAGTAACAATCGTAAGGTGCATTTTGAATTTGGTCACTGCTACTACCACCAGATCCATGTAAATAATATTAAGAATGTTAGAAATGTGTATAACCACTTTCACTAGCAACGGATGAGGAAGAGGAAGAGTACTATGAGGAGGATAAGTAGGGAGAGTATTGTGAAAAAATGAGCAGTGATCCATTTTATAATGGAAGTTTTTTTCTTAAGGAAATTTTGGGAGAGAATGTATAAGAGACTTTTGTAATTAGAATGCGATGGATTGATAGAAGTTGTGAGATAAGAGGGCGAATTGAGTAATATTTATAGCAAAGTGAAGAGGTTCCTTACACCCTGATTTCATTTAAAAAAATAAAATTTAAACAGCTTTTCACATGCTCTCTTTTTTTTTGCTAAAAAGATTGCCAACGAGATAGAACCGTTGGTTCTCCTTTTTGCTATAAAGTTTAGCAAAAAAATAACATGCTAGACTGAGACAAATCTGGCTTATCATTTATTTTTTAAAAAAACTAATAATTAAATATGGATCAGGCCGAGCTGGGCCGGACTGGATTAATAGTGGGGTTGTCCTATTTCTCTAGTCTCAAGTTTGGGGCCAGGTCCAGCGCGGCCTGTGACTAGATATATCACGAGCCAGTCGGCCCACGACAGGTTGGGACAGATTGTGACCCATAGCATACTGGGTTGTGCTAGCCCGCAAGTCAACCCAACCCACTCCCATCCCTACTAGGGCATGACTCATGCCCATCCTTTGAACTCAATGAAGCAAAACAAAAGTCTACTCAACTAGTTGGCATGAGGATAATAATAGAAAGACATTTAATCATGTCATTTAATTGTCCAAGGCTAATGTCCTTGTTATCGTCTCCTTATGTTTCCAATTTGGGATTTCTTCTTTAATGACACTCGTTTTCAATCCATGGCTCATTTTTTGAAAAGCTACTTCTATGTATCCATTCACAAGGGCTAAAATACCAAATTGGTATATTTATACGAACGTTTTTGCTAGTTTGGTATTTTTAAAAACTTCGGCGACGACAAGACACTAAAGCTCGTACTTTTTGTCAATAAGACACTTTTCTCAAAACTCTGACAAGAAATTTTGTATTTAACCCCATTATCTCCCAAAATTATTAAATTTGTGCCCTCTCTCTCCTCCTCCTCCTCCTCCTCCTCTCCCATTCCCCTCTCCCTCCAGCGCACCATAGTCCTCCTCCTCCTCTCCTCCGTCCTCATCTCCCTCCTCTGGGTCAACCTCGGCCCCCTCATTCCCTCCCTCTCCTCCTCCTCATACGCTGAAAGTGGCAGTTGCTGAAAGAACAGAGAATAAAAAGGTTTTTCAGTATTTTTGTGATTAGTTAATGGAAGCCTAAATAATTACCTTTGTAGTGAAAATTGACAATTTGAAACATGGTGCTTCACAAGAGATTGGACTATAGATCCAGTGGCTATCGGGTTTCTCCGATGTCACGAGTTTCGAGATCAGGTAGGGTCTGTACATATACCTTACTCATTCTTGATTTGTTTGTTTGAATTTTCTTTAATTGTTTGCATTTTTTCATACAGGGAAAACGATCAGTTAGAAAGAAGGTCGATGACAAGAAGCAGATCAGTGCATTTGATCTGCTTGCCACTGTGGCGAGAGAATTGTTATCCTCAGAGAGAGAATTCTCCACATCCATGTAAGATATCTGAAGGAGCTAACATTAAGCAAGAGCAGCAAGACAATGAGATTCCATTCAAAGCTGAAGTCTTTGATCAGAGGAGCTGCAATGAAAGTGCATTGGGTTCTTCGGAATCTATGTTTAAGAGGCAGGTTGGTACTCCAAAATCCTTGGAGAAGAATGCTGGAGAATTGGTGGCTGAGGATGGAAACAAGAGGAGGGAGATGGGGACAGAGGAGAGGAGGAGGAGGACGATGGTGCGCTGGAGGGAGAGGGGAATGGGAGAGGAGGAGGAGGAGGAGGAGGAGAGAGAGGGCACAAATTTAATAATTTTGGGAGATAAGGGGGTTAAATGCAAAATTTCTCGCCTGAGTTTTGAGAAAAGTGTCTTATTGATAAAAAGTACGAGCTTTAGTGCCTTGTTGTTGCCGGAGTTTTTAAATATACCAAACTGGCAAAAACGAATATACCAATTTGGTATTTTAGCCCATTCACAAGTAAAAGTTGTGAGCTTTCTTTCATATCCTTACCTTCGTCTCTCCTTCCTTGCTTCTAAATCTTTGAATGTACGAAACTACTCTCCTTTCATAATTTTTTAATCAACGAAGAAGCAAAGGTACACTCATAGTTCATGTTGGATTAGAACTCAAAAGGTAAACAGTAAAGGGTTTTTTCGGTATTAGTCCCTTGAGTCTTTCATAGTTTGAAATTGTTTCCTTAAATCATTGAAATTGTTATGGTACCTTGACGCAGCGCGGAAGTTGTAACCTCGGAATCCACCAAGGGTGTTCTCTGAATCCACAAAGAACGATCTTCGAATCCACGAAGAGCTTCGAATCCACGAAGAAATATTGAGGAAAACTAAATTTTATTAATTAAAAGTTATGCCTCTAGGGCTTACAAGACTCTTCTTAAATAGAAAAAGAAACAAGACTCCTACAATGATTCTAATTCCTACAATAACTCTCTCTAATTCCTACAAGGACTCTGAACTAACCAAAAATAGTAAAAAATCCTAAAATATTAAAACTCCTAAAAAGACTCTTTATGATTAGAAAAGTCCACCGGTCAAATCTGAGATCAAATCAGATTTGTTTCCTAAACAAAACAGACTCCAACTTTATTACTAAAAATAAACTAAAGGCTGATTATTTTCGGATTTCAGCCAAATCTGGGTATAACTGATGAGATTGTAAAAATCTGACAATCTAGTTGGCTCCGTCTCGTCGAGATAGGCGATTTACACATATAATATGTCAGAATCCACCTTCCGGATTGAAAGATATGATTGTTTCTTTGCGGAAGTATAGATCTGTATTTAGCTCGTGAATGTCCAAATCATCCATTAAATTTTCGATTAAGCGTCCTACATCAGTCTCCCATTGTTGAAAGAAGCTCGTCCTCGAGCTTATATTTGCTTGAATAGTATCTGCCTTGTACTTAGCATTGATTTTCTTCATCTGTTGTTTTGCCTCTTCAGCTAGGACTTCTTCTGACTCAAATTCTTGAATAAATTTTTCACACACCATGGTTACTTGTCTGACAGCATGTGGATCTGCAATTGACTTGAAAAACTCCTCAAAATATGTTCCATGTTGCTTCTCATATTCTAGTGCTGAAAGTATCATCACCTTGAAATTATTAACAATCTTTGCTTCCAGAGAAGAGAACCCCGCGTCATACTCCATACACAATTCTTTTATCTCCTTTGTCTCTAGCCCTCCACCAAGCAATTCACACATACCATCAATTGCATCACTCTCTATTTTATCTTTCTCCTCTATCAGGACAACATCAATATGTGCAATATCACTCTCAACCACTTTAAGAATATCATGCATATCATCCATCTTCACTATCATATCACCATCATGAATCTCATGCATATCAAGTGTTTGCTCCTTAGGAGGAATTTCGGTAGATGCAGGTTCTTCTGTTACAACCAAATGATAGACCTCTTCAGATTGCTTCAAGTTTTCTGTTAAAGTCTCGTTATTTGTCACTAAATGTTTCTTCTTCTCAGTAGCTTTTATCTTAAATGGCTCCTTTTCTGTAAGAGACTTGAGCACAATTCGACGTCCATCTTTCTTAAAGATATAAACATTGTCTCTGCTTGGGTAGCTCCATTATTGAATTGTCATGGCCTACCTAAAATCATATGACAAGTATCCATCTCGACCACTTCGCACAAAACCTCATCAATATAAGTTCGGCCAATGGAAAAACGTACCCGACACTTCTCATCGTTCTGCACAACATTGTCCATGCTAATCCAGTCGATCATATAGAGAGGTGGGTGTTTCTCTATCTTCAGTCCTAACTTCTCCACCATACGCCGAGAGACAAGATTCTTGCTGCTGTGATGATCAATTATAACATTACAAATCTTCTGCATCACGGTACATCTCGTACGAAAGATATTATGCTCTGGAGGTGGTTCTTCTTTCTTTATTACTTCTTCACTGCTCTTCCCAACTCTTATGTCTTGCTTAAGATCATTGTCGTTGTTCAATTTATCATATGGAGTCGGATCACGTCGTTGGTGACCATCAACGCGATTTTGAACTCCTACCGTGTTCAGACGCTCCACTGCCGACGCAAGTCGCTCTACGACAGTCTTCATCTGATTAACATTGGTCTTTAGCACGTCGAACTCAGTTCGAGAAATATGGGCTTCATCACCTGCCATCGGATCGGAGGAACAAGGCTCTGATACCAATTGACGCAGCGTGGAAGTTGTAACATCGGAATCCACCAAGGGTGTTCTCTGAATCCACAAAGAACGATCTTCGAATCCACGAAGAGCTTCGAATCCACGAAGAAATATTGAGGAAAACAAAATTTTATTAATTAAAAGTTATGCCTCTAGGGTTTACAAGACTCTTCTTAAATAGAAAAAGAAACAAGACTCCTACAAGGATTCTAATTCCTACAATGACTCTCGCTAATTCCTACAAGGACTCTGAACTAACCAAAAATAGTAAAAATTCCTAAAATATTAAAACTCCTAAAAAGACTCTTTATGATTAGGAAAGTCCACCGGTCAAATCTGAGATCAAATCGGATTTGTTTCCTAAACAAAACAGACTCCAACTTTATTACTAAAAATAAACTAAAGGCTGATTATTTTCGGATTTCAGCCAAATCCGGGTATAACTGATGAGATTGTAAAAATCTGACAATCTAGTTGGCTCCGTCTCGTCGAGATAGGCGATTTACACATATAATATGTCAGAATCCATCTTCCGGATTGAAAGATATGATTGTTTCTTTGCGGAAGTATAAATCTGTATTTAGCTCGTGAATGTCCAAATCATCCATTAAATTTTCGATTAAGCGTCCTACATCATACCTCAAATCATAAATTATTTTGAAATTGGTCCCTCAAGTCATTGAAGTTTCTGTTAGGTCCTTTGGTTCTTGAGTTATTTTGAAATTAATCCCTAGAGGAAAAGTAGTAACCGATTGGATTACCAAGTAAAATAAATCACTCTAGATTATCAGGTCCCCAAATACTCATAATTTACTTCAAATTGATCATTCCAATTGCTATTTCTACTCTTGATTGGAGGGAATAATTTCAAAATAGCTTAAGAATTGAGGGACCGAATAGCATTTTTTGCGATTTGAGGATCTAATTTCAAAATAACTTAAGATCAGAGGTACCTAACATCAATTTTGATGATCTGAGGGACTGGTTCAAAATATGAAAGATTTGAGGGACTATATTAAAGAAAGTTGACAACTAGAGACCAAGGGATACTTATTAGTTGCTATATAAATTGGGGTTTTGACACGAATATATAAATTAGGGTGAAGAATTTCATCAAGGGATTTAAAATATGAAATATTTTGATGATTCTTTTTGTAATAAGCATTAAAACCATAACTATCATATTGAGCCTTTAGATATAGGCAGTGACTATTTTAATCCTTTTTAAAAGGTTTCAAAGCACAGCAAAGCATTGATTTTCAATACATTCTACAGCGATTCAACTAATTTCGCGGTTGAAAAGTATGAAGCGTAAAAAAAGAAATAAGCTGAGTTTTTCAACACAGAATTGATTATTATAAATCGATCCTCTAAAAAAAAGACTAATCAAAATATATCTAGAAAAAAGATTAAAAACATAAGAAACTAACTACTTAACATAACAAACAAGACTAAAATAAAACTAGCTAGCTACAACTAGCAGTATTTGATAAAGTCAAAATTTCAAGAAAAAAAATACCATTCTCGAGACATTACATATTACTTGCTGAGTCCCACTAGGGGCACACCCTCAACCACACTCCCAACCACACCCCCACACTCTCTATAGTGCTAGTGGGTCATGCAAGATATTTTTAAAAAAATATCATGCATGGTCCACTAACACTATAGAAAGTGTGAGGGTGTGATTGAGAGTGTACCCTAACATTATTTTTACTTGTTAGTTATTAACATTGCTCCACATGAATAAAATAAATAAAAGAATTATTAAAAAAAATAAAGTTTGTCCTCAACGAGTGCCCTTTCAACTAGGGGTGTCCAAAAAGCCCGCCGGCCCGGGCCCAGCCCGGAGCCCGGCCCGGGCCCGGTTTTGTGCCCGGCCCGGATTGATTTTTTTTATTTTTAGTTTTTTATATTTTTTATATTTTTATATGTATTATATATGTATAATATATGTATATATAAATATATATAATATGTATAATATATGTATATATAATATATTTTTATATATGTATAATATATGTATATATAATATATTTCTATATATGTATAATATGTCATATGTGTGTATATATATACTCTCTCTTAGTATATAAGTACATATATAAGTATACTCTCTCCTATATATATATTCTCTCTTATATAAGTATATATAAGTATACACTCTCTTATATATGTATAATATATATGTGTGTGTATATATATATACTTTCTAAGTATATATGTATATATAAGTATACTCTCTCTTATATATGTATACTCCCTCTTATATAAGTATACTCTCCTTAGTATATAAATATATATAAGTATAGTATATTATAACGGCTACTTCTTCCTCATTGGCCCAACGGGCAACGGCTACTTATGCGATTCTCTCTCTCTCTCAAGTTATAACTTATAAATATATACAATATATTTACATATAATATATGTATATATAATATATAGTTACATAATAATTTATAAGTATATACTAATACATAATTATATAAAATATATTAATGTTAAACTAATTTTTAGCATTTTTTTATCAAAAGAAAAGAAAAGAAAAGAAATTTAAAAAAACCTAGTTGGGATGTACTTATCTATTGTGATGCGATGAATTCCAAAATAAATTTATAGTTATAATTTGTAAATGATTTATTAATTATTAATAAAGAATTTATTTTTATAATTTTTTATTTGTAATTTATGTCATTTTAAGTGATTAATAAAATTATTGTTTTTTATTATTTTTTTGTCTTTTTTGTATAATTTAAATTTTAAATAGATTTAAAAAATAATAATAAACCGGACCGGCCCGGAACCCGGCCCGGGGTACCCGGGTCTGGGCTCCGGGCTCCGGTTTTGCCCGGCCCGGCCCAGATGGACACACCTATTTTCAACTATATTAACTCCTAAAAAAGCAGATTAACGATGGAGGGCAGCTTATATCACTTTAAGAATACATAAACATTTCCTAAATAAATAAATAATAATAAAAAGAATCCATAAACAAAATTCATCTTGCAAACAGCAAAAACTAAGCTCAACTCCTACAATTGTTGAATAAGTTTAACTTAGTGGGTGGATTTTTGGTTGAGATGAAATAGAGCTGCAAAAGCAAAATAGTTGAGTTAAAAATTAAGGAGCAAAATTAATCCCTGCATTGCTGCTATGACAAGGTACATTGTATATAAAAATGCTAGAAATGAAGTGGATTTAAAAAATAATTTGGTAAAGTATCTTTATTATACTGATGAGTGTTGCTTTTAAAATAGATATAGACTAACTTTGAGTTTATTAGCCAAATTTTTTTTTTCAAGAAATGCATAGGCTTTAAAATAAAATGCAGTAAAATTTTAGGTTTAAAAATAAATGAGGTAAGACTTTAGGATTATAGACAAAAACACATTTATTGGCAAGTGGGTGGGTCTAAAACAAATGGGGGGAAGATTTGGTTTTGTATGCAAAAAGACAAAAAGGACGAGGATAAATTGTAGCCATCAAGGATCGAAATCTAGACCTACTATATGTGAAAGGGAAAATTGCTTCTAGCCCCCAAAATAATAATAATTATACTCCCCCCATCCAAGACTTTTTCAAAGCTCCTAAAACCCTTAAAATCAAACTCACAATTATTTTAGACCCCAAAACTACAAATTGAACCCCTCATGTGTACTTTCAAACATTTAAAGACCATAATACCCACTCCCCCCCCTCTCTCTCTCTCATGATGTCACTATAGACATGAATGATGATTAGAAATGGGTTTTTGAGGTGAAAAATAATAGTTCCCTCCAAATTCTTCTAACGGCATCGACATCGGCGACAGAAGTTTCTTGGTATTCGTTCATGAGGCGAAGAGTACTTTATTTTCCTCATGACAAAGAAGATTGGGATCTATGTGAGTTACGATGAATTTAGTATCGCCGTTCCCAAGAAAAAGACGAGAACTCCGGCGACTCCCAATGTAAGCTGCAAAGTAATAATTTATTTGATTCTAAGTGCTATATTTTCGCCCTTTTTTTAGCTTTTGTTCTAGTTTTTTAATTAAATTATTACTGTGTAATTTCCTCCTTTTTTGACTTATACTTGAATCTGAGTGCTATATTTTTTTTCTTATTTTACATATTGTTGTAAATTTTTTTAAATTCGATGACTTGAGATTAAAACAGAATCTATAAAACGCTAGGTTTGGCTTGGCTAATGGGTTAATTATGCGATTAGTTTATTTGTGAAGGGTGGTCCTGGTTAAAAATATCAAGTATTTTAAACACTTTATTTTCTTTATGAGTTAGTTGTTAAGTAACTACGTTTGTTATTAAGGTTATGAGTTAGTTGTTAATGTTATAAGTTGGTTGTTAACCTTATGAGTTTGATGTTAATATCGGTAGAGTTATGAGTTGGTTGTTAAGATTACGAATTGGTTGTTAAAGTTATGAGTTGATTGTTAACCTCAGTAGGGAGTTATGAGTTGGTTGTTACGGTTATAAGTTGGTTGTTAACCTTATGAGTTTGTTGTTAACCTCAGTGGAGAGTTGTAAGTTGGTTGTTAGAATATGAGTTGGTTATTAATCTTATGAGTTTGATGTAATATTGGTAGAGAGTTATGAGTTGGTTGTTAACCTTATGAATTGGTTGTTAAGATTATGAGTTGGTTGTTAAGGTTACGAGTTGGTTGTTAAGGCTATGAATTGGTTGTTAATGTTATCAGATGGTTATTAACCTCGATAGAGAGTTATGAGTTAGTTGTTAACAACTAATTGCTTCTGGCACTCATCTATAAAGGTTAACAACCAACTTATAATCTTAACAAACAACCCATAACTCTCTACCGAGATTAACAACCAACTTATAACCTTAACAACCAACTCATAACCTTAATAACCAATTCATAAGGTTAGCAACTAACTCGTAACATTAACAACCAATTCATTATCTTAACAACCAACTGGTATCCTTAACAACCAACTGATAATCTTAACAACCAACTCATAATCTTAATAACCAGCTCGTAACCTTAACAACCAACTGATAGTCTTAACAATCAAATCATAATGTTAACAATCAATTCATAACATTAACAACCGACTCATAACCTTAACAACAAATTCATAACTCTCTATCAATGTTAATATCAAACTCATAAGGTTAACAACCAACTCATAACCTTAACAACAAACTCATTACCTTAACAACTAACTCATAAGGAAAATAAAGTGTTTAAAATACTTTATATTTTTAACCAAGATCACCCTCCACAAATAAAATATTTGCATAATTAACCCATTAGCCAAGCCAAACTCATCGTTTTATTATTTTCAAATTGACCCCTCACCGACACCGACAAAACGAACCTCAGACTTTTATAGACTCTGCTTCAATCTCAAATCATCGATTTTAAAAAAATTACAATAATATGTAAAATAACAAAAATAATAATATAGCACTCAGATTCAAGTACAAGTTTAAAAAGGGGAAAAATTACATCGCAACTCACTTTGATCCCAATCTTCTTTGTCTTAAATGATCCAAACTTGACTCTAGCCCTAGTTTCAAGATCGATCTCTAAAGGTAAGTTGCTTTTTTTCTTCAGATCGACAAACATCATCCAATCGACGCTCTGTCCTTTGCTCGTCACCACCATCTTCAAGATCGCAGTGTTTTTCGCCTCATGAACGAACACCGGAAAAGTTCTATCACCAATGTTTACGCCGTTGGAAGAATTTGGAGGGAACTAGGAATCCCCCCTCCCCCCAATTCATTTCTAATCATTATTCATGCCTACAGTGACATCATGAGAGAGAGAGAGAGATTTCTAATCATTATTCATGCCTACAGTGACATCATGAGAGAGAGAGAGAGAGTATTATGGTCTTCAAATGTTTGAAAGTACACAGAAGGGGATTTTGGGGGCTAAAAGAATTGTGGGTTTGATTTTAGGGTTTTTGTGAGCTTTGAAAAAGTCATGGATGAGAGGAGAATACTTGTTATTATTTTGGGGGCTAGAAGCAATTTTCCCTATCTGAAAAGAGTGAGTTGTACCACGAAGCCAAATGGTTAATTTTTATATATTTGGTCTTTAACTTGTAGAGTATATGTCATTAAATATGAACCGTAGCTAAGCATTATTCATCTCTAATAACTTTAGTATATAGTATGTTGCGCATTTTGCGGAAGCGTGCTTGCACACCAAACGAGTCGATATGACACGAGAGAAGAGAACCAAATCAAATCACGAGTGCAATCAACCAAATACGACACAAATCAAACCAAACACAGAGATTTACGTGGTTCAGCAATTGCCTACGTCCACGGGGAGAGAATGGGAAGATTTCACTATATGGAGGAGAAATACAACGGGTTACAACTCACAAAATCACTCAAATATAACCTTAACCAAAGCTCTCAACTCCCTCACAATATCTCCCTCTCAAAGTGCTCAAAAGTCTCTCATTTCTCTGCTTAAGAAACCCTAAAAACATGTTTGTATTTATATCAAAACACAAACCAAAACTAACTGGGAAAACCGAACATGCCCAATTACCTGCTTCCCGGTCGACCGGACACATGCCCGCGGTCGACCGGCCAAAAACACAATTTTTCAGCCCTGTAAACAGCATACTGTCGGTTGACCACACGATCGTGGCGGGTCGGCCGACCCGAACAGGTTTTCGTACCCTGTATTGTGTACGAAATCGCACACGATCGTGGCGGGTCGGCCGACCCGAACAGGTTTTCGTACCCTGTATTGTGTACGAAATCGGCTGACCGGCCTATGCCGTTCAGTCGACCGACCTACAAACAAACTATATAGGCTGATTTTTCATGTTTTCTTCAATTCTTTTGCCGCTTTCAATAATTTTCCACCTCGGTGAAGTTTTCCCAAAACTGAGCCGACACCAAACATGAGCACCACTACGTCATCTCACTAAATTCGGATACACCAATGTAGTTATCTACGTACCCCCTCTCCTAAGGGATCAAGCCATCCGTAGTTCATCCAAATGGTCGCGAACGACCTCAACAATCACGAATTTGCAACAAGTTTCTATAATGATTGAACTTTTTTCTCGGAACCACCTTTGTAAGCATATCCACTGAACTATCTTTTGTGTGGACCTTAACAAGCTCCACATCTCCATCTTCAATAACATCTAGAACTAAGTGATAACGAACATCGATATGCTTTGTCCTCGCATGAAAGACCTGATTCTTCACCAAATAAATAGCACTCATGCTATCACAATAAATGGTAACAGATCGTTGTGAAACACCAAGATCCTCTAAAAGTCATCGAAACCAAATAGCCTCCGTAATCACTATATACTCTACCTCCATCGTAGACAAAACCACTATAGACTGCAAGATGCATCTCTAACACACAGGCGCACGGGTCAAAGTGAACACATACCTCGTCGTCGATCGGTGTTTATCCAAATCTCCAGCGTAGTCTGAATCTACATATCCACTACATAGCTGCCCACCACTAGTGTCCCGCTCAAAAACCAAACCAACGTAGAGAGTACCTCAAATGTACCATAAAATCTATCTTACGGCATCCCAATGACCCAGACCCGGGTCGTGCATGTATCTAGAAACCATGTTCACTGCCTGTAACAAATCCAGCCTCGTATAAACCATGATGTACATCAAACTCCCAACTGCGCTCGCATATGGATTCTTCGACATTAACTCTTGATCTTCAACTATCTTCGATGAAATGTCAGCTGAAAGCTTCAAATTGACTCCCAATGGTACACTAACTGACTTTGTTTCTATACTCACATTGAACCGTTGTAGAACCTTTTTCAAATAAGCCACCTGTGTCAAACTAATTCTGTCCTTGTCTCTGTCTCTGCCGATCTCCATCCCCAAAATGCGCTTAGCTTCACTCAAATCCTTCATCTCGAACTCGCTCGAAAGATGAATCTTTAATATATCTATCGCGGATCTGGAAGTAGAAGCAACTAACATGTCATCAACATAAAGCAATAAATAAATATACGCACCTCCATTCAACTTGTGATAGTAAACACAAGGATCAAACTGGCTTCTAATGTACGAATGACTGATCATGAACCCATCGAATCACTTATACCACTGTCGAGGAGATTACTTCAAATCGTATAGCAATTTTTTCAATCTACAAACCAATTTATCCTTCCATGCAGCTCAGAATCCTAATGGCCGAGTTATATAGATTTTCTCATCAAGATCACCATGAAAAAAATACTGTTTTCATATCCAATTGATCTAACTTTAAACCATATTGTGCCACCAAAGCTAGCAAAATCCGAATCAAAGAATGCTTCACCACCGGAGAGAAAATCTCATTATAATCAATACATTCTTCCCGTGCATAGCCCTTCGTAACCAACCTAGCTTTGAATCTCACGTGAGTGTCTTCAATGCCCTCCTTCTTCGTATACACCCACTTGCAACCAATAGCCTTCTATCCTTTTGGAAGCTCAACAAGCTCTCATGTGTCGTTCCTATAAAGAGACTCTATCTCCTCCTGCATAGCCACCTGCCACAAATCAGCCTCTGAGCTCTGCTCAGCCTCTCTAAATATAGTAGAAACCATCTCATCGACACTATCAACCAGAAGTGCATACGCAACAACTATGTCTGTATACCTAGCTGGCATCCGTATGTCTCTCCTCTGTCTCTGAACCACAATAGAATCCTAAACCTGAGCCATCGGTCCCTGATCCTGCTCAACTATACATGTATCCTTCAAATCATCACCGTGCTTGCCTGACATCACCTCAGTTAGAACTCTAATGGATACAGTCTCATCTGGATAATGTGGAGTTGCATTAATCTCCACCACCTACGATGTCTCCAATGTCAGGCCACTCTCCACCTGATGAGAGTTGGGAAGCTTCAAAATAGAAGGCTCATTAAATGTGACGTTTCTACTTAGAACAATCTTCTTATCAACTAAATCCCAAAGCTTGTATCCTTTGACATCACGCTTGAATCCCACAAATATGACATTCCTAGCTCGATATTCCAATTTATCTATTTTAACATGATAAAATACAGGGTACCCAAATACCTTAAGCTGATCATAATCGTGTGTTGGCTCTTACGACCACATTTCCATAGGGGTCTTCCCCTCAATCGTAGATGAATGCAGTCTATTAATGAGGTAGCTCGCATAAGAAAGTGCCTCACCCAAAGATTTTCTCTAAACCACTCTGCGATAATAAACATTGGACCTTCTCCAGTAAAGATTGGTTCAACCTTTCTGCCATCCCATTCTGCTACAGGGTGTGACTAACTGTGAAGTGCCTCTCTATACCCTCGTCTCAACATAGCTGCTGAAAGCAGTCAAAAGTATACTCATCGCCGTTGTTGGATCGCAACGTCTTAATCTTTCTCCTAGTCTATAGTTCCAATTTCTTCATCCACTCCACAAATATCTCTAGGACTTCATTCTTCTCCATCATGGTGTACACCCAACAACGCTTAGAATAGTCATCTACAAACGTAACGAACTAATGTCGACCACCAAGTGATGCCGTCTTGGTAGGACCCTAAACATATGTGTGCACGTAGTCTAAGATGCCCCTCTTTGTCACGTCCTGCTTCACAAAATACCTAGGAATCGGAACGTGAACAAGCTCGTGACGTATTAGATCAAGGAGAATAAATAAAAATAAATATTTCTCCTTAACCTAATACGCTAAGCGTCAAGAAATAAATACAATACAAAATAACAGGTCCCCGATCACAGATAGTGAGAATATAATGAACAACACAGAATAAAATAATACATATCACAAATAAATATCATCCAAGACATAATATCCGGGTCAATATGCCCTTATACAAAACTGAACAAATGAATACTGGAGAGATATAAAAATACACTGATCAAAAGGAAAAGGAAAAGCTACAAAAGTAAACTGGAACCATCAACTAATAAATAAAAAGAATAGGTTTTGGCTCCTTCTTCTGCTCCGTCTACAAGACACTCCTGCTGAGAATCATCTGGCTTTGAACCTATTCTTCCTCTAAGTCTGACATACACCAGAAAAAACAGGTGTACGTCAGCGTGCATGGCACACGATAATATCCCACAAGGGAGAAAAGAATGATCGAATGACCAAGGCGAAAACATGTAATAATAATAATAGAAGTATGATATTGAAATTTAAATGTAATCTACCACTATAATATAATTGTTTGTTGGAAATTTACGGTAAAAAGACAATGAAAGAAAAATTTGACTTGTATTCCTCTCAAAATCAATTACAATTTGGATTCCGATTACAAAAGAGAGGAGAACGAATTTGATTCTCCCCTTTGTTTAATTCTGGGTTCTTCACGGTGGCGATGAGATGCCTCCCTCGAATGCTCGCGTCGAGTTTGCTTCTCGTTGACGATCCGAACGTCTTGATTCACTGGAACGATGTCTTCTCCTCACGATTTGACGCTGTGGAGAACTTGCGTGGCAAGTCTAAAACTCTTGATGAGTTGATAACTCTGATCGAGTTTAAAAAGAGTCTTAAAAATAACTCTTAACGAGTTAATAACTCAGAGTGAGTTTTAGAAGACTTGCAAAGCAAGTTTTAGAACTCTTGATGAGTTGATAACTCTGAACGAGTTTGAAACTCTATGGAAGAGTTGATTTAAACCGAAAGTTCGGTTAATCAGCCAAGGGAATGCTCCTGTTGTCGATCTCCAAAATCCCAGCCGAAGGATGAAGGCTCTTCTTCTTTGCTACCAAGCTTGCTCTTGACTGAATCTCCCTCTGTTGATGAGAAAAAATTCGATCTCTTAACTCAATCGAATTTCTGGTATTTATAGGGGATTAAGGGTGGTAACTACCCCCTTAATCCACTCTTAAGTGGGGCGAAAATCCCTCAAATCGTGGGGGAAAAATAGTTCCTGGAATTGTTCATTGCGTGCTTTGAACAAGTCAAACGCTGAAAAATAGCGTTCAGGGCCCGAACTCTGCGTTTTTAGATTAAAAACACAGAGTTGGGCCTATTTTGGTGGCTGAACGCACAGGCAGATTCTCTGTGCTAGGGCGTTAGAACGCAGAGCTGAACTCTGCGTTCAGCAGCTCAAGCAACACAGGCGCACAGGCCACGTTTGGGCTTTAACTCTGCGTCCAAGGCTTAGGACGCAGAGTTAAATCCCTGTTGGAGATTTGAGACGCACAGGCCGCATGCACTCTGAAATTGGAAATGCACATGTCGCTGGTGCATTGAAGTTCAATTCTGCGTCCAGAGTTTGGGGCACATAGTTGAGTCTGTCGAAGAACGCACGTTACGTGTGCGTTTTGTGCTTCAACTCTGCGTTACAGAGTTAGATGGTTGCTGGAGAACGCACATGTTGTGTGCGTTTTGCATTTGAGAAACGCAGAAGTGAATTTCTGCGTTTGAGAGAGATTGTTGACTTGTAACCTCGTCTATTATGATATTGCAAAGGCCATTGCTTATTGATCTTTGCCTGTTATAAAATATGAGAGTCGTCAGATTGTAACTCCCCCCATTGCTTATTGATCTTTGCCTGTTATAAAATATGAGAGTCGTCAGATTGTAACTCCCGATGTTGATTATGAATGCTGTTAAATTAGAGCTTTCATCAATTGTCGTGAAGGTCGTCAGATTGTAGCCTTCTACGTGAATGTCCTCAAATTATAGCCTTCTAGAAGTCGTCAGATTGTAACTTCCATCATCGGTGTTTGATGGGGGATCAACTATCTATTGTGATTTTTAGACAGCCTACAGAACCCCCTCCAAAGTTTTCTAAAGTTCGCGGTTGACTGGGACGAATTTTCGGAATACTTTGGATCTCAACTCTGATCTTGGAGCTGTTGATTCCTTGTCACAAAGGAGTTGTTCTCTGCACTCGCTTCGAAGGCAGCTTGGTTGAAGGGATTTTCCACGCAAGACCTGTGTGAAGGTATGCGCCATAATCCTGCTTCTGGAATGTGGGGGTGGACCCTGCATTTTGAACTTGAAAGACGGGTTTCACCCTTGCATGTTGAATTTGGAATACGGGTGTGACCTCGGCGTTCGGTTTTTGCATCGCGGGTCTAACCTCAACGTTTTGACTTAAGACATGGGAGCGGCTTCCGTGTATTTTTGACTAAGTCTTTGAGACTTGTCTTTGGCGCATCTGTTTTAAGTCTCGACTCACATCTATTAAGCTGATGGGCCTGCAAATGTGCGTAGGATTTTTGGCAAACCCTCAGCCATCAACGGATTTGATAAGCCTTTACCGATTACCGTTTGAGTCGGGCTAGCATGTGAATTATCTAGGTCCGTTCCACATGTAACGTTGTGCTAAGAGAATGAACTCTCTTAGTCTTGATGCTATGATTTTGAATACATAGACTTTGTCATTTTGACGGGAAAAGACTAACCGGCAACGCGTGTTAGGCGTAGACTTATCTCTTATTAGGGATCGAGATAAAGTCCCCCATGCGTGTGAGGCATGGATTTTGATGTCCTTTTCACGGTAAAAGACTAACCGGCAACGCGTGTTAGGCGTAGACTTATCTCTATTTAGGGATCAAGATAAAGTCCCCCATGCGTGTGAGGCATGGATTTTGATGTCCTTTTCACGGTAAAAGACTAACCGGCAACGTGTGTTAGACATTGACTTATCCCTACTTAGGATTCAGGATAAAATTCCCCATGCGTGTAAGGCATGGATTTCGGCGTTATTAATAACGACCTGCTACGATATTGAATACGTAGGCTTTGCTATTATTACGGGAATAGGCTACCCGACAACATGTGTTAGATGCAGACTTATCTCTAATTAGGGATCGAGATAAAGTCCCCCATGCGTGTGAGGCATGGATTTTGATGTCCTTTTCACGGTTAAAGACTAACCGGCAACGTGTGTTAGACGTAGGCTTATCTCTAATTAGGGATCGAGATAAAGTCCCCCCATGCGTGAAGGCATGGATTTTTGGTGTCGTTTCTTCCTGTGTGGCTTGAAACACCGAAAGAAAGTTGGAAGTGTCAGAGGTATAGTATTAACTTGGCACGAATTTTCACCTAAGGTGAAATTCAAAAATTTTCTTTATTATCACTAGGATAATTCTAGAAAATCTTTAAAACGCTGGGGATTTTATAATGAAAACTTGTTATTCTTGTTGAAAAAGAATTAACAAGTTCATTGGGGGGTTGACTGTTAGAGGTGTTATGTTAACATAACAGTATTTTATGGACCTATCGCTCTATTGAAGAGAGTCGATAAGTTAATTTGATCATCAGAGGTGTGGTGTTAACTTGACGGGTTTGTGGACCTATCGCTCCATTGAAGAGAGTCGATAAGTGGATTTTGTCAGAGGTGTAGTGTTAACGTGACAGGATTTGTGTTGCGATTGGAGCAACTTTGAGGACTTATCATCCTATTGATGAGGATTGATAAGTGGGTTGTCAGAGGTGTATTGTTAACGTGACAAGCTTTGTGTTGCGATTGGAGCAACTTTGGGGACTTATCATCCTATTGACGAGGATTGATAAGTGGGTTGTCAGAGGTGTATTGTTAACGTGACAAGATTTGTGTTGCGAATCGCTCTATTGAAGAGAGTCGATAAGTGGATTTTGTCAGAGGTGTAGTGTTAACGTGACAGGATTTGTGTTGCAATTGGAGCAACTTTGGGGACTTATCATCCTATTGACGAGGATTGATAAGTGGGTTTTGTCAGAGGTGTAGTATTAACGTGACAGGATTTGTGTTGCAATTGGAGCAACTTTGGGGACTTATCATCCTATTGACGAGGATTGATAAGTGGGTTTTGTCAGAGGTGTATTGTTAACGTGACAAGAATTTGGAGTGATGCAAACTGAATGCATACTCTGTGGGGATGATGATCGTCAGAAGTGTAATGTTAACTCGACGATGTGAAAGATTCGTTACTCTTAATCCAGTGGATTCCAAGTAACCAACCCCCAGTCTTGATGAAGACTTAGCAGGGGAATAAAAAAGAGGTAGACAAGGCACATCACCTAGTGGGGCACTATCCATGAAGTCGGAATAGAGTCACCTCACCAGGTAGGCCATTATCTGATGAGTTTGACTATCAGAGGTAATTGTTAACGTGATAGTTGTTGGAGGCCCGGCATCCTACTGAAGAGGATTGACTTCAGTGGCCGTAGTATCTTTCCCTTCTGACTGGGAAGAGTGAGCCTGGTCCGGTTGCTCAGGAGAAGATTGGGCTTGGTCTGATTGCTCGGGCTGATCCTGCCTACTTTGTTCTTCAGCTTTGATCCTGGCAATAATTTTTTGAGCCTGCTAGCCTTGAGAGATTAGTTGTTTCCAAGAACGGCATTCTGCAACTCCTATTCGGGCTAGGAGGTCGGTTTGCAAGTTGTGTCAATAGGTCTCTACTAAGGTAGACTGTATCATACCTGACGAACACCGGAGAGCCATGGTTCGGAACCTTTTGACGAAGGCTTTGATGGACTCCCTCTTCTTATGCTTAGTAGCGAGAAGGGAATGAATGGAGACTTCTGTATCATCTTCAAAGAATCTTGACAAGAAGAGTCTCTCTAGATCCGCCCACTTTTGGATACAGCCCGCAGGCAGTTTCCTGAACCATTCAAAGGCAATTCCCTTGAGGGTGCCAATGAACAATCGAACCAGTATGGCATCGTTTGATATTACATTTCCAGTCTGTGACTTGAAATGATAAATATGTTGGTTCGGTGATCCCGTGCCGTCAAAAATTTGTAGCGTCGGGACCTTGAACTTTGGAGGATATGGAGCTGCATCCCATTCGACAGGATAGGGCCTGATAACTCCCTCATCTTGGAGCTCGCTTCTGTTAGCAATGGCTTTGAGGCGGGCTTCCAATTCTTCTATTTTGGCAGACTGAAGATTCTGCTCGTTCTCCGTCTCTCTTCCTTCATCAGAGGAAGATTCCAGGCTGTGGGCTTCTTGGTCAGAAGCCGCATCATCAACCACTTTTCCCTTCCCTTTGCTTGTGTGAGGTCGGGATGAAGATGCTTTTCCTCTCCGGGAAGATTCTTGCCTAAGCGGCGAATCTGTCTCCTGAGATTTGGCCTTGTCTGCGACGATTTGAGTCAACATGGCCATGAGTTCATTGATGGCCTCCTGCTGAGATTTGAGCATGGCCTCCTGTTCATCAAGTCTCTTTGAAAGGTCTTCAGAATGTTCTGCCATGTGGGCGAAGCTCTCATGCCCAACGAAAGAGCTTGATGATTGGGACTCCGCAATGGCTGAGTGTTCGTCATCGGAATTAGTTCCTCTGGCTAAACTCCAATAGTTGACAGGGGGAATGGCTCCTGTTCGAGTCCGAGTACGTTGGTAGATTCCTTCAAACTCGTTAGTGATCTCTCTGACGCTTGGAGAATGATCTGTCTCTGACTCGTCAGAACTAAAGGTTGATGATCTCCCTCTACCAACCATGTTAGAAGTGACTCCAAGGTTTTCATCCTCTAAAGTCTTTTTCCTGTGAGGATGTCGTCGATTATTGAGCAAAACGACATTCGTTGGTATCGACAGCAATTCCCGCAAGTCAGAGACTTGGGATGAACCTCTCACGGAGCATGAGGGTAAAGATGGAACCCCCTGTCCGTTAAAGGATGGGACTGGTTCTTGGCAAACATGAATTTTAAATCCATGTTGATCATTTTGAACACGACGAATCACATCGTGTTCTAAAGAAGGAACACGAGGGTCGTGTTTAGCTTGATTAATGCAAGACCAAAGTCTACGTTTTGCTAGTAAAACGCAGTCCTGCGATCTGCGTTCGGATTCTGAAACGCACTCCTGAGAGTTGCGTTCAGTTTGCGAAACGCACTCTTGAGAGTTGCGTTTTGGTTCTGGGACGCACTCCTGAGAGTTGCGTTCAGCCAGATCAACGCAGGTTTGATGTCTGCATTTAAATGATAGAACGCACTCCTGAGAGTTGCGTTTGAGTTCTGAAACGCACTCCTGAGAGTTGTGTTTTGGTTCTGGGACGCACTCTTGAGAGTTGCGTTCAGCCAGATCAACGCATGTTTGATGTCTACGTTTAAATGATAGAACGCACTCCTGAGAGTTGTGTTTGAGTTCTGAAACGCACTCCTGAGAGTTGCGTTCTGCCAAATTAACGCAGTTTTGAGGTCTGCGTTTTGATGTTAGAACACGCCTCTGAAAGCTGTGTTCTATCTGGGAAACGCACACCTGAGGGTTGCGTTTAGCTTGGCTTATGCAGAGCTCATGTTGAGGCTCGCAAACGTGGAGTTCGCGTTGATTGGAGGATCGGCTTTTTTGGAGTTGTGCCGAAGTCGAGTCTTCTCCTTTAGAGAGGGGACTGTATGAACAGTGCAACCCCCATGGGAGATAGTCTTTAAATGAGTTAGCTACAACTGGAGCTTTAGTCTCCTCGGAAACTTTGTGGATCTTGCGCATAGCCTTGGGGCTAAGGGATCCGGAGGAGAGGATCTCTTCGTACTTGGCTTGATCAAACTCGATAATCAGAGTTTCAACGGTCGTTCCAGTGAGATGAACGTCGGATTGCGCCACCACTTCTTCGTCAGAGAAGCTAGTCCCCAGCAGAGTCGCCATCTTTTGTTTGATGGAAATTTGCAGTAAAAAGACAATGAAAGAAAAATTGACTTGTATTCCTCTCAAAAATCAATTACAATTTGGATTCCGATTACAAAAGAGAGGAGAATGAATTTGATTCTCCCCTTTGTTTAATTCTGGGTTCTTCACGGTGGCGATGAGATGCCTCCCTCGAATGCTCGCGTCGAGTTTGCTTCTCGTTGACGATCCGAACGTCTTGATTCACTGGAACGATGTCTTCTCCTCACGATTTGACGCTGTGGAGAACTTGCGTGGCAAGTTTGAAGATAACTCTTGACGAGTTGATAACTCTGAACGAGTTTTAGAAGAACTTGCAGAGCAAGTTTTGAACTCTGATCGAGTTGATAACTCTGACGAGTAAAAGCCTTTTGACCGAATCTCCCTTTGTTGATCAGAGAAAATTCGATCCCCCAACTCAATTGAGTTTCTGGTATTTATAGGGGATTAAGGGTGGTAACTACCCCCTTAATCCGCTCTTAAGTGGGGTGAAAATCCCTCAAATCATAGGGGAAAAACAGTTCCTGGAACTGTTCATTGCGTGCTTTGAACAAGTCAAACGCTGAAAAATAGCGTTCAGGGCCCGAACTCTACGTTTTTAGATTAAAAACGCAGAGTTGAGCCTATTTTGGTGGCTGAACGCACAGACAGATTCTCTGTGCTAGGGCGTTAGAACGCAGAGCTGAACTCTGTGTTCAGCAGCTCAAGCAACACAGGCGCACAGGTCACGTTTGGGCTTTAACTCTGCGTCCAAGGCTTAGGACGCAGAGTTAAATCTCTGTTGGAGATTTGAGACGCACAGGCCGCATGCACTCTGAAATTGGAAACGCACATGTCGCTGGTGCGTTGAAGTTCAACTCTGCGTCCAGAGTTTGGGGCACATAGTTGAGTCTGTCGAAGAACGCACGTTACGTGTGCGTTTTGTGCTTCAACTCTGCGTTACAGAGTTAGATGGTTGCTGGAGAACGCATAGGTTGTGTGCGTTTTGCATTTGAGAAACGCAGAAGTGAATTTCTGCGTTTGAGAGAGGTTGTTGACTTGTAACCTCGTCTATTATGATATTGCAAAGGCCATTGCTTACTGATCTTTGCCTGTTATAAAATATGAGAGTCGTCATATTGTAACTCCCGATGTTGATTGTGAATGCTGTTAAATTAGAGCTTTCATCAGTTGTCGTGAAGGTCGTCAGATTGTAGCCTTCTACGTGAAAGTCCTCAAATTGTAGCCTTCTAGAAGTCGTCAGATTATAACTTCCATCATCGGTGTTTGATGGGGGATCAACTATCTATTGTGATTTTTAGACAGCCTACAATAATAATCAGAAGAATCCAAGAAAATTAACCAAATAACAAGAACATGCAGCTAGCGATCAGAATAACCATCCAAGTAAATAAAGTCATACAACTAGATGGGATTAATACTTAAAAATCTATAACAATAGATGTAGTACGTCGAACGAAATAATCCAAACAAGAAAACCCTCATGTATATACCATATGTCTCGAATTGTAGATAATTAAATATTAACTCCGATCTATATATGAAAAGGAAATACAACTGGCCTTCATCTCACAGGAATTCATACTCATCCAAGTGACGAAAACATAAGACTAACCATCCTATCTCAACAAAACTAACAAAGTCCATTATAAAACACGCAAGCATATTATTCTTGTTTTACATGTTATTTGAATTGGGAAAGAATATTTTCATGTATATAACCGGATCCCTGTAAACCTGTCCGAGGGCCGCCTTCAAGTCAAGTATTGGCCCTCTGGCCCATATATATAACACTCACGATATTACGATAACAGGAAAGCGTTGTGCCCGTTTATATATATGCTATATTCTCCGTCCAATTTCCCTTTATAACCCCATGTTTGTCATATTAATTACGCAAATGTATATGAAATATTGTGCACTAGCCACGAACTTACCATGGAACGACTTCTGTAAAATTATGAAAATAACCGTTACCCACAACACGTCCGATCAAGAGTGCATCGTCTAGTCAATGCTATAATAGTAATAGTCAAGAAAACCTCATACCGGGATATCGATATCAAGGGAACTCGGGACTCCTCACATCGGGATATCGATGTCGAGTGAGTATAGCGTTGCTTTGAAGCACGCTTATAAATCATACTTTTAACAAAAATCGTCTTTATATAAAGTCTCTCCTATTGGATAACAACTAGGTGATAAAACAACAAGCTTCCACACAGCTATTCATGTCAAGCAATCCTACACAGGTAATAATATATCACAGAATAATCTAATTAATTAACTCATAACAGATCTAGAAATTGAATTGCAAGTTAATAAATAATGGGATCTTGCACATAATAATTTACGATAAAACTAAGAATTAAAATAAAAATAATCGAGGTTCGGAATCTTGCCTCGGGGTTGTGTCGAATGATTCGTCACTGGCGACGCAGATCGGATCTGGCGCGGGGGAGTTGGACGGCAACTTCGGGGCAAAGAGCCACGACTATGGACGTTGAGCGGCTCGAGGAGGAGGTTGGTGAAGGTCGGATCTGGGGGTTGCAGGCAAGGAGGATGCGCTGGTCGTCGGAGTTGGACTCGGGGCGTGGGTGGTGGCATCGGGGTTCGACGGGGTGATGAGGGGTAGCGGCAGAGTGGATTTGGGCACGGTCAAGGCTGTCCAGCGATAGGAGACGGGGGGCTATAGTGAGGAGGACATATCTGGGGGTGTTGCGGGTTGCGCGGGGAAGGGACACGGCGAGATGGGAAGTGGTGCGGATAGGAAGGCTATGAGCGGTTCTGAAGGTGGCTGGAGCTGAGGTGGGGTGGCGTGTGTCGGAGCTTGGAGGGTAGTATTGGGCACATGGTCCGTCAGAAGGTTGTTTGGCGGGGCCTGAATGGTGGGCGAAAGGGGAGGGGAGGATGACGAGGAGGGGGGCTGAGTTCGTCGGCGCTCAGGGAGAAAAGAGTGAAGAAGAGAGGCGGGATTTTAGCTGTGACGCTCCAGAAGCTCGAGGCGGTGGGAGAGTGAGGCAAGGCTTCAAGGCGGCAGAGGGGAGAGGTGAGAGGGAGCGATGGAATAGATAGGGTTGAGCGAGTAGTCGACAGAGGCTGGGCGGCGGTCGTGGAGAGTTCGGCGAAGGGCCCGGGGGCAGGCGGCTGAAGGGAAGGGCGACAGTGGACTCGGCGGGTAGAGAGAGGAGCGTCGTGGCGTTGGCGGACGCGAGCGAGGAGCGGAGGAGGAAGGAGATGATGTTGGGGGCAGCGTGAACATGAGAGGAAGAAAAGGTAAAAGAAAAGGAAAATTTTATAATACATATTAAGGGGATTAAGGTTTAGAAATTTAACTAAAATAATTAAAATAATTAATTATGGGTACTTAAAAAATTAACTAATTACAGAATAATTATCTATAAATAAAAACGAACATGTTGTGCTAATACAATAGTTGATACGAAATAGTTAAAATATACACATATTGTACAATTAAACGAGAATAATTAATAAATAAAATATATTTACTTATATTTAAAGTCAAATAATTATGAGATAATTATATACACAGTAAAGCGTACCAGTTATACTAATACAATAGATAATATGCAACAGTAGAAATAATAGAACAAATTATACAAAAAATACGTAACTAATAATACAATGTATTATACGAAATAATATGTAACAATAAAAAAATACAACGTATTATTCAAAAATAATACGTAATAGTATCAATAATACAACAGATTAATTCTAAAATTTTTCACCGCACAAAATTAATTTATAAATATTAAAATTATTTAAATAAATATAAAACTTAGATTTTAAATCATAGAAAATTATAGAAATTTGAGAAATATATAAATACTCTTTTAAAAATCATAATTATATATTTTAAAATACTAAAAAATTATTTTAACTACTATCAAAATTCATGGTCCTTACACTCTTCCTATGGATGACTATCCTGAACTTCACATTCGCCTTATTGCCAAGAATACAATGCTCACAGAACTTAACTTTTCCGCTCTTGGCTCCTTTTAATATTCCATGCTTGCACAAAACTTGCAATGACTTTTCACTTGTGTGCCCCAACCTATAGTGCTAAAGTCTGCTCACGTCCGCCTCTGAAATAACTGAAGCTACCTGGCCAATCACGGTGCTCTCGTTCAGATAATACAAATTCTTACTATGAACTCTCTTCATCACCACCAAAGATCCCTTAGTAACATTCGCTACAGCGTTATCAAAGGTCACCTTAAATTCCTTCGTCTCCAAAGCTCCAACTGAAATAAGATTCTTCTTCAACTGAGGAACAAATCTCACTTCATTCAATTCACGAACTACTCCATCATGTATCGGAATCCTAACGGTACCTATCCCACAAATGCCACATGATTGATTATTTCCCATGACTACCATACCCCCATCGAGTTTCTCGAATGATGCAAACCAATCTCGCCGGGGAGTCACATGATAAGTAGCATCAAAATCAAACATCCAATCAGATACATCCACATAGTTCATCTTTGGAGTAATCAATAGAGAAAAACACAAATCATCGGAATCATCACCTCTCGCGACGTTCACCTTATTAGCCTTTAGGCACTTCTTCTTGTTATTCTCCTTCTCCTTGAGCTTCGGGCAATCTCTCTTCTAATATCCTTGTTCCTCGCAGAACGCACACTAGTTCTTTGCTAATTGGTGGTGGCCTCTTAACTTTGACCTATTCCTATTACCACCTCTCAGATATAGACTTCTACCTCTCGTCGACAATGTCTCTCCTAAAGTGCTAGCACGGGAAGTCTCTTTGTCCTTTCTCCTCAAATCGTAGTTCGTCAATGCGTTAGTCACTTCACTGTAGGTGATGGAAGATCTATCGTTCAACAAAGTGAGCATGAATGTATCATACTCCTCATCGGGTAAGGAGCCTAACAAGATAATCGCCTTGTACTCGTCCGTTATCTTCTCATCCATGTTCGCCAAGTCTGACAACAACTTTGTATAGTTGTTCATATGAGCCGCAAATGAGGTGCCCCTGGACATCTAGAATATGAATAATCTCCGCAGCAAGTGCAACCGATTCTCAACACTCTTAGTAAGGTACTTGTTGTTAAGAATCTCCCACATCTTCATCACAGATGTCACCCCAATCACATCGTATTTCAGCTCTTGTTCCAAACAAGACCTGATCACCTCACATGTGTTCCTATTCATCTTGTCCCATATTGCAACATTATATTTAGGTGGCCTCTCATGGACCATAATGGTATCTTTAAAGTTTTGAACATTTAGAGCGTCATGTACGTCGCTCATCCACAAACCAAAATTGATTTTGCCGTCATACTTCACCACACTAATCTTAATGTTTTGAAATCCAGCCTAAACTGTACTCACTATCGCCTTACTGCTTTTACCAACTTCTTCTCCTATTGCAAACTACTCCAAATTGTAAAGAATGATTCAAGCTTTGATAGAAAATGAGAAACTACCCAACTGAACCCTAGATAGGATTCCAACACAATCTCCTAACCACACGAGGAAAGCGAGATATCCAACGACAACTCCACAACGCTATCTCCACCGAAGCCTAGAACTCCAAGAACTAAGCTTCCACAATGAATCTTCCTCCACTCAATGCCAAAACCCTAGATCTCAAACCCTAGAGCTCTGATAACAATTGTTGCGCGCCTTGCGGAAGCGTGCTCGCACATCAAACGAGTCGATATGACACGAGAGAAGAGAGCCAAATCAAATCACGAGTGCAATCCACAAAATACGATACAGATCAAACCAAACATAGAGATTTACGTAGTTCGGCAATTGCCTACGTCCACGGGGAGAGGATAAGGAGATTTCACTATGTGGAGGAGAAATACAACGGGTTACAACTCACAAAATCACTCAAATATAACCTTAACCAAAGCTCTCAACTACCTCACAAACACAAACCAAAACCAATTGGAAAAACCGAACTGGCCTAATTACCCGCTTCCCGGTCGACCAGACACATGCTTGCAGTCGACCGGCCAGAAACACAATTTTTCAGCCCTGTAAACAGCATATTGTTGGTCGACCACACGATCGTGGCCGGTCGACCGACCTGATCAGGGTTTCGTACCCTGTATTGTGCACGAAATCGATCGACCGGCCTGCAACCAAACTATATATGCTGAATTTTCACGTTTTCTTCAATTTTTTCGCCACTTTCAACATAGTATACTGATATTTTCAATAATTGGTTATCAAGTTATTATAAAAGGCATGCGAAGTCACATCTTATATATCTTATATGATGCAACCAATTTGACTTCAATAAATGTTATGTTAAAACTTCTTAGAAATAATTAAAACATAAAACCAAACGCCCACTCCTAAGAAAGCATTCCAATTCGAGAGCTTGTAGCTTTTGTGAATTTTCTTCAATCAGACATTGAATTGTAATCAAAATACAGTCTTGGCAATAAATCACAGACATCTAAACAATTGATATAAAATATATTTCTTACAACAATAAATCACAGACATCTAAACAATTGATATAAAATATATTTCTTACAACAAATACAGCGTACATGTTTATTGCTGCATTATTCATTATACTTTCTTTTTGCAACAAACCAATCGAAGAAAGACGCCTCCCACTTCTTCTTGAGACACATCGAAACTTAAAGACTATAGCAATCAAAAAATTCAAAATCCAAATGCTGTTATAATATAATCACAAAAATACTTTGACAAGCTTTATTATCATTTTAACCATCCCTATGAGAATATGGTGGTTAACATTATATATATAGAAGAGTTAAAATTTCTAAATTGATCACCTTACCACCCATGAATAGCATAGATCACTCGATTCCATGGGGTTATTCTGATATAATATATGCACTCGGGGTTATTCTGATATAATATATGCACTCTCAATTTTTAATGCTACCTTGTTTATCAAGTAAACATTTGCAATATTTCTCTACTTCTTTTTCATTTTGAATCTATTTATCAAATGAATGTTTTCTCTAGGCTGATAAACTCAAGTTTAAATAAGAATAAATTATACTAAAACCCCATGAACTTTTAGTGTTGAAATAAGCATAAATTACACTAAAACTCCATGAAACTTTAGTGTGTTGCAGTAAACCCTCATAAACTTTTAAAATTACACTAAACCCCCAAAAACTTCTTAGTATTGTGAAAACTCTTGTGAACTTTCTGAGTACCAAACAAAAAAAGGACCAAAAAAGAAACGTAAAAGGCATTTTGAAAGTTCACTGGGGTTTAGTGCAATTTACCTAAAAGTTAATGGGGGTTTTCTGCAAAAGTCGTTGGGGTTTAGTGTGATTTTGAAAGTTCGTGAAAGTTTACTACAAAGTGCCGAAAGTTCACAGGGGTTTAGTGTAATTTACCCTTTAAATAAAACAAATGAAAAGGCAACAATCTGGCAAAGCTAGAAACTAAATTCCCACATAATTCCGTCCAAACCACATAACTAAAGATAACGCCAAAAACTAGAATCATGTTATAATCATCTATAGATCATGTATAAATCACACTATTTTCTTTTCATTCTTTTGTACAAGCAATTATTAGTCAATACCCCAACCAAACCCGATACGGTCCAAGTTAAACCGAACGGAACCGAACCGGACCGGCAAAAATTAGGAAATCCACTACCAACACTGATCAGTTTC
>NC_033797.1:21023497-21041889 GCF_001876935.1 Asparagus officinalis
AAGTGCGGAGAAAAAGTCAATTTCGTGCAGCCGTGATCAGCATGACGATCGGACCCTCATCCATGGTCCGATCGATGTGAAATTTGGATAGTAGATACTACACTTGTTGTTCCTAATTCTGAACGGTGGAGATTGGTTTCTATCGGTTAGATTTGGAGATATGAAGGTTTTACCGAAGCTGATCGTTCCAGAAGTGCGGAGAAAAAGTCACTTTCACGCAGATGTGATCGGCATGACGATCGGACCCTCATCCGTTGTCCGATCGATGTGAAATTTGGAGGGTAGATACTACACTCGTCATTACTAATTCTGAACGGTGGAGATTGCTTTCTATCGGTTGGATTTGAAGATATAGAGGTTTTACCGAACCTATAGAGGACTGGCAGAGCTTTTTTAAGATTGGCCAAAGAGAGAAAGAGATCAACTACTCTTTTGGAAATAATTAAACTTTCTTTATTATCATCAACTCTTTTTAGAGTTCCCCTAACTCGATCAGAGTTTTAAAACTTGTTTACCAAGTTCTTTTCAACTCTTCCAAAGAGTTTCTTAACTCGGCTAGAGTTTCAAACTTGTTCAAACAAGTTCTCTTCAACATCCTACGGGGCTAGAGTTTTTGGGAGAGATCAAACCACCAAGAAGGTTGATCGGTTGGTTGGTGAATCGGCTTTTAACAGTAAAAACCGCATAAGGTTAAGGAGGAGCTGGCATCAAACCCGCCCAAGGTCAACAAATCTCAGCAGTTCAACAGCACGAAAGAGGAGATCTTTTGAAGATCAAAGAACTGATCAACGATCAGTTAATCAAATCTCGGAGGATCCCTTCATCAACGTCATAATACACTTGGCAATTAACCGAATCTTCGGTTCCAACAACTCTGTTACAGAGTTTTAACTCATTCTGAGTTCTTAAACTCGTCAAGAGTTCTTAATTAACTTGCAACACAAGTTAATCACATCGAGCCAGACATTCGGTTTTCAACAACTCTTATCAGAGTTCTTAACTCGTTCAGAGTTCTTTACACTCGTTAAGAGTTCTAAACCGAAGTCAGCAAGCACTTCAATTATTCCAGTGAAGAAGGACGGTCGGATCGTCAACGGAGAGCAAGTTCGACGCGATCAATCGAAGGAGGCACTCCACCGCTACCAAGAAGAACCCAGTTTTAAACAAAGGGGAGAATCAAATTTATTCTCCTCTCTTTTGTAATCGGAATCCAAATTGTAATTGATTTTGAGGGAATACAAGTCAAATTTTCTTTCATTGTCTTTTTACTACAAATTTCCAACAAACAGGTAAGTAGCACCAGAATCTAACATCCACTCGGTGGAGTTGGCAACATCAACTGACGGAAGAGCTGGGCACGAATAGCCCAAAGAATCTGAATCTGAAACATCGCCACTAGCCTTGGCAACATTCACCTCTGAAGCTTGAATAGCTTTTCCTTTATTCTTCACGGCTTGTAATTTTGGGCATTCGAAAGGCACACTGATTCCTACCAACTGCAGGATGCCCCCCTCTAGACTGCGACCTTCTTTCACGGTTTGGACTTCTAGCTCTTGCAACCAATGCCCCCGCAACCGGCTCAATAGAAGTCTCTTTTTCCTTCTTTCGAAGTTGATAGTTCACAAGGGTTGCGGTGACCTCACTATATGAAAGAGATACTTTCCCATTAATAAGAGTGAGGACGAAGGTCTCATATTCCTCGTCGGGCAAGGAACTTAATAACAACAATGCATTGTCTTCATCTTCAACTTTAACATCTACATTCGCCAAATCTGCAAGTAGCTTCGTGTAGTGGTTCATGTGATCACTAATGGATGTCCCCTTCTTCAATTGGAAGCGATAAAGTCTCCTCTTCAAATGCAAACGATTTTTGACGCTCTTTGTCAAATATTTGCCCTCTAGGACCTCCCAAATCTTCTTTGCCGAAGTTTTATTTATCACATCATTTTTTAGATCTTGGGTAAGGCAAGACCTAATCATACCACACGCCGTTCTATTCATTTTATTCCAAACCTTATCATCAATGTCGGCCGGTTTTCCGTCCAACTCCAACGTATCTTCCAAATTTTGCGCATTTAGCGCATCCATGACTTCGCATCTCCAAAGTTCAAAATTATTTGTGCCGTTGAACTTTTCCACATCTATTTTCATAGAATGTATATTCAAACTTTGGACGGTCTTCCCACTAGAAGAACTCTCCCCACTTTTATCTTTTTCAGCCATATATCTCAAAGCACCCAAACTATTGCGGAACAAATAGGAAATAGATCCAACTTGAAAAAGATAGAAAAAACCCTCAACAACTCACTCTTAATCTCTCAAATTGCTCCTAGAATAGAAGCCCAAAGAAAACCCTCTCAATCTGCTCAAAACTCCTGCCTTTCTTTTCCTAAAAACATCCAAAGGGTATTTATACAAATCCAAAACGAAACGGGTCTGGAATTAGACCCAGCCCATAACCGCAGCGGCGGTCGATCGCGGCGGTCGACCGCGATCCATCGCGGTCGACCGCACTTCTGCGGTCGACCGCCGCGGTCGACCGCCACTGATCCAAACGTCCAGTACCTCCTGTGCACGAACGCGGTTGACCGCCGCGATCGACCGCCACCTAGTCTGCCTGAAATCTGAACCTGAGCTCCATCTCTTCACTAACCAGTTTTGTTCCACCTTTTGGCAAATAATGAATCAAATTTTGGCCAATAAAATAGCCAGATTTGTTCCACCTCTCTCGGTTCAAAACTAGTCGATCGGGATTAAGTTAGTTCAGGATTGGCTGTCAAGTTGCCAAGGTGATCCTTGCCTTTTGGCCTCTGGGTTAACTAAAGAACTAAGTTATGTACCCTCTAAATTGGGGACAAAAGGCAACAGCCAAAAGTGATTCCTAAGCAATCCCTAGCAGAAAATAAGACCTTTCGAAAAACATGAAGGGGGTGTAAGTTGGAATAAAATACTTTGGTAGCTATAAGAGGATGTGCATGCAAATTAACCATAGACAAGAAAAACAAATAAATGTTATGAGATGAGGAGACTAGTTAATAATCTTACATTCTTAGAACTGATCTTCGCTTCTAAGTGTTGCTTTTGTTTCCACTCTCTTCTCTACTACATGGGTTTATATAGAAAGAGAGAATAAAAATGGAATACTAAACAATAGGACTAGAGAATGAAAAAAAAGACTTGCTTTAAAAGAGACTCAAAGAGTAACCTGTGTAGTTTGTAATGTCAGTTGCTTGGAACACGAGAGTTAGACTGCAAGGCTGGAAACACGTGTTTACGTCACACAGTTGGTATGTGAATTTGAGGAGCTTAAACTTGATTTCCGGGTCCATTATCGCCTTTGATGGATCTTCAGTTGAGTATCTTGATTTGTACTTTGTTACACAAGTAACAGAGGTTAGAGGCACCAGAAGTTGTTTCCTCCGGCGTGCCCTTTGATGCTCAAGTTAGTGATTATTTATGGCTAATCTGAAGAGAAAAAAGAGTATAGTCTTACTGACTTTTTGTGTGTGAAATTGTGTCCATTGGGTTCGTGGAAATCACCATTATTTATAGAGGGTTTATGAGGGCACGTCGATAATTTTGAATGAGTGCCTTTATACAGCGATGAGACTGTTGAAGTAAAGGCGTGTCTGAAGAGCTTTGAGGGCTTTGGCTAGAAAAATCATTATGACTGATGTCGTATTAATTGTTGGCTGAGCAGCGAAGCCTGGATGCTGACTGTATATTCATTAAATGCAACATGACTTTTGATTAGGCTTGTTAGGTCGTCTCACTGTTCGAGATGTGTTGCATTGGGTTAGAATGAGGAGCACCCTTCGTCTCGGAGTCGGACCTCCAGCAGAGCCTAGGTTTGGAGTGTCTTTCGTCTCAGATCAAGATCACGATGAGGATCGACCAGCTCACCATCAGGGTCAGGCTTGCAAATGTTTTAGGAGTCGATCAGCTAGCTACCACGTGGATACACTTATTAGGCTCGGTAATTTCTAAGGTATAACAACATTGTAATGGAACTTTATTCTCTCTTAATTTAGACCTTAACAAGTGTTGAATCTAGCTCTGAATTGAATAGAGCAGAAGCAGAAACAGTAGTGTACGGTGACCACACAATATCCCGAACAGTGTGCGGTCACTGCGCACCATCGCACAACGGAGGGACAGCCACAGACTGCAGCTGTGCGCTGTCCCCGGGGCGTCGTGCCGACGGTGCGCTGTCACCGCAACCGCAAGCTGTCGCAAGTTCCTGCAGTCAGAGTTTTATTCCGATTGGAATTTTAAGATTTATTGGGAGGGACTACCCTTGTGAAGGATAATGAAAGCTAGGGAAGTAATGATTGTATTAATTCTACAAGCTAATAAAGATATCTCTCCCTCCTCCTGTGGACAGAGGCATATTACCCAACCATGTATATCTTCTTGTGTTTTGTGTTGTTTGTCATGTTCTTGATTTCATGTCATAAGCTTACTCCATAAAACCATAAAGTTAAAATTGTCGTTTGGGATCTAAAGTAACAATCTTAACAATCTTACCATCGGCAATATAGCGATATCAATTGAGGAGCCTAGATTTTTTACAAGTGGTGTCAGAGTAGACTGATTGCTTACAATAAGGGTCCGTTTGGTTGCTCGTTTTTTAGGGGGAAAGTGGCTGAAAGCTGCCACAGATGGGACATCTGTGGCAGCTTTCCCCTTCAAAATAAACCAACCAAACAGGCCCTAAGTTTACATTCATGAAAGTTTCTAATCAGAATTTGACTTTTATAAACTATCATAAATTAGAAACTCGTCTTTGATAAATTTCATGTACAATGAGACCTAAGCAAAGTAGACTTCTAAATAATTAAGTAGATAACTCACCTATGCTAAACTTTATGTATAATCTAAAAGTCTTTAGTTAAGTAGACTTGTAATGGACTTGTAAATAAATAAGACTAGTGTATTTGGGGGAGAAAAAGACTTTCTTAAATATAAACCTTAATAAGATGGAGACCGGAAGATTTAAAAAAAAAGGACTTTTTCAACGAAACATCACGAGAGGAGTCATTTATTCAATTGAAGTAAATTTCTTGATTTTTCATTTTCCTCTCTAAGTTTAATCTCTTTTGTGCTTGCATGAGTGAAAAGGGATTTGCATCACAAAAATTTCTCCCCCTGTTATGGAGAAACGCTACGATAAGTGTTATCCACTTATTGTTTGTGAATGAAAACCAAATGAACGGATTAATAAATTCTACACGTAATTATAATATTATATTGTTATAACAATGACTTTCAAAAATTAAATACGGTCTTGCCTTCTATCATAAACTATGGAGATGCTTTCTTGCAAATTGTAGACTTAAATAAGTTCAAAGAACCAAGATATATTATAAGAATGACATTCAAAAATTATATATGGTCTTGCTTTTAAAAAATTATATTTATTTTTCGTAATATTATATTTGTTATAACAATGACTTTCAAAAATTATATATGGTCGTGCCTTCTCTCCTAAACTATAAAGATGCTTTCTTGCAAATTTTAGACTTCAGTAAGTTCAGTGAAACGGGACATATTATAAGAATGACTTTCATAAGCTACTATTATTATGAAAAATAAATAATCATTCTGTTTCCTTTCCTTTGTTGTAAGATAATAAAACACCTACTTCATGATATCATCTCATTAAACTTTACCTACTAATAAGGCATTTTTCTTAATGTCGTTCTCAATTATTCAATACTAGTCCTTTACATCTTTACTATTTTAAATTAGACGCTCAGTTATTGTAATTAAGGTCCCCGAAGCTTATAAGATTTGCAAACTAGTCTCTTTGTTAGAAGTTGGTTCAGTAGCTAACTATGACTAGTTTAGCAAAGGTTATTTGCCATTTTAATCTCACCACTTATGTGGAGTAACTGGTCATTGAGAAGTAGGTGGTTCAATGGGTATAGATTCAAACGCCTTTTGGTCGTAAACGTGTTCCATTTAAAGGATATGGATATGGATTTATATCATGCATAAGGGGTGTTATGTCAAGATGTTAACTTAAAAATAATATTATCTTCAAATCGAAACGGTAGCCAACTAGAGGGACTAATTTGAAATAATCTATAAGATTGAGGGACCTAATAGCAATTTCATTCAGTTGAGGAACTACTTTCAAAATATTAAACATCTAAAGAGTTAATCATACTCCCTTTAGAAACACGAGTTCGGAAAAATCTTTCTATGGTCAATATTGTCTTTCACTATTTTACATATTTTATTTATATCTTAATCTATCCTAATCATAATTATATCCTATCCTAATCCTATGTGAAGTATTTATAACTTAACAATTTAAAAAATAATATTAATAAAATATATAAAACATGTTAATGGTATTAGTTTGTTAAGATAAAGAAATTATACCTAGCTAACATACTATAATACAAAAAGTATTGTAAAAAAACCTAAAAATTTTTAAAATTGCACAAAATACCTTGAAATGTTCAAAATTATAAAAACTATCCCGACATCTAAAAACTTAAAACAACAAACATAAAATCAAGAAATTAATAGCAATTTACGAAGAATTTAAAATTTGCAGTTAAGATCTCAATATCTCAAAAAATATAGAAACACCCTCAAAAGTTTAAATTACAAACAAGCACCTGAAATTCTAAAATTTTAAAATTTACAAACAACATAGATGAATTCAAGGGATTACCATAACGTACCTGAAAATTTCTGACATTTCAAAACTTAAAATAACAAATATGAAATCAAGAAATTAATAGCAGCCTCCCAAGAATTTAAAATTTTCAATTAACACCATTAATGTCCCAAAAATTATAGAAATACACTCAAAAGTTTAAATTTTAAAAAACAATCTTAAAATTTTAAAAATTTAAAATTTATAAATAACAAAAGATGAATTAAAGAGATTACCCTCATGCACCTAAAATTTTAAAATTTACTAAAATTAAGTTATAAAAGTTGTAGAAAAAACTCTTTCAAAATTTAAAAATCATAAAAAAAACTCTAAATTTTTGAAATTTATAACCAGTACACATCAAATCTGAAAACTAGTGGTAGACCGCTGAAATTTGAATTCTTTAAAAAATTAATCTACAATTTAAATAATTAAAAAAACCAGCCACAAAATTTTAGAGTAGTAAGAAATATCATGACATTTAAAAATTACCACCAATACATAAAACATAGAAGTTACAACTACTAAACTTTAAAATAATTTTTTTTAAATGATCCTAAAGTTTTAAAAATTACAAATCATGCCCTCAAAGTTTAAAACCATAAAAAGGGCTAAAATTTTAAAACTTGGCAATGAAAATTGTAGTTGTTAGGTATTCTTTCATTAATATATATATTCTAATTTAGGGTTTACTATCCATTTTCAGCATCTAAAGATAGTCTAAATTGATAGTGGTAAACAAAAGCAATAAGAATTAATTAAATATATCAGATTAGGGAATAAAATTTTAAAAAATATTATAGTTTAAAAATTATCGTTACCATATAAATTAAAGTAACTGCATAAAATTTTAATAATAAGTTGGAGCAGTAAAACACATTAGTAACATTAATTGATAGATTTTTAAATTCATAAAAATAATAAAAAACTATAATATAATAGTTTAGCATTAATTGATTATAATTTAGAAACATTAACTCTGATGTTAATAATATTTATAGAGTAAAAGAATACAATAAATTATGTATGAAGATACTATCAGAATGTTTAGAGATATCCTTCAAAAGAATCAAGCTATTTCCATTACAAATGGAAAAATAACAAAAATAAATCTAAAATTCAGAAAACGTCCTGAATCATTTGAATTGGCATTAACATAAGACATGTCTATTAAAGAAGCACTAACCGAGTTACATTAAAGAATAATTTAATAACTTTATTCCAATCAAAAAAGAGTTCTCTATAGAAGATATAAAAAAAATTAGTAAGCATTCATAAATTTCATACTTTGCTCTTCAAATACTAAAAAAATTAAATATTAAGATTACAATCTAAGGAAAATTAGCAATAAAAATGCAGGTATTTAGTTTAGATCTTTGTGAAAATAACAAGGATAGAGCAAATGTAATATTATTGACGTAACAGAAACTCTTATTGGATGCACATCAGAATAATTCATTATAAAGAAAAAAGAGGTAACTCCTAATCTTATTAAGTAATAAAGTAGAAACACAAAGAATTTTATATATATAAGATTAATATTTATTCTCATTGAAGTAATAAAAAAAATCAAAGTCTGTATTTTAAAAAGTTTGTATTGAACATCGGAAATACATTTAACTTCTTTGTGAAGTTAAACGACAAGATAAAAGATTAACGAGCCCAGAAAAGATAACAACATAAAAAATACAACTCTATCCTAATGTCGCAATCGAGTAGATGATGAAGACACTACTCTAGAATTGCCCGAGAAAAAAATAAAGGTGATGAAGGATTTATTTTAGATTAATTAAAAAATAAAATAGAAAGAATAAAAGATAATATTTTTTAAATATTTTATAGAATAGTTTAATTATTTTGAGTGAATTTAGGAATCTTTAGAAGGGAGTTTCATGAGCTTTTTTCAGTACTTTTATATGCTTTGTACATATACTTTTATTATATGAAAATATACTGGAGTTAGCATTAATCTTTAATTTATAACTTCTTATAAAGTCTATTAATGATTAGGAACAAACTTCATATTCTCTTTTGTATCGTTTTAGTATACTTTTAACCAATCGTTTTTCCTTATTAGTTTTAAATATTCACCTTCCTTGTAAAATATTATTTTAATATTTTCACTTTTGCAATACTGTACTTTCTTAAGTAAAGTTGATATCATGTCAGTCAAAATAATATAAAAATTTAAATTAGCTTTAAATTATATTTATTTTCTATCAATGTAAATATCAACATGAAAATTTAAATTGGGTGTAGCTCATTTAAACAAATGTCAAAAAAATAAATAATCGCAATATTAAAGTTTAGAGACAAAGTGAGCATAAAATATTAAAGTGGAACTGAGAAACAAATTTTAGTTAGAAAACAATCTAAAAATACTTAATCATGGTATTTAACCACGTGCATTGCACGTGTATAAAACCTAGTATCTAAAAAATTCTAGCTTTTTTTTCAAACTTAGGATCGGTTGTTGGGATCAGAAGAGTCGGAATCATAGCAGGAAGCAGAACGAGGCGAAAACGGTAAATGCAGGAGCAAAACCAGCCAGTTGGGTTGGTCAAGAAATTTTGTCTATATACCGACCAATCACACTGGCTGATGATAGTTAGTTATACAAATTTCGGGTTGTCTATGATATTTTGGAACTCTATTAAAGCTAGGAATCTCATATGTTCTGAGCCAAGGAGTATTGCATATTATAAAAGAGAGGGATAAAAACTAAAGAGAGAAATTTAGGATTTTGAGATAAATTTTTTAGTTAGATTGAGAGACAATTTTATATGGGGTTCTTTAAGGACACAAGAAAGATTGTATTTTCATAATCTATAGTAAAAGAAGACACAAATCTCTTCTCACGCATGTAGGCAATTGCTAGACCATGTAAATCTTGTGAGTCGTTATGCTCTTATCTCGTTTCTATGGTATTTGCTTTTCTCTTTGGTTTGACCGCATGCTTTTGTGGATTTTCCACATTACGGGGTGATCGATTTCTCTATGAAGACTTAGGAGATCTAATCGGGTGATGTTTTTGTAGGCAACTCTTCCGAATTGAATACCAACTGATGCATAGCAGTTAGTCTCCGGTTGGTGTAAGTGTGCACCAGCACGGTTTAGCAAAGCCTTTAATCGTATGTCGCTGGTCTTCAAGAAAGCAAACTTTCTGATCCTACACCTAGGAAACTTCAGTCAATAGGTGGTGGGAGGCTTACTCATTGGTGTCACCTTAACTCTACAGACTCAAGAGGAGGAGTTCTAGTAGGATGGTCTAATGCATTTTCTTTAGTTCAGTCATATGTGGCAATCTTCTCTATTTCTGTCCATCTTCATCACAAACCAACTAATTGATTCTTCATTTTCACATCAGTCTATGCACCTACTGATAGGGAGGATAGAGAAGTTTGTTGGTGGGAGTTAGACCATAATTGCTCCATTCTTCCTGGGTCTTGGATTCTCTGCGGAGACTTCAATGTCACATTATCCTCCGATGAACGTAATGGTCGTAATGGATCTCCTAGAGATATTAAGTCTTTCAGGGACTTCATTTCTTCTGCATCACTTATTGACCTACCTTTATCTGTTAGAACTTTTACATGGTCAAATAAAAGACTCAAACCTTCCATGGCAAGGCTAGACAGATTCTTAATCAATTATGAATGGGAAAATAAATTTCCTTCATGCATCCAATTCTCTCTTCCTGCATTTGGTTCAGATCATTTTCCGATTATTCTTAACAGTGGAGGGCTGAAGACTTTACCACCTATCTTTCGTTTTGAGAGAAGTTGGCTTCATAACACAGACTTCATTCCATTTGTTTCTAGATGTTGGCATTCTTTTCAAGGTCAGGGAAGCTCAGTTAACATCTTCATTTTGAAATTAAAGCTCCTTAAGAGAAGGCTGAAATGGTGGAAAAAGAATGTTCTTGGATGTATATCTACTAGGAAGTCAGAAGCTTTGTCCAAAGTCAATGCTTTTGATTTATTAGAGGAGCAAAGACCTCTCTTGGATTCGGAATTTAATGAAAGGCAATCACTATAGATTTCTTACACATCTATCATCAAAGAAGAAGAAACATATTGGCTCCAAAGGTCTCGTGTTCAATGGTTAAACGAGGGTGATGCTAATATCTCTTTTTCCATAAAATAGCTTCATATCACAGGAAAGCTAATTTCATAGCTACTATTAACCATCAGGGTAGAGATATTATAGGAGATGATGATGTTTCCAAAGCCTTTCATAAATATTACTATGAATTATTTGGGCAGAGTAATAGTAAACACTTGCATACTGATTGGTCTACTCTATATCCTCAACAAGAGAATAATCTGCTATCCTTAGAAGACAAGTTCACTGAGGTTGAAATAAAAAGTGCAGTGCTTGGAATGAATGCAAATATAGCTCTAGGACTAGATGGTTTCTCTATGGCTTTCTATCAACTTTTTGGGAACTGGTCAAGTAAGATCTTGTTGCTTTATTAAAAAAAAATTCCATGAAGACCCATCTCATCTTCATAGAGTTAACAAAGTTTTCATTACTCTAGTACCTAAAATCAAGGAATGCACTATGATGAAAGACTTCAGACCAATTAGTCTTATCAGTTGCTTTTTTAAAATATTCTCAAATTTTTTGGCAAATAGGTTGTCTCATCACATGTCATCTTTATTTGCATCTACCCAGTCTGCTTTCTAAGCAGGAAAATCCATGCTTGACTCTATTATTCAAGCAAATAAAATGAGTCATGTCTGCTCAAAAAGAAAGAAGGAAGTGGCTATGTTTAAGATTGATTTTGCCAAAGCCTTTGATTCTATAGACTGGGTTTTCCTCATTGAGTTTTTGAAAGCTAGGGGCTTCGATAATAAGTGGTGTTCATGGATACTACATATTATCTCATCTTCTAATTGTGCAGTCCTTGTCAATGGTTCACCTTCTAAATTCTTGTATTATAAACGAGGCCTCAAGCAAGGTGATCCTCTATCTTCAATGTTATTTAACATTGTTGTAGATGCTTTGAATAGAATGATTATGAATAATGTTGAGGAGGGATTATTATCATCTCTTGGGCTTAGGGAGCCTCTCAATCAATTGAGGATACTACAATTTGCTGATATATTACTTTTTGTTAAAAGCTCTTCAAATGATATCTTCATTCTTAAAACTATTCTTTATATTTTTGAAGAAATATCTGGTTTGAGTATCAATTACTCAAAATCATCTCTCATATATTTTGGAAAAATTCATCATAACGCTTAGACTCTAGCATCTTCTTTGGACTGTAAAGTTGATCATCTACTAATCAAGTATCTTAGCTTACCCCTTAAATATGGCAAAATCTCTAAATCAGACTGGTAACCTCTGCTGGATAATCTTTATAGGAAGATGATATTCTCGAAAAAGAATTCTCTATCCTATGGAGGGAGATTGGTTCTCCTGAATTCAATTCTTACCTCTGTCCCTTTATATTATGTCTTTTTATAAGTTACCTAAATGGCTTATCAAAGAAATAGATAAAGTCAGGAAAAACTTCTTATGGATAGGAAAAGCACATACAAATACTTTCAAATGCTTAGTAAACTAGAAAAAAAATCTGCTTAAGTAAAGAAGAGGGAGGACTGGGTGTTAAAGATATTTTTTTGTTCAACACTTCCCTCCTATCTAAATGGTTATGGAAGTGTTTAGATAGAAATTCATCAATAGGCAACTTCCTTTACAAGCTTTATGTTCATGAAGGTATAAATCTACAAACCAGACAATTCAATACATCCAATTCATCATTCTGGAATACTGTTTTATCTCAAAAGGATGCTTTTTTCCATAACATATTATGGATGATAGGTTCTGGCAATAGAGTAAGATGTTGGTCTTTTTGTTTTGATAATATTAAACAAATAATTTATGACTAATATTGTTTGTATAGTATTTATGGTTTTCTATTTATTATAGACAAACAACATGTTGGAGGATGGATAAAATTACGCCATAACGATCATATCAAATGGAGGTTGTCGGAAATAGTGGAGTAAAGCCTTGCAATTCAAGTTGAAGATCCAAGTTCAAGCTTCATCTGCAAGTGTACCAAGATAGAGCTTCGTTAAAGATCACAAGCTTGGGTATAATTAGTTTAGGAGTTTATATTATGTGTGTTAAGTACTTTAAGCTTAAGATCATATACACACACATTTTATTGGTTTCTATGTATGTATATATATATATATATATATATATATATATATATATATATGTACACACATTTTGGCTTTTGGTTTATCCACAAACAAAGTTTTTACAAGCATATAAATAAATGTTTATATTCATACATGTTTGTTTTTACGTGGATAAGTTGGTTTGGTTTAATTTCATTGATATGAAAAAAATATATATTCATATACATATTCATATGTTTCATATTCTATTGTATTTGTGAAAATATTGTATTCATTATTTATAGACTATATAAAAATAGTTTATATCTTCTTTTAAGTCTATAAAATCATTTTATAAAGTTTTAAAACTTGGTTTATGTCAAAACATCAAAACTCAAGTATCTCATGTTTTTATGTTTTTAACTATTTTGAAAAATTAAGAGTTTTCACATTTAGGAGGTGATTTTTGAAAACCAATTTTTGTAACATGTGTATTATCATGTCTACAATCATTTTCCAAAATTTTATATTTTTCTGAATATTTTTAAACCCTGTTTTAAGTTGATATATACTGTTTAAAACAGGCTGTGTGCATGTCTTGAGTCGACTCATGAATAGTATTGAGTTGACTCATAAACTGTTGTGTAGTTTACATTTTGTTTCTGATGAATCGACTCATAACATCATGAGTCGATCTAGACAAGTTGAGTCAGCTCATACCTATCATAAGTCGACTCATAAACTGTGCTGAAAAATGAGTTTTGTTTCAGATGAGTCGACTCATGATCTTATGAGTCGACCCATGGTTTATGAGTCGACTCATGATTTTTATGAGTTGACCCATAAGTTGGTTTTTAGCCTGTAACGGCTACTTATGAGTCGACTCATGAACAGTACTGAGTCGACTCATAACACTGTAAAGGCTATATTTTCAGACTGTACTGTTTTTGGGTTTTTAGTCTTTTTGCCTTGTTTTTTCTTGGCTTTGGGGTTCCTATAAATACCCTCATATATCATCAGTTCTAAATAACTTAAGAGAATGTTTTAAGAAAGTTTAACAATGGTTTAAGTTTCGTTTAGTTTTGTTTCAAGTTTGGTTTGTGAAGATACTTTCACAAGAGGAAGTGAAGATCAATTCATTGGTGGTTGAGCTTCAATTCATCTCTCTCTCTCTCTCTCTCTCTCTCTCTCTCTCTCTCTCTTGTCATCTAGAGAAGTTTTTCTAAACTCAAATTCTAGCTTTCATTTATAATTGTTTATTGATTATCATTTCTACAAGCTAGTTTTTCATAATTGAGTTTAGTTTTGATTTACTCATTGTTTACACACACAACCTATTGAGCTTATTGTATTTACATTCATAGTATAATTTGGGTTGTGGGGAGTGTATCATTGAGTATGAGCTTACATTGTGTTCTCATCCATACTAGAGAACAATTATTTGTTGTATTATGCTTATTGTGAGATTCACTTTGTATTACACTAGTACATCGAGAGGAGTGTGTGGTGAGAGACGGGGTCGCTTCCAAGAGGAGTGTGGTCGGTAGTAAAGCCTAAAGAGAGGTGATAATTCCGAGTACTTGAGGAAGGACACAGGCTAGAGACCAACACTTAGAGGGTGTGGAGTGTAGTTGATAATCACATTTTATTACAGTTTTATACCCTCATTATCTATTTTATATGAATAAATATACCACTAATAACTGTTTTTATGTTTAATTGCAGGTTAATGAAGAATAAATCTCAAATTCCTATCTCTCAACAAAAAGCCCATGATTAAATGAAGAAATGAAGCCAATTGGAAAATCAACTTCCAAATTATCCAAAAGCCCAAGCTAAGAAAAAGAAGCCCAAAAGCCCAAGCAAAAGCCCAAAATCCAAGTCCAAAAGCCAATAGAAGAGGAACTCTGCGGACAGCAAAAGGAGAAGGGCAGGCATCGATGCCTGCATCGATGGCGGCATCGATGCCTGCATCGATACCTGTATCGATGCCTGCATCGATACCTGTATCGATGCCTACATCGATACGCTGGGCAGTCTGTTACGAATCTAAGGCTGAAATTTGTTGTTTTTGGATAAGATTTTAATCCAATGGCTCTCATTCACTGATGTTTACTATAAATAGGGGTAGAGAGTAAGGGGTTAGAGGTGTGAAAATTTTTGTAACTCCTTTTGAAGAGGAGGGCTACTCTTAATTGAGAAGGCCTTCCAAAATTGTAACTTTTGTTGTAATTAATAATAATAATTTTTTCACCACTTTAAATTTTTCTCTTCTTCTCTTTGTGATGAAGATGGAGATGAAGATGGAGAATTATTTGAAGGTTTGCATTTCTTTCTTTTTCTCTTTTATTGCTTATTAGTGTAGATTTATTTCTATGCTTGTAGTTTAGATTTTATTTTCTTGTTAAATAGCCAAGAGGCTAGAACCCTCTTGCCTTAGATTTATTTTATGATTATAGAGTAGATTTATTTTCTTGCATTTAATTCTTGTAATTTTATTTTGTAGTTTAGATTTTGTAATTTATTTTGTAGTTAGATTTTAATTTCTTATACTATTCACCTTGAGGCTAGAACCCTCTTGGGTTTAGTTTTTCTTTTTGTTTATTTTTATTTTGTTTGATTCGCCTTTAGGCTAGAACCCTCTAGGGAATCACCATTTTCTAAGAAGTGAGTTCAATTTTAGATTACCCATATCTATAATTGAATCCACCATCTTTAATTTCTTGCATTTTCTTTTATTCTTGAATTTTATTTTCTTTATTCTTGATTTTTATTGTCCTTTATTTTTTCCTTCTCACCTTATTGATCATACTCATTCTTTTTCAAATCCACTCTCACTTACACTTTGCATCTATTTACACACCATTTTTACTCTCTCAATCTCTTCACAATCACATTCACTTATCACTCATATTTATCACGCACACGAAATAAGAACCGATTTTATATTTTCTCCTATAAAACACCTTCCTCGTGGGATCGATATCTTAAATACTATAACTTGACACGGTTGTGCACTTGCAACCTTTTTGGTACATGTTTATGCCGCATCAAGTTTTTGGCGCCGTTGCCGGGGAAGGGTGCTTAAGTAGATTTTAATTATTTTGGTTCTTTAACTTGTGTGTTTATTGTGAAAGAACTACTTGGAGATTAAAGATCAAGAATTGGATATTGAGGAATTGGATATTCGCTTGTGGTAAGTCTTCTTCCTTATATTTTCAATTCCACACCTTTAGTTAGTTTCTCACAATTAGTGACAAATAGGATCTTAAAAAAAAGATTTTATTTCCGTTGACCATAATAAAATTCACCCTTCACTTTGACATTTACTAACAAGATAATAAATTCAAACAAATCCCCCCTTCTCATTTGTTTGATTGTTAACCCTAATTAAAAAAAAGAAAAAGATTTTTGCCATCCTTTTTAGTTGCTTTTAATTCATAGGGTTGCATTTCATATAGTGTAGGAATTCACCAAGTGATTTGAGCATCTTGATTTGACACACACTTAAAAATATTTTTAAGGGCAAAACCCCAAAATCAAGATAAGGTGAGGGATTTCATCACCCTTTCCTTAGCCCAAAAATCACTAATTCCTCACTACACCACCCAAGCCTAATAAAACTCATTAGACGTTGGCCCCTAAGGATTCGAGCTCAATAAGGAACAAGAAATCCTTAAGTGAACCGGTTTAAGTTTTCTCAGATTAGTTGGTGTCTAAGGCAAGGTTTAGGGGTTGCGTAAAGCGCTCCGCAAGGAAAGAGGTACTTAATTGATCTTTGATCACCCTCTAGTACTATCCTTACCTGGCTAACTACCCGGGTAAAACTTTTATCTTTTCACTTAAGGAATTTTTGGTTAGGAGCTAGTCTAGTTGAGTTAGGCTTAACCCTAGAGTTAGAGTGATTGAAAAGTGATTGATTTTGATTTGTTTTAGTTAGGATTTTCCATTTTCTTCTTTAAAAAAAACTAACTTTTATTTTTCTCTAAAAAAAAGTATAAAAAGAAATTGTTTTTGGTGCATGCAAAACGTGGATTAGGGACAATACACATCAACAAATTCATTTTGAACAAATGGCTAATCCACAAGTTTTTCAAAATTTATGTTATCCCAATAGGATTGAAATTTTCAATGAAGTCCGAGAGTTTGTAGAGAGTCCATATCAGTATTCGGTAAATGATCCATTTTTTCCAACCTACAACCCAGGTTGGGCAAGTTACACAAACATTGCATGGAATCAGGAAAACCACTCTGGAACTCAAAACTTCACTCCCTCTTTGAACCAACATTGTCCTAGGGGTAATACAGTTCCTTTCAATTCTCATCCACAATTTCAACAACCCAGTCTGTCACATCAAAATCAGTCTCCTCATCATCAAGTTGTAACTCACACTCCTCTTGATACAGATCATGATGAACGTCTCAATATTTTGGAAAAAGGTTTTGAAATCATTATTAAGGCCTCCACACTAGCCACGGATATGTTAACTCAAACATCCTACACGATGAACTCCTTTATGCAATCAACCGAACTCATACTTAACTCTAACACTCAAGTCCTAGCTAGATTAGAAACTCATATTGATCAACTAGCTAGTGCCATAAGTGAAGTAGAGGAAGGAGAAATTCTGAGTCAACCCGTGGTCAATCCTAAGGACACTCAAATGAATGCACTACAGTCAGGAAAACAGGTCGATAATCAGGAAAGAACACCTTAAAGCCAAATTCTTGTTCCAATTCATTCTTCCCCTGATAATTCAATTCAAGAAAGACCGGGGGAAGAAGAAGAAGAGTCAGATCTAAGTTTTGAGGAAATTTTTGGTGAGGAGCTGAAAATATTAGGAGAAGCAGATCAGGTTTGTCAAAATAAAGAAACTGTGTTGGACAATTGCTGCTTTGAACTGAATTTTGAAAAACTCTTTCTTGATGAACTAAGATTTTTGGAAAATAAACAACAACCAAATTTTTACACATCAACCATGAATCTTGGGGTTGAGAAAATTGTTAAACAAAAATTGGTTGTTAGAGAACAAACACTCACAAATCAAGAATCTAAGTCCAATATGCATGACACCAATAATACCTACCTTCCATTGCCACAAAAATCATTGAACACCCCGGAATGCTTAGAATTTCAGCACATTGTTGATTATATCATGTTGAATTTATTTAAAATCCGTGGGAGAATTTTCAGCAATAAGGTAGGATTCAATGTAGAACATGAACTCTTCATGTTGAATATTTCATTCTACATTGTTTATTTTGTTTATTTCAGAATAATAAAAAGAATTTATTCTTCTCTCATTTGAGAGTTTCTTGTTCAGTTGTTAAAAAAAAAGAAAAAAAAAGAAGAAAAAAAAGGAAACAGAAGAATAAATTTTTGATTTCATCCTCCTCAGACCAAAGGTAATTACAGATTTTTATCAGCGGACCAAATGTAAGTGCTTCACTTCTTATCTGCTTTACTTTATGCATCATAGAGTTTGCATTGAGGACAATGCAAAATTTAGGTGTGGGGGTGGGAATTAGTTATTTTTTTCTCTTTATTTTACATTTTTAGTTACATTTTTCCCTTTTTC
>NC_033797.1:21052240-21091974 GCF_001876935.1 Asparagus officinalis
GCTATGTAGCACGGACACGGATCCGACACGGCCATCCGACACGCTGACACGAGGCAAATCCTAAAAAATACATAGGATACGTGTGTTCGACACGTGTGTCCGACACAGACACGACACGACACGGCTTCATGTTATGCGTGTCCGTGCTTCATAGGATGGGAGGATGAAGGGTTAAAACATTTTTCTTGCAATGATAAAGGGTGTGAGTGATTATTGTGGATGTTCAACCAAATTACAAATAAATGTGAGTGATATTAAACATTTCAATTGAAACAAAAGTTTCAGTTCTCTCTCTGAAACATGAATAAAATACTTGATTACTGTTTCCAATTTAATTTACAAATTTTCAAACAAAACAATCGATCAATATTAGAAGCTCTTGTTCACAATTCTGTAACCTCTTGAACCTGTGTGAATCAAAGAAACCTTTTTTCCCCTATTCAACTCTAAACCTTAACATTTTTAAAAATGCAACAACTTGGTAACGTAATTTTTATTATTGCAGCTGGTCGGGTTGACTCTGGGGTTTGTCAATATCAGTGATCTATTTTTTTTCTATTAGGTGGTATAATAAGGCCCTAATTTTTGTTATATCCATGAGTTTCTATTAGGTGGTATAATAGGGCCCTAATTTTGGTTATATCCATGTGCTGGTAAAAGATCAGGATGTTGTCTTCTGCTAAAATAAATCATCAAGTGAGAGAATTATGAAATTTTAACCATACTGGTCAAAGAGAAAACATGTGGAAGATAACGAATAGATTTTATGATTCAACACTGAAAGAAATTTGAACGTGATATCACCTTCACATATATTGTTGGAAATTAACTTCCACTGAATGTTTTTCCTCATGAGTATCCAAGGCAAGATAACTCATTAAAAAAATTCAAAACCAACCACTATTCTATGAGTTTGAAGAAAGCTTTGTGAGAAAGCTTTGCGTCATAGCATGCACCTCTATTATCTTCGGCTCAAATTTCAAGTTCCAAAATCCAGGCGTGTAAGATTTAAATTGATGATTTCAATTTGTCTATGATATCATGTCCTGATGAAAAAATTGTGAAACCTGAAATTTCTATGCACATGAAAATTTATTTAGTGGATGATTGTTTAAAACTGCAAGCAATGTGTAGTTAGCATATGTTCTATGTGAATAATGTATCTAATAAATAATTATAAAATTGGTGAGTGAAAAATCACTTGACCTTTAAATATTTAAACTCTTGTAGTTTCATAATATGCATCACGTGCAACGCACGTATGACATACTAGTAATTACTAAATATGAATTTAAGAAAGAAAGAAGAGAGAAATGCACGAAGACGTAACAGCATCCATCCATCATTTTGGTAATGTATAAATACACGTACGAGGAGGTCACCTGTGTATCAAGACTCACTTGAGAATTCCACGTACCCCAACAAATCAGCTTCATATTCGTTTGAAATTCATCTAAATCTAATATTTGATCTACCTTTGATAATTTCTATTTATATACGAATAAAGTATGCACCATCAAAAATTTTTATTTTATTTTATTTTGCACAAATGTGCTATTTCTTTTTAGGGAAAAATGCTTCCAGCCCCCAAATTCGTAACAAGTATGCTTCCCCTTCCTAAGACTTTTTCAACGCTCTAAAAACCCCCAAATTCGTAATAACTATGCTCTGAGCCCCCAAAACACAAAGCCCAAGAATTTTACACAGGTAAAGACTATAATACTCATTCTCTCTCTCCTCTCTCCCTCCTCCTTCCCCCACCATTTTTGCCCTAGCCCCCTCCGTCCCTTCTGCAACCCTCGTGGCGGCCGAAGCTCCTCTCCGGTCTCACGCCTCGACCCCTCGCCTCCGCTCGCCGAGATCCTCCGTGTCCACCGCCGATCCCAGCGCAGCCTCCGCTCGACCCCTCGCCTTTGTTCCCAACCTAATCTCTCCTCCCCCAGACGCCACATCAAACCCCCCTCTCCATCCCTCAGGTCCATCATCCCCCACCATCTATAGTGCTGTCGTTCTTGGAAATTATTGTACTTTATGTCTTTTCATACAACTTGTGTGTGTGTGTGTTAAATACTTCATTCATCTTTTTCTGCAGGGAAATTTACCGTGGTTGTTAAGGTTATACGCGTTGCTTGTTAATAAGGTTACGGGTTGCTTATTAAAGTTACGTGTTGGTTGTTAAGGTTAACCGTAACCTTAACAAGTAATCCGTAACCTTAACAACCAACGTGTAACCTTAGCAAGTAACCTGAAACCTTAACAACCAACGCGTATAACTTTAACAACCAACATGTGACCTTAACAACCAACGTATAACCTTAACAAGCAACCTGTAACCTTAACAACCAACACGTAAATCGTTTGGCTTTTGAAAATTCGTAACCTTAACAACTAACACGTAACCTTAACAATGTTGGTTGTTAAAGTTATACGCGTTGGTTGTTAAGGTTTCGGGTTGCTTGTTAAGGTTAAGGGTTGCTTGTTAAAGTTACGCATTGGTTGATAAGATTAACTGTAACCTTAACAAGTAATCCGTAACCTTAACAACCAACGTGTAACCTTAGCAAGCAACCCGAAACCTTAACAACCAACGCGTATAACTTTAACAACCAACACGTAACCTTAACAACCAACGTGTAACCTTAACAAGCAACCTGTAACCTTAACAACCAACACATAAATCGTTTGGCTTTTGAAAATTTCATTAAAATTAAAAGTGAAATATTATTACAAAATCTAGCTCACTCCCACTACCTAAAACAAATGTATGCATCATCGTCTTCTTCCTCTACCCTGTCAACAGTCTCAAAACCATGGCAGTCCACCTCCTCAGTGAGTGTTGAGTGGTAAAATGAAAGTAATCATACATTGCACAGTTTTATGTGGTGCTGTAAGCATGAATTTTCTGAAGGAAAGTGTAGAATTGTTACTGCTTTTTATTTTTATGAAGTTATGAATTATTATAGTAGACGTACAAAAAATTAAAGCTTTTTTTTCTATTTCCTTCCTTTTTTTATTTTTATGAAGGTTTTACAGGTTGCTTGTGAAGGTTACGGGGTTGCTGTTACGCGTTGATTGTTAAGGTTACGGGTTGGTTGTTAAGGTTACGGGTTGGTTGTTAAGCTTAATCTTCACAATCAACGCGTAACCTTAACAAGCAAACCGTAACCTTAACAAGCAACACGTAACCTTCACAAACAACCCGTAATCTTAACAAGCAACCCGTAATCTTAACAATCCGTAACCTTAACAACCGTAACCTTATCTGCAAATAGAAAAGATAACTATCATTGGGTACATGTATACTAAACGTGAAGAAAGAAAATACCGTTGATGCAAGAGAGAAGAGACATTCTTTTTCGAACAGGAAAACTTATTTTGAAGGGGGGAAATAAAAAAAGAAAAAGATCCCAAAAAGAAAACATGTGACAGGAAGAAACTCTGTTGCTAGTAAATCTAGATGCATTAGTTTCAGAAGCTACAAAGCAACATCAAGTTCGCACGTGTCATTACGAGATCAATTCAATCATTAGCCATCTCTCTGCTCCTCTTCGCTAGGTTGCGCTCCAGCTTGTGTGCATTCTGGTGTCCTCCAAGAGCTTGGGTGCTGTAAAAAAGTCCGTCTGCAATAGTTACACGAGAAAACTCGTGCGTGCTCGGGACGAGGCCCAGGCTGCAGGGACAGGTTAAGGTTGAGGTTCTGAGCTTCATGAAATATTCTCGGCGAGCAAAGGCCAAGGGGGCCGCGCTGGGATCAGCGGTGGACATGGAGGATCTCGGCGAGCAGAGGCGAGGGGTCGAGGCGTGAGACCGGAGAGGAGCTTCGGCCGCCACGAGGGTTGCAGAAGGGACGGAGGGGCTAGGGCAAAAATGGTGGGGGAAGGAGGAGGGAGAGAAGACGGATTGTATATATGGCTATTACGAATATAATATTAGAGAGAGAATGTGTATTATAGTCTTTACCTGTATAAAATTCTTGGGCTTTGTGTTTTGGGGGCTCATAGCATAGTTATTACGAATTTGGGGGTTTTTAGAGCGTTGAAAAAGTCTTGGGAGGGGGAAGCATACTTGTTACGAATTTGGGGGCTAGAAGCATTTTCCCCTAATATATATCACCCCTCAACTCTTTTATTAGCATTTTCCAACCCCATGCACATCAGTGTTCGGAGGAGAATAAATTGCCGAGGAACTTACCCAAAATGAAATTAGTTTTCTAAGACCACCGCGAACTCAATCTGGACCTATTCTGATGCAACTCATTTGTTAAATGAGTGACTGGGGTCTAAATCCAAAATCAATCTGAACCCTACCCACTTGCGCCCCTACCTTTAATTCGTGCTTAAATCTTAAATCTTTGAAATCAGTAAATTCTCTCGAACATCAATGAACATATATAAAAGGGGCTTTCAGCCGATCAAAATCTAAAGACAATCTTCACGAAGATATTTGACGAGTTGGGGGGCCCTTCTGCCTAAAGTTGATTGCTCATCTGTCTTTGTTGCAATTTGAGCCACTTAAATGAGCGCCACATCCTCACAACTCACAAGTTAGGCTTGGTGAAGGTCGGCCGGGAACTGTTTTCAACTGCACTATTCTGACCAGAATAACCCAAGTTTCATACTTAGATAATTTGCGGTGATGTCATTAGCACTATAGTTAAGACTTTGAAGATCAGTTTAATGATTGACGTTTAATGGCGTTTCCTGATCAAATTAGTAGGTGGCAATTTATTTAGCTTTCAGAAGTTTATCGATGTACGAAACTGTTACCCCATGTGTGATGCTATTAGCCCTACATATATATGGAGTAATTTTTCAGTTCTCTGGGTGTCATTATCCCTCTAGTGAAGACTTTAATCACCATCGATCCAATATAAATCTTTTGTAGCGTATGTGTAAAGTTTTTCTCATAATTGTCAACGTCTATTCGCTCTTTCTATCTAGTCTTTTAATTTACTTATTTACAGCTTATGTGCATATCTAGCTGTCCTTTTATCGACTATCATGTATTCATTATATTTGTATAACTAATTATAACATTTATGAACGCTACTATGTTGCATATACTATTTAGCTCCAATTCTCCCTTTTTATTGGATATTTTCTTTTTTGCATCAAAGATCAATGGAGGTTTACCACCGCTCCAACTAAAGGGTTGTTTAGTTAGAAAATATAGTTGTAACACTATTTGTTGTATGTGGACTTGTTCAGTAGACAATATATTAGGTGTAATTAATATATACAAAATTTGTGTCTCATTCTATTATTTAGTCACAGTTGTTTGAAACAGGGGGATATTGACTCTTAAGTGGAGATTAGGAATAAAATTAACCCAAATCTCTCAAGCTTTAAATTAAATTATACTTCACTTATACTTCAAAGTCTTAGGGGCTGTTTGTTTGCGATTTGGGTAGTGGGAAAGCCTGCCAAAAGTGTAGCTTTTGGCAGGCTTTCCACCCAAATCGCCTCTCGCCTCTCTCAAATCGTCTCTAAAAGAGACGATTTGGGTGGAAAGCCTGCCAAAAGCTGCACTTTTGGCAGGCTTTTGATAGGCTTTCTAGCTCTTTCCCCTTAAAAAAAACCTCTTTCCAAACAGCCCCTTCGCCTCACTCCTAATGCCATTTAATGTGGGGAGACAATCAGGCTCAATCGGAAGTTATTGGCCTTGAACAGAGTGTAAGAAACAAATTAAACAAAATCTTATTAACCTAAAAATTCCCTAGGGATTCTTGACATTTTAATATTGGCCCATCAACCTTAGTAATTTGAGAAGTTTAAGTAGCAACAACTCTAGCTTTTCATTTTTGTTATGGTGTAGCTATCCTTTTGGTAATTCTAGGCATCCTCCCAAAAATTACTGGCCATCATCCAAGAGACAGCTCAAACCCTCTTGTCTTCTTATTATCTGTACTCACACTTGAGAAAGCAATTGCATGTACTGTCCTTTTGCGCTCTCCTTCATCATTCTTCCCTTCATATTTTGATATTACTGAAAATAAATAAATAATCAATTAAAGTTAAAATTGAGTGCAAGTCACAGATTACATGAATATTTGAAATGAATCACAAATATAATCTCAGTAAAGCTTCTTCGTCCATTGAGAGAGTGTTTAAAATAGTATCAAAGAAATTCATATTTAATTTCTATCGGAATCTCATTTAAATTTAATTTAAAAAATTATTCTCTAAAATAGCCTAGATTCCAAACCAAAAAGAAGGGAAAAAACAAGTTGGAACCAAAAATTATTATCCTGAGTCTCACCAAAATATCAGGACTATTCGCAAAATAGTCTTTACTCTCTGTTTTAGCATAAATCCTTTAATATTTTGAAAGTCGCCCCCTCAAATTATCAAAATTGCTATTGAGCCCCTCACATTTTATAAATTGTCTTAGATAATCACTCCAATAAAAAAGTAGCACCAGTAAGATACATGAACTGGTGACGTAATAGCAGTTTCAGTATTTTGGAGGAACTGTTTCAAAATATGAAAGATGTAAGGGACTAGCATTGTAAAAACCCTAAAAGTTTTATTCAATAAAGCTATCCACTCTATCTCACTGTGCCGAGTGCCAACTCATTCTCTCTCTCTCTGTCTCTGTCTCTAGACTCTACAGGTAATCTCCCCACCGAGACTTCCAACTGTGTGATTCCATAATTCAATCATTTTCATCATAATAATATAAATAAAAAGCTTTCACTAATCCAGTGGGGCTTCTCTCTGCTCTCAGCCACCGAGGACCCCCACCCTTGTGTTCTGTTCTCTATTTAGTCCATGCCCTTTTGCTCTCTACTCCTCTTCTGTGTACGCTAACACAATCTTGTGCTTTCTGTCTCTGTAAATTTTAAGGAAAGATAGAAACTTTGAAGGGGGGAAAAAATTCCATGGCAACTGAAGAGGGAACAAAGAAAGTAGAGGCAACAGAGGTCTCAACAGAGCCAGAAGCTCCTGCTACGCCGCCGCCGACGGCAGCCGAGGCCCCGAAAGATGTGGCGGAGGAGAAGGAAGTGATCCCATCTCCGGCAACAACGCCGACTCCGGCCAAAGAGAAGGCTGATGACTCCAAAGCACTTGCTGTTGTTGAGAGTAAGTAACTTTTTTTTTTCTCTCCTGCAGCTGAGCAGGTTTTTTTTTTTTAAATTTAAATTTGTTAATTATAAAGGTATTATGTTTAATTTGTTTGGTTACTTCAATTTCTTTAGCTTCTTAGTTCATGGTAGTTCTTTTTCTCTGCATGTACAGGAATCTCTGAAGGGAACTCTAGAATTAAGAAGGGTTTGCCTTGGATTTTATGGCTTTTTGTCTTTTAGGAGGAAAATTATGTGCATGGAGAATTAATATTTGTAGAATTTCATGAATACTCAGAATTGATCAGTAAAGTTCTAACAAGCTAAAGTTATGTCAATTTCATTTAATTATGACTCCATTAGAACTTCTTCATGTTGAAACTCTCTGTTCTTGTCGTTCCTAAACAAACTTAAGTAATTTTAGCATCTTTGTCTGAAATAAGGTTTTACTTTGTTCATAGCTAGCAATTTCTGTTATATTCCTTGCAGATCTATGTACTTTGTTGGGTACTGAATAAAGAAATATATTTAATTTTCACCTATTCATCTTTATCCAGTGTTGATAAGATTTTGCTCTCATAGAATGTTCTCTGTTGGGTATCATGCTTTTTTTTTGTACTCTCTTTTTGTGTCGGCAGAGGGAATTTTTCACTGTATAAACTTTAGTTATTGTTCTTATTTACTAAAACAGATAGATACAACTATCTGGCCCCAGCTTTGCTTCTTCTATACGATTTTAAGTAGATACCATCTTCTCAGTAGTGGGAATAACCAGTCATGCTTTGTATTATACTTTATATTAGTACTCTTGAGCTTTTTTGCATTTTTAACTTGCCTTTTGATGGAATTATGCAAAGCCTTTTTTCTACCACTAAGTATGATAAGCTTAGAGGAACTCAAGAACTAATAAAGTGCCATTTAACGACACATATAAATAATTATTACTTCAATGTCATGTATATCCCTATTTTAACCAAGTTGTTGGAGGATGCCCAAACATTCGGTTCCTCTCTTGAATATGGCATTCTTTCATATAAGTTAGTCATAATTCTCGTATTGGTTAAAAATTAGTTCATTATTCGATATCTGGTGTTAATGGTTAAATTTAACTGTATTCGTGGTATATACCAAAAGAAAATTATGTAGCTTCATTAAATTGTCAAGCATGAGCAGCAGTGCAATTTCGCGATGTTCACTTTAAGTGATTGAAGAGTATTTACAAGTATCATATAAATTTCAGTGGCAGACTGTACATAACAATTTCTTTTCTAACACTTTATGATGTTTATTCACAGAGGTTGCTGATCCTCCAGCAGAGAAGAGCTCAGGTGGTTCCTCTGATAGAGGTATATGTGAAAAAAGTTGTTGTATCAAATCAACAATTTTATGTTTATTATTGCAATTTTGAAGACAAGGATATGAAATTTTAAAAAATTTCTTGTGTGTCGTCTTCAGATGCTAGCCTTGCACGACTTGAATCTGAAAAGAGAATGTCTTTGATAAAGGCTTGGGAGGAAAGTGAGAAGACTAAAGCTGAGAACAAGTAAGTTTAGCATCTTGCGCATCTTGCTTCTTTATTGTTAAATTCCAAATTGACTTCGAATTATATTGCAAGAGTTAACTGATGTCCACCTTAAAATGGAAACAGAGATAATATGTGAAAATTGAGGTACATAGCATATCTGATATCTGTTTTTTTTTGTGTTGATGCTGATATTTTGATAAGTTGATCAATGTGGGTTTCGCTTACAATAGTATTCTGTTTAGCTCTGAATGGTAACTGCATAAATAATTGGTATCTCAAGAGAAGATACTGAGGTAGTGCATATAAGCCTCCTTCATTATAAAGAAACTTTTCGTCTGTAATTGCAAGACTACAATTTACTTTGTTGGCAATATCAAACAGGGCGGAAAAGAAAATGTCATCCATTACTTCATGGGAAAACTCCAAGAAGGCAGCTGTGGAAGCTCAGCTGAGGAAAATTGAGGTACACAAAAATCTCACTACAAAATTTTATTCATCGACAGTTAGCTAAATAGGAACAATGTCAACCGAAACATGCACAACATCGTAACCCTTAATTTTACGAGCAGGAACAACTAGAGAAGAAAAAGGCTGAGTATGCTGAAAAAATGAAGAACAAGATCGCATTGCTTCACAAAGAGGCTGAAGAGAAGAGAGCAATGGTTGAAGCCAAGCGCGGGGAAGAAATCCTCAAAGCTGAAGAGATGGCTGCAAAATATCGGGCAACTGGGCTTGGACCGAAAAAGATCTTTGGATGCTTTGGTCCTTGAAGAAACAATCAATTTATCAATTAGCTTGTTTTATGTTTCGTTTATCTAAGTGTTGTATTGATTTGTTCTAGTCAAAGATTTTATTGTGAAGTTACTTAGTGTTGTGCGTGTGTATAAAGTTTGATGTTCTTGTTTATACATGTTAATTTACAAGAACAAGGGGCTTGATGATGTATATGTGTTTTTTTTAATTCATGTATTAATTTGAAAATGACAGTACAGTTGTTTCTTGGCAAGATGTGGTGTTGAATAATTTTACTGGGTTGAGTAGTTGGTGTAGTGTTGCTATCAGAAGCAGATATTTAGTGGGCGTTGAGTGCTCCACATAGCATCTTTGGTGTTGAGTTAATATCACTAGGATGCGAGCGTTGTTCTTATTGTGCTATTTTAAAATGATGTCTCTTTCATGGAATTCATCGAATCTTTTGAGCGTGTTTTATATAAGATTCGTATCTATAGCATAAAAAATCTAGGGAAAGTTCTGTCTAAACTCCTATTGGCAAAAAAAAAAAGAACCAATTACTTTTCACTTATATACCCATTTTTTTTAACTTGCATTTATATAGTCTCGATTGTTTTTTTTTTTTTTTGCATTTACGTACCCTAAAATAGTTAAAACTTTTAATTAATACCCTCAAATTTTTAAATCTAACACTTAAATTTCCTAAAGCTTTTATAACTTATACTTAAATACCCTTAAGTTTGCATAATTGAGGGAATTTATGTGCAAGTTTTAAAAACTTAAGGGTAGATAAAAACTAGTTGTAAAAACTTTAGAATATTTAAGTACTGTCGAAAAAAGAGAGGGTATAAAAGTGCAAGTTTAAAAAAACTTTTAAGGTATTTTTTAGCTGCAACTACAAGTCGAGGTATACAAGTAAAAAGTTGGTGAAAGAAGAGAACCCACACCTAACCCCCAACTGGTTTTATGCTTTAGGACCCTCTCCATTTAAATGATACCTGTACATTTGAAAATGTCGTGTGAAAGACGGCATTTTTTCAGTTAATGCAAAATAAATCAAAATATAGAAGGGTTTAAAGAATGAATCCTTGATCAGAAGCTAATGACAAATGTAGAAAGAGGTCAAGGGTAAATAGGGAAAATATGTAATTTAAAAAAATTTCTACGGGCCTGAACACGCTATCTTCAAAAGCCTTAACAAATGACACACACAAAGGGCCAAGAAGCTAGTAACACAATATGGGTCTCCTTAAAAATTAACCCATACCAACCTAATAAAAAAAGGGTGTTGCTAGAGGGACCCAAATATGGGACCCAAGGCATGGGACATGTGAGGTATCACCATCCGGTTGCATGATGTACTGTTCAATAACAGTGCATCATGCAACCAGATGGTTACACCTCACCTGTCCCATGCCTTGGGTCCCCTATTTGGGTCATTGAGGCATTAATGTAAAAAAAACCATTAGTAAGAAACTCTATTTTTTAGAAACCCATTATTAGGAAACTACAAGTTCCAAACGACATATATACTATAACTGTAGGATTTTTGATGATTAACATAGTACTTACAGTCTGGTTAGTTTTTTTTCTCATAGGAAATATCTGGTTAAAGGAGATGATTTCTTGATAAGAAGGAAACAAAATAAGTTCGGCCTAAATGGAGCAGCTTTAGCCCCAGAAGTGGCCTATAAAGCAGTATCCCATTCTTTCGTTTATGAGGGCCATTTAGAAGCCCAACCAATTGGGAAGAACATGGGCCACGGCCATAGCTCCAATTCCTATAAGATCTAAACTAGAATTGTAGGCACATCTCGCACAATATGAACCCTATCATCTCGAAAGGCAACATCTTAGTTTTTAAATGCAGAAACTGAAGAAACCGCGAAGAATTTTGGAGAAGAACATGCTTTTGGGGCATAGGGAACAGTTTTGGAGCTGCACGGTCGACCGCGGTGCAAGGCCGGTCGACCGCGAACGTGCACTAGCTCAGGCATGAGCCTGGACCGTGTAACGCATTTACAGGCTCTGTCGTTGGGGGGGGGGGGCCGGGCCCAATTTGAGTTTCCTGTTCTGATTTGGATTTTGGTGTTTGTATAAATACCAATATACGTTCTAGGGTTTCTTAAGGCTAGAGTTCGGGATATTTGGAGCACAGAAAAGAGGTATTTTCTGAGCTATTTGTTTAAGGTTTATTTGAAGAGATTAAGAGCTTTGTGGTGAGATTAGTTTGTTCCTTCGAGTGATTTGTAATCTCAATTTGTACTCTTATTCTCTATTAGTGAAAACCTCATCCCCTTCTTACCCCATGAACGTAGACAATTGTCGAACCAAGTTAAAACTGGTGTTTGGTGTTTGTGCATTGATTTTGGTTGGATTTTGCCTTCTTTGATCGGCGGTTGGTTTGGTTCCTCGACACGGGTTTTCCCTAACAATTGGTATCAGAGCTCGGGCTAGCTTGGGCTATTTGAAGGAGTAGATCGATTTGGAAGCTCGTTTAGGATTTTAGTTGGTGAAAAAGGTGGGATCTTTTTGGTAAAGGCTCTATCTTTTTCAAGTTTGGATCTATTTCTTGTTCATTTCCGCAATTGTTTGTTGGTGTGTTGAGGATTATGGCCGGGAAAGAAGGTGTTGAGGGTGGTTCTTCAGGTGTGAAGACTGTCCAAAGTTTGAATATCCACTCAATGAAGAATAACGTGGAGAAGTTCAATGACACTAACAATTTTGGACTTTGGCGATACGAAGTCTTTGATGCGCTCAATACGCAGAATTTGGAAGATATGTTAGAGTTGGACGGGAAACCGAACGACATTGATGAGAAGATTTGGAAGAAAATAAATAGAACGGCGTATGGTGTGATTAGGTCTTGTTTCACTCAAGATCTAAAATATGATGTGATGAATGAGACTTCGGCTAAGAAGTGGTGTGATTAGGTCTTGTTTCACTCAAGATCTAAAATATGATGTGATGAATGAGACTTCGGCTAAGAAGATTTGGGAAGTCCTAGAGGGCAAGTACTTGACGAAGACATTTGAAAAGGAGGTTTTATCGCTTCCAATTAAAGAAGGGGACATTGGTGATCACATGAACCACTACACAAAGCTTTTTGCAGATTTGACGAATGTAGATGTTATTGTTGAAGATGAGGACAATACGTTGCTATTGTTGAGTTCCTTGCATGACGAGGAATATGAGATCTTCGTTCTTACTCTTATTAATGGAAAGGCATATCTTTCATATAGTGAGGTCACCACTGTACTTGTGAATTACCAACTTAGGAAGAAAGATAAGGAGACTTCTATTGAGATGGTAGCGGGGGCATTGGTTGCAAGAGCAAAGAGTCCAAACCAAGGTAGAAGGTCGCAGTCTAGAGGGGGACATCTTGGAATTCGTAGGAATCAGTGTGATTTTTGTAAAGAAGATGGACATTGGAAAGCCGAATGCTCAAAATTGAATAATCGAGCCGGGAAGAATAAGGGGAAAGCGATTGAAGCTTCAGAGGTGAATGTTGCCAATGCTAGTGGCAATATTTCAGATTCAGATTCTTCGGGCTATTCGTGTCCAGCACTTCCATCAGTTTGTATTACTAACTCCACTGAGTGGATGTTGGATTCGGGTGCCTCATACCATATTTGTCCTAGGAGGGATTGGTTCTCTAGCTTTCAGGAGTTAGAAAGAGAGAATGTTGTACTCATGGATAATGATCACAAATGCCCTATTGGTGGTATCGATACCGTTCGTATTCAGATGAGTGACGGGGTGATTTAGGAGTTGGTTGAAGTAAGGTTCGTTCTTCAATTAAAGAAGAACATTATTTTACTTGGAGTTTTGGAGGCAGCAGGCTATATGGTGACTTTGGCGGATGCACGTTTGAATATTATATTTGGGTCCATGATTATGATGAAGGGCGTCAAAAGGAGTAACTTGTACTATTTGCTTGGGAGCACGGTGATTGATAGAGCGCTGACGACTTTATTGGATTTGGCTAGACTGTGGCGTTGTTTGATGCTGGGGTATTTGATTGATGATGCTGTGCATAGTTTGTTGAGGAGTGAGTTGACCTACAAATGGAAGTTCTTTGCGCTCATTGGGATGAGTGAGAAGACCATGGTGGAGTTTGGCACTTCTATCCATCGATCGAGGGGTCTTTTAGGAGGTGTTCAGTCAGACGTTTGGAGGCCTTCCAAGGAGGCATCATTAGGAGGTAATTGTTTTTTGGTTGCTGAAGTTAGGGATTGCACTAGGCATTTATGGGTCGCAACCAAGCCTCGTTAGTTTGATCGAAGTCCTAGTAGTCCGCAACAGTTGGAAGAAGTGTGTTGGCAAAAAGGTTATACATCGTACTAGCTCAAGTAGGGGTTTCTTCTTGTATTTGTGTCGAGCTCATGGAAGTTGGAGACACTTCATTGGAGAGGAGACATTAAGGCGACGATATGAGATGGCAGATTTGATGAGCTGTTCCTTTCTGGAGGATCGTCGTTGGTTGTCGAGCATTGGACTTAGTATTCAGGCTTCGACACGTTTGGATCATCTTATACATAGGTTGTCGACTGTCGACTGCTGCATTTAGTGATTTTGGATCTGGTGGAGCTGCTTCGGATTTTAGTTAGCATCAGATATTTTGTTACCCAACATTTGGTCACATCGAGGATGTGAAATTTGATCCGATTGCGCGCTTGGGATTCAGAGGCTCGTTTGGCTATCGTTTGGGTGCTTCTGATTTCGTTCTGAGCAGGTATGTCATATTGGACTCTCGACAGGTGGAGAGTGTTGATCAGATCAGTTGGATATTACAGCGGATGGAGAGTGATGCTACTCCATATTGGGTGGATATTACTCCACATACTCCAGGTCATTCTGTATTGTTTGGGACTTCAGCTGAGGTGACACAACATGGGGGTCATTTGGTTTCGGATGCAGATGACGTGTTGATTGTTTTGAGTGCATCTGATAGGCGTAATTTGGACATGGCCATTGGTTCACCTCAGGCAGAGGTGTTTGGATCGTTTTAGTTTGAGGTCATTGGAGATGCTATCAGTCGTAGATTTGGTGATGATGGAGGAGGGTTACGTGCTCTTCTATTGGATTAAGGGTCTTTGAAGGCCATCGGGTGAACTACGTGAAGTCTTGATTCCTTAGGCAAGAGGATACATAGGCAATCAGTTTTGATGCAGCCGATTTGGTGAGTAGATACCGACATTTGGGTGAGTGTTCTCACTCCCGTTTGGGTCTCGACTTGTTGTGGATTGAGTCCGTTGTCGTGAATCGTTTGACTTCGTACTGGACGCAACAAGTGAGGTATTTGGTTTGGTTGGTGTCGGCTCAGTTTTGGAAGAAACTTCACCGAGGTGGAAAATTGAAGAAACCGTGAAGAATTTTGGAGAAGAACAGGCTTTTGGGACACAGGTGTGACGCCCCTGGGTTCACACAAGGCTGCAGTCCAAGGTGAAACCAAGATTGTCAAACCTGCCATGCACCACACCGTGCAATAACATGTTTCACCATCACAGTTAACATCTATCTAGTAGAATCAACAACAGGTGTAGGTACAAAAGCAAGTGAAAGATAACACAAGAAATACTGATGAAATGAAATCACATAAATATCTCATCATCCAACATACAGCAATACAAAGTTAATGTCTGAATAGATAACTGGGATATTCAATAAGTCTCAAATACAAATGTCTGACAAGAGGAAATAAGGCACACGACCTTTACAACTTCTAGAACAAGACTCTCAAAGGTCTACACAAAAAAAATCTAAAGTGGAGCCCCAAATAAAAACATATAACTAACTAGACAGCTGAAGCTAAAATGTATCACCATCAACCTGCGACTCTCCGGGCTCCTGGCTCGTTACCTGAAAGTGGGAGGGACAACGAGCGTCAAAGCGCTAGCGAGTAACATCACAACCAACCCCAAGGGAAAAGGGCTCGTTGTATATGAAAATACAGTTAATACATAATAGATCTAAAATTATTGATCTTGCTAAAGAGGGTTTTAGTATTTAGAAATTTACAACACGAGAATAGGTACGTTGAGCGAAATAATCCAAACAAGGAAACCCTCATGTATATACCTTATATCTCAAATTGTAAACCCCTAATCACCAAACCCGAGATTCTAATGCAGGAACAATAATAAATAAAATACAACAAATCTCAGAACACAAGCGCAGTGCCATATCATAGCCTACATGAATGTCATGTCAAAATCATGTCATGAACTTCTGTGAGAAGGTCATATGCAGGGTTAAGAACTATGTCCGAAATATGAACTATATATGGTAGTTTCCGACTCATAGAATAAGTGGCAAATGTCCAACACGAGGACTGAAATGGATTATAGTCCAACACGAGGACTTCTATGGATTATAGTCCAACACGAGGACTGTGAAATAGTAAAAATATCACTATGATATGTATAGTGAAGTCTACTTATATCAATCCACACTCAAACAGTGTATAAGTCCCCAAATTATACCCTCAGGTCATCTATCATGCATGGATACACAGTGAGACTAAATACCAAGGTCAGATAGTCCAGGCAAACCCTCCGAACATGAGTAAAACACCCAAAAATATCCAGAACAGGAAAACACAACAGACAGTGGGCGGTCGACCGCACCGGTCGACCGCACTCTGATGTGCGACCGTCGGTCGACCGGAAAAATGTCGCGGTCGACCGAAGGAAATAGCGGTCGGCAAACCCGACCCGAAACCCGTTTGAACCCGAACCTGAGAAAACCCTCTGATCGCTGTTCGGTCGACCGATGCTGTCGACCGCCACGGTCGACCGCGTCGGTCGACCGCGCAGCGGTAAAATGCCTGCTGCTAGGCATTTTACATGTTGGCCTTAACACTCGATTTCTCTCACTTGTATACACCTGTTGGGTTCCCAAACACTGATAAATATATACAATATTTCAAAATGCATGAGAAGCGAATTAAAACGTTTTAATGACAGTAAAACATGGTTAAACTCTTGTTTAAGAAATCCCAGATCTAGATCTTCATTAGACAAAACATTGGTGAACTTTTATAAACTGAAATATTGATTCTTGCAATCCATGTTGTAAAGAACTCGTTTTTATACAAAAATACCTTTTGGGCTTATCAAAAACTCATGAAAAATCAAAATAAAACCATAGAAAATAGGGGTGAGGGATTGGGCGAGATGATACTCGCCTCTGGTGAGTAACGGATCGCTGAAACTGAAGGAGAACGCTTTCCTTCGCTGGATCCCACTAAGAGCTGCTGCAAATCCTCAAGAACTGCTCCCAAATCACCAGTAGAGAAGATTAGGGTTTAAGGGAAGAGAGAGGGGGCTAGGGTTTTGATTTCAGAACTCCCAGAGGCTCTCTCGTGAACAGTAGCATATATACCAACTCACAAACCCGACCCGAAACCCGTTTGAACCCGAACCTGAGAAAACCCTCTGATCGCTGTGCAGTCGACCGACGTGGTCGACCGCCACGGTCGACCGCGTCGGTCGACCGCGCAGCGGTAAAATGCCTGCTGCTAGGCATTTTACATGTTGGTCATTACACTCGATATCTCTCACTTAAAAACACCTGTTGGGTTCCCAAACACTGATAAATATATACATCTTATATATATATGGTTATTTATCACAAAAGAAAGATTTATTACTATTTATTCACACAATATCATTATAAATTTTCGGGGTTTTACATTCTTCCCCCCTTAAAAAGAATTTCGTCCTCGAAATTCGGAAATTATACGAATCTCAAAATATGAACTATTAGATAACATATAGAGATATTTATACTTAACGGTCTAAAATGATAATATTCTCGCTTAAATCCTAATCTAGTGGAACTAGTACATCGGGCGAAAAATCCAAACAAGGAACCCCTCATACATATACCATGTGTTCCAAAAGATTAAAATTTAAGCGAAAAATATCTTCATTCTAGTGTTAAATATAAACATAACCAAAAATATAACATAAAGCAATATATATGATATAGTAAGAATTAATTTACCTGCTCAACCAAGTGTGGGTAGTCGCGACGCATGTCCTCTTCGCGCTCCCAAGAAATCTCCTCTATGCCTCCTCGGTTCCACTGAACTTTCACTAAGGGAATCACCTTATTCCTAAGTCTCTTGTCCTCCCTGGCAAGTATACAAACCGGAATCTCAATAGTAGTCAGATCCTCCTGAAGCTCAATCTCTGGTGTATCTAATACTCGATGCTGCTCCTCATCATGCAAGTGTTTCTTGAGCATAGAAACATGAAATACATTGTGTATACTAGACATCGATGCTGGAAGATCTAGTCTGTATGACACAACTCCAACATGCTCCAAAATCTGAAATGGTCCAATGTATCTCGGCGCAAGCTTCCCCCGTCGCCCAAATCGCTGTACGCATTTCATAGGCGATACCTTCAGCATGACTGAGTCTCCCACCTGAAACTCCAATGGTCTTCGCCTCTTATCTGCATAACTCTTCTGCGGACTTTGAGCGGCTAGAATCCGCTCCCTGATCAATGCTACCTTCTCGGTAGTCTGCCTCACCAACTCCGGTCCAAGCATCAAGCTATCTTCCGGCTCTGCCCAACATATCGGTGACCTACAGGGTCTTCCGTACAATGCCTCATATGGAGCCATACCGATTGTCGCCTGATAACTGTTGTTATAAGCAAACTCTACCAGTAGAATATGATCCTCCCAGCTGCCTTGGAAGTCAATGACACATGCCCGCAACATGTCCTCCAACACCTGATTCACCCTCTCCGTCTGACCATCCGTCTGGGGGTGGAATACACTGCTATAAGATAGCCTGCTGCCAAAAGAGTCCTGGAAACTCCTCCAAAAATGTAAAGTGAAAACTGATCCTCGATCTGATACGATCGTGTTCGGAACTCCGTGAAGTCGAACTATCTCACGAATGAAGATCCTCGCATAAGCCTCCGCTGTATAAGTGGTCCTCACTGGGATAAAATGTGCTGACTTCGTCAACCGGTCCACTATCACCCAAACAGAATCATTCCCCTTCTTCGACTTCGGCAACCCCACAATAAAATCCATAGAAATGTCTGCCCACTTCCACTCTAGAATGGGTAAAGGCTGAAGTGTCCATGCCTATCTCTGATGTTCTGCCTTCACCTGCTGACAGGTAAAACATCTAGCCACATAGTCTGTAATCTCTCTACGCATGCCGCTCCACCAGAAATGTCTCTTCAAATCCTTGTACATCTTGGTGGTTCCTGGATGCACTGTGTACCGAGTACGGTGTGCCTCATCAAATAACTCTCTCTTCAGCTCTGCACTGGCTGGCACAACTAATCTACCCTTCATCCGTAGACCTCCATCAGCTCCAATGGCCAGTTTTCCAACTGAGCTCTGACAACTCTGTCATTCCAAGATGGCTGCACTGTCACAGCTCCCAAAAATGCACTAGTTCCTCCAATCTCGGGTCTAAAATCAAACTGGCTAAGAGTGATAAGATCCCGATGTAGTGAACACCTCAAAGCCGAAATCCGATGTCGGCGCTTTCTGCTTAAAGCATCTGCTACGACATTCGCCTTTCTCGGATGATACTGGATCGCGAACTCGTAGTCCTTAATAAACTCAATCCATCTCCTCTGTCTCTGGTTGAATTCCTTCTGGGAAAAGAGGTGCCAAGACTTCAGTGCAAATACCACTACTGCCAACTCCAAATCATGAGTGGGATAGTTCTGCTCATGCACCCTCAACTGCCGTGAGATATAAGCTACTACCTGCTGAGTCTGCATCAATACGCCTCCTAAGCCTGCCAATGATGCATCTGTATATATGACGAATGTCCTGTCGCTGCTCGGAATAGTCAGAACCGGCGATGTAGTTAACTTAGTCTTTAAAATATCAAAGGCCTTCTGGCACTCCATGCTCCATATGAACTGTGCACCCTGTTGGCCCCTAGAGGGGGGGTGATTAGGGTCAAGAGGCTCTAATATGCAATTAAAAATCAGCACAAGCAAACCACAAAACAAAAATGCGATAAAAGTAAGAGAGATAAGGTTAGGAGTTCGTTATCCTTGACGCGCGATGTGTTAACGAGGTTCAGCCCTCTGGCCTACGTCCCCGCTCCCCACTCTCGAGGAGAAATCCACTACACACCCGGTTTGGAAGCCGGAACTTCGTCTACACAGCGATCTCCACAGATCTCTCTCACTACACAGTTTGATCTCACAGATCACACTCCCTCACAGTAGATCTCCACAGATCTCACTCACACAGCAGAAGAAAGAAATGCAAGAACCTCTCTTTACACAGCCCTTATAGCAAAGAGAAGGTATACTGAAGCTGGGAGGTGAATCACACTTGAAACAGAGAGAAAAACAGAGTTTTGAAAATTTACTCAGGAAACAGAAAAAAAGCTCTCCGATTTTTCAAACGTTAGGGCTAGGAAGAAGAAGACAGAGTTTTGAAAATTTACTCAGGAAACAGAAAAAAAGCTCTCCGATTTTTCAAACGTTAGGGCTAGGAAGAAGAAGAGGTCTGGGGGGTTTATATAGAAAAGTTTAAATCATTTTAAAACAGAAACAAATCTTCCCAAATGAGATAATAATCTCTTCTTCAGACCCTCATCACAGACTGTGCCAATCACTAACAAGTGAAAGCACAGGGTTCGAGGCAAACGACCGTTTTAAAAAAGTCGCGGCTGAACAGAGGCAAAAATCGGTTGACCGAAGAAAATATCGGTCGACCGAAAAATACCTTCGGTCGACCGACCGAAAAAATCGGTCGACCGCCAGCAGCTAAGGAGTTTTGACAAAACATCCAGAGACTCATCGGTCGACCGGCACGGTCGACCGATTAAGGGTTGAGAAATTCGGTCGACCGTATCGGTCGACCGACGACACTCTGGAGACATAGAGAAGAAAGGTCATCGGATCGGTAGACCGGACCGGTCGACCGATTTCTGACATATTCTGAAATCAGGTTATTTGACCAAGTTGAAATATTTCCAAAATATTCATTTGACCTCTGAAAATTCTGAAACTTTGTAAAATGTTTTTAATACTAAAAACAAACTGCTTGGAAAAAGAATTTTGCAGATAGGTACTCAAACTTGTGAAAAATAGTATTTTGTGAAAAACGCTTAAAAGCACAAGTTTAAAAACGTGTGTGTGATTCCCAATAGCTTCAAGTAAACTCAGTAACTCTTTGCCTACATTCTAGCACTAGAGAGAAAAAACAAAAGAAAGCTAATATCCTCATATAGAGAGCAATATACTTGAGCTTTGATATAGCTTGAATCGGATGAAGCTTTTGATTGAATTTGTCGTTCTTGAAATAACGTTGCTTCATCTCTTGGCCTCCTCCTCCTTTGGATATCTTCGTTGTAGCGTATATTCCATCCATCCTCCGTTAATGGCACTAACGAGCTTGACAAATGATTTTACTACATTTACACTCAATAAGCCATTAGTACCGATAATGGTGGTTGTAAGAACATCATCAAAACATAAGGGCTAACAATCTCCCCCTTTTTGATGATGACAACCAACCATTATATAAGAGCAAAAATAAAATAGCTTATAGATAGGTGCTCCCCCTATCTATGAGCTCCCCCTAAATATATGCAACAAATGAGGAGATTTCTCTCCCCCTTTGTCACCATCAAAAATGGGGTAAAGAGAAATGCCAAATGCAAAATGCAACTAATCAAGCAAGCAATGTAGAACTTTCACATAGTGCATAAGCCCAAACCATTTCTTATGCGACAAAAATCATCCTCTCCAAGAGGCTTAGTAAATATATCCGCTAGTTGAGATTTGGTGTCAACAAATACTAGGGATACATCTTGTCTCTCTACATGATCGCGTAAGAAATGATGGCGCACGTCAATATGCTTAGTTCTAGAATGCAAAACCGAATTTTTGGAAATATTTATGGCACTTGTGTTATCACAAAAGATTTTAATATTTTGAAAATTCAAATCATAGTCAACTAAACTTTGTTTCATCCATAAAACTTGAGCACAACATAAGCCGGCGGCAATGTATTCCGCTTCCGTAGTGGACAATGCAACACAATTTTGTTTCTTGGAAGCCCAAGAAACAAGGGAATTTCCTAAGAATTGGCATGTTCCACTAGTACTCTTGCGATCTACCTTACATCCGGCAAAGTCGGCATCACAAAAACCATATAAATCAAAAGTGGTGCTTTTTGGATAAAACAAACCAAGGTTAAAAGTTCCATTAACATACTTAATGATCCTTTTAACCGCAATTAAATGAGATGCTTTTGGAGAAGCTTGAAAACGTGCACATGCACATACACTAAACATGATGTCGGGTCTACTAGCGGTGAGATAAAGAAGACTACCTATCATACCTCGGTATAGTTTTTGGTCCACATCTTCACCACTCTCATCCGCATCAAGCTTAACACTAGTACTCATGGGAGTAGGCGCATGCTTAGAATTCTCCAACTTAAATTTCTTCACCAATTCCTTCGCATACTTGCTTTGTGAAATGAAGATCCCATCCTTAGTTTGCTTGACTTGGAGCCCGAGAAAGAATGTAAGCTCTCCCATCATACTCATCTCAAAGTGATCCTGCATAACTTTAGAAAATTCCTTGCACAAGGATTCATTAGTAGCACCAAAAATAATGTCATCCACATATATTTGAACTAAAATGAAATCATTTTTCCTTTTTCTCACAAAAAGTGTGTTATCAATAGATCCTTTTGAAAAACCATTTTCAACAAGAAAACTAGAGAGGCGAGCATACCAAGCCCTAGGAGCTTGTTTCAACCCATATAAAGCTTTTTGTACCCGGTAAACATGATTAGGAAAAGCATGATCTATAAAACCGGGGGGTTGCTCAACATACACTTCCTCTTCTATAAAACCATTTAAGAAAGCACTTTTGACATCCATTTGAAATAGTTTGAAATTTTTAAAACTAGCAAATGCCAAAAACATCCTAATAGATTCCAACCTTGCAACCGGTGCAAAGGTTTCATCATAGTCTATGCCCTCCTCTTGATTGTATCCTTGGGCAACCAAACGTGCTTTATTTCTAGTTACAATGCCATGTTCATCAAGTTTGTTTCTAAAAACCCATTTTGTACCAATAACACTAGCATTGTTAGGTCTAGGAACTAACTTCCAAACTTCATTTCTTTGAAAATTGTTTAATTCTTCATGCATAGCCAAAACCCAAAATTCATCATTCAAAGCATCATTAACCTTTTTAGGTTCTAGTTGAGATAGAAATGCAACATTACCACATTCACTCAAGGCTTTTGAGCGAGTTATAACTCCTTTTGAAGGGCTCCCAATGATTTGTTCCTTTGGATGATTTGATGTGAATTTCCAAGCTTTAGGTGGTTCAACTTGATCTTGAGCGTTTGTGCTATCCACATCCTTTTGAACTTCTATAGAGGGAGTGTCATTGATTTGCAACAAGTCCAATCCTCCCTCAATATCATCATCATCATCTTTCCTAGGCAACACAACTTGAGAGCCAACATTAGTCTCATCAAAAGTAACGTTTATAGACTCTTCAACAACGAGGCTTCGTTTATTGAAGACCCTATAAGCCTTACTTCGAGGTGCATAACCCAAGAAAATACCAACATCAATTTTGGAATCAAATTTATCATGGTGATCTTTTGTATTTAAAATAAAGCATTTGCAACCAAAGACACGAAAATAACCAATGAAAGGAGTTTTTCCATAATAAAGTTCATAAGGAGTTTTCTTAAGCTTTGGTCTAATCAAAACACGATTTAAAACATGGCAAGCCGTATTGACGGCTTCCGCCCAAAAATATTTTGGTAAATCAAATGAGTTTAACATAGTGCGTGCCATCTCTTGTATGGTACGATTTTTCCGTTCAACAACACCATTTTGTTGTGGTGTTCTAGGAGCGGAAAACATATGAGTTATACCATGATGAGCACAAAAATCATAGAAAAATTCATTTTGAAATTCACCACCATGATCACTTCTTATTTTAACAACTTTCAAATCTTTTTCATTTTCAATTCTTTTAACATGATTTGCAAATTCTTCAAAACAATCATTTTTCTTTGCAAGAAATATTGTCCATGTAAAACGAGAAAAATCATCAATAATCACAAAAACATAGTGTTTGCCTCCAAGAGAGGTAACACGCATAGGACCAAATAAATCAAGATGAAGTAATTGCAAGGGTTTAGAAGTCGATACCTCATGGATGGATTTGAAAGAAGACTTTGTTTGTTTACCTTTGGCACAATCCTCACAAATTGTATCTTTTATGAAGTGCAAGCTAGGTAGCCCTTTCACAAGATTCTTCTTAGACAATTTTGATATTAACTCCATATTTGCATGTCCAAGTCTCTTGTGCCAAATCCAAGGATTTTCATCAATTGCCGCAAGACACTTCACATCTTGATTCACTAACTCATTCATCTCAAAAATGTAAACATTAGACTTGCGATTTGCAATGAAAACAATTTTTCCATCCATACTAATGATGCATTTATCCGGTTTAAAAGAAATATCAAAACCTTTATCACTTAATTGGCTAATACTAAGAAGATTATGATTCAAGCCATTTACTAAATAAACATCTTCAATAATGGGTGAGGGTTTCTTACCAATAGAACCGATACCCATGATTTTACCTTTCTCACCACCACCGAAAGAGACATTGCCTCCTTCAATCCTTGATAGGGTTGCAAATAACTCTTTGTTGCCCGTCATATGATGTGAGCAACCACTATCAAGGTACCACATCTCCTTACGTCGTTGCCGTGACGTTCCCTACAAAAGAAGAAGATGAAGGTGTAGTAGCTTTAGGTACCCATGTCTTGGGTCCTTGGTGGTTAGTAGTCTTGGTACCTTTGGGTACCCATATCAAACCATAAAAATCTTCATTGTCTTTAATTCTACAATGAGTAGAAATGTGTCCATGTCTCATACAATAGGTGCATACAAAATTTCTTTTGTATGTACGAATGTTAGAACCATAAAAACTATTTCTACCATGGTGATTGTAGTTGGCATAAGCATGAGCGGGTCTAGTCCTACAACCCTCAATTTCTAGTCTTTCAATCTTTGATCTTAATTGCTTGTTCTCAAAATCGAGATCTCCAAGCAATTCATCTTTTAGAGCAAGAGAGGTTGTTAGTTGTTCTAGCTTAATATCACAAGAGGCATGCAATTTTTTGAAAGAAGAGTATTCTTTAGACATTCTTTTAAATTCAAAGTTCAACTCTTCCAAAGTCATAGCTATGTCACATTGCATATAAAAAGATTCACTTTCGGCCTCGGATATTACCTCATCTTCATTTGCCATGAAACAGACGTTTGGGTCATGAAGAGCAAGTTTAGCTCCTTCTTCATCACTATCCGAGTCACTTGGTTCGGATTCTTCCCATCCGGCATACATAGCCTTCTTCTTCTTGTACTTCATGTACTTTTCTTTGAGCTTGGGGCAATCCTTAGCGATGTGACCCGGTTCATTGCACTCAAAACATTTTCCTACACGAGAGGAAAACTTGTTGTTAGATCGAGGGTTAAATTTTTTGTTCATTTTTATAAGTCTAGAGATTCTTCTAGAGAGATGAGCCACTTCTCTAGAAAAATCAACTTCACTCTCCGACGACGAAGATGAGTTGTCACTAGCTCCTTTGAGAGCTATGGTCTTCAACTTTGGTGACGGCTCCTCAACTTCTCGTGATGGCACTTCCTCCTTCTCCTTCCCCTTGAGCTTCTTCTCATGCACTTTGAGCTTTCCGATGAGACTATCAAGAGCTAAGGTAGTGAGGTCATGAGCTTCCTCAATGGCCGTAGCCTTGGGCTCCCATGCCGGAGTCAATGAGCGAAGTATCTTGTAGTTCATCTCTTGAATGGATAATTGCTTATCTAGACCATGTAATTCATTGATGATATTAGTAAAACGGGAAAACATAGCATCAATGGATTCATTAGGAAGCATTTTAAATAGCTCATAATCATGCATGAGTCCACTAATCTTAGATTCCTTAACTTGGGGTGTTCCTTCATGTGTGACACATAATTTTTGCCAAATTTCGTATGCGGTTGCACACGTGGAAACCCTATTGTATTCATTGGGGGAAAGACCACAGATTAAGGCGTTCATGGCCTTAGCATTGAGATTGGCAAGGTGCCTTTCATCATCGGACATGTTCTCAACTTTGGACTTCTCTACATATTTCTTTTCTATGAGCCCTAGGATGTCAAGATCAATGCAACGAAGATAAATTCTCATTCTAGCCTTCCAATAAGCAAAATTAGTCCCTGTGAAGAGTGGTGGTCTAGTTGTGGATTGTCCTTCTAACATATGCATATTCAAAGAAGCCTCCATTAGATCTTTTCTCTAAGGTGATTAAACCAAAAACTGATATAGAGACCAAGCTCTGATACCAATTGTTGGACCCTAGAGGGGGGGTGATTAGGGTCAAGAGGCTCTAATATGCAATATAAATTCAGCACAAGCAAAACACAAAACAAAAATATGCAATTAAAAATCAGCACAAGCAAACCACAAAACAAAAATGCGATAAAAGTAAGAGAGATAAGGTTAGGAGTTCGTTATCCTTGACGCGCGATGTGTTAACGAGGTTCAGCCCTCTGGCCTACGTCCCCGCTCCCCACTCTCGAGGAGAAATCCACTACACATCCGGTTTGGAAGCCGGAACTTCGTCTACACAGCGATCTCCACAGATCTCTCTCACTACACAGTTTGATCTCACAGATCACACTCCCTCACAGTAGATCTCCACAGATCTCACTCACACAGCAGAAGAAAGAAATGCAAGAACCTCTCTTTACACAGCCCTTATAGCAAAGAGAAGGTATACTGAAGCTGGGAGGTGAATCACACTTGAAACAGAGAGAAAAACAGAGTTTTGAAAATTTACTCAGGAAACAGAAAAAAGCTCTCTGATTTTTCAAACGTTAAGGCTAGGAAGAAGAAGAGGTCTGGGGGGTTTATATAGAAAAGTTTAAATCATTTTAAAACAGAAACAAATCTTTCCAAATGAGATAATAATCTCTTCTTCAGACCCTCATCACAGACTGTGCCAAACACTAACAAGTGAAAGCACAGTAAACGATGTAAATGACCGTTTAAAAAAGTCGCGGCTGACCAGAGGCAAAAATCGGTTGACCGAAGGAAATTTCGGTCGACCGAAAAATGCCTTCGGTCGACCGACCGAAAAATTCAGTCGACCGCGAGCAGCTAAGGAAATTTGGTAAAACACGCAGAGACTCATCGGTCGACCGGCACGGTCGACCGATTAAAGATTGAAAATTCGGTCGACCGTACCGGTCGACCGACGACACTCTGGAAACATACTGAAGAAAGGTCATCGGATCGGTCGACCGGACCGGTCGACCGGACCGGTCGACCGATTTCTGATATTTTCTGAAATCTGATTTTTGACCAACTTGAAATATTTGCAAAATATTTATTTGACCTCTGAAAATTCTGAAACTTTGAAAAATGTTTTTAATACTAAAAACAAACTGCTTGGAAAAAGAATTTTGCAGATAGGTACTCATACTTGTGAAAAAATAGTATTTTGTGAAAAAACGCTTAAAAGCACAAGTCTAAAAACATGCGTGTGATTCCCAATAGCTTCAAGTAAACTCAGTAACTCTTTGCCTACATTCTAGCACTAGAGAGAAAAACAAAAGAAAGCTAATATCCTCATATAGAGAGCAATATACTTGAGCTTTGATATAGCTTGAATCGGATGAAGCTTTTGATCGAATTTGTCGTTCTTGAAATAACGTTGCTTCATCTCTTGGCCTCCTCCTCCTTTGGATATCTTCGTTGTAGCATATATTCCATCCATCCTCCATTAATGGCACTAACGAGCTTGACAAATGAGTTTACTACATTTACACTCAATAAGCCATTAGTACCGATAATGGTGGTTGTAAGAACATCATCAAAACATAAGGGCTAACACACCCTTCTTCGTAAGGTGTGTAATAGGCGTCACAATCTTTGAGAAGTCCTGAATGAACTTCCTATAATATCCAGCTAAGCCCAAAAAGCTACGAATCTCTGTCACCGTCTTCGGTGGCTCCCAATCAAGAACTGTCATGACCTTAGCCGGGTCCACTGCTATACCCTCTCGACTAATAACATGGCCAAGAAATCTGACTTCTGAAAACCAAAATTCGCATTTGCTGAACTTAGCATACAGCTGATGCTCCTGAAGAGTCCTCAACGCTATCCGTAGATGCTCCTCGTGATCCGCTTCCGATCTCGAGTAAATGAGAATGTCATCAATGAAAACGATCACGAACTGATCTAAGAAGGGACGGAAAACCCGGTTCATCATGTCTATGAATACCGTGGGTGCATTGGTCAATCCAAATGGCATGACCAAGAACTCGAAAGAACCATATCGAGTAAGAAAGGCGGTCTTGGGAATATCAATCTCCCTAACCCGCAACTGATGATAGTCAGAACGAAGATCAATCTTCGAGAAATACTGCTCACCCTGCAACTGGTCAAACAAGTCATCGATCCTAGGTAGTGGATACCTATTCCGGATAGTGACCTTGTTCAACTCTCGATAATCTATGCATAATCTCATACTACCATCCTTCTTCTTCACGAAGAGGACCGGCGCGCCCCACGGAGAATGACTCCGGCGAATAAAACTCTGAGCTAATAACTCGTCCAACTGGGTCTGAAGCTCCCTCATCTCAGCTGGTGCCATACGATAGGGTGCGCGGGATATCGGGGCTATGCCTGGCTGCAACTCGATACAGAACTCCACCTCTCTCACCGGAGGTAATCCAGGTATGTCCTGAAAGACATCAAAGTGATACCTCACTTAAAGGGGTGGAAACAGATAAAGGTGTGTCTAGAGGCTGAGCTACGAGCTGGAATCTAGCCATAAATGCATGCGATATGAAGGAATGCGAAGCCCCCGAATCGAAAAGAATACGGGCGGGAAAGGAATTCACAAAGAACGTACCCTCTACTACGGCTCAGCTAGCTCCATGATCACAGGGAACTACTACATAAACCCTGCCCGTGGCTGAAGACTGCTCTGCTGCTGGAGATGGGGAATATGGGACAATCTGCCCCTGAGGAACCTCCTGAACTGCGCGAATCTGTCCCTCAGTCCTCTGAACTGCTGGCGGTACCTCAAGCCTGTTCTGCTGGCCCTGACCTCTGCCCTGCTGGCGCTGCTGCTGCTGCTGGTTCGGACCCTTGCCCTGCTGGACTCCTGCTGGTGCGCTACGACACTCTGATGCCTTATGCCCAACCTTGTGACAATTAAAGCAAGATCCCTGGAACTTGCGCTGCTGATGCGCTCTCTAATCCTGTTGGGGTCCCCTTTTATAAGGGCCCTGATGCTGCTGCTGCTGTCCTGAAAAAGGTTTCTTGTTCTTGCTCTTATCCCCACTCTGTCCTGTCTTGGCCTTCCCCTCCTTGTCCTTCTAGAACATAGTAGTCTCAATCTCCTGAGAGGTGGCGGCCTCAGCTACCTCCCTAACTGAATAAAACCTCCTGGACACGAGGTACCGGCGGATATTAGGGCAAAGCCCTGCCAAGAACATCTGAGCCTGACGCTCTCTTGTCTGCCACATTCCCGTGAAATGCAACAGCTCCATAAACCTGCTCTCAAAGTCTGCAACTGTCATGTCCCCCTGAGTCAAACGGGACAACTAAAGTTCCTTCCCAGTCCGTGCTGCTGAAGAAACGTACTGCCCATCAAAGAAGTAAATGAAGTCCTCCCATGTGAGGGTCATCCTCTGCTCTGGAGTAAACTGCAGTCGGTACCATCTCCCGGCATCTCCCTTCAGGCTGTAGGATGCTAGTCTCTGCTTCTGGACTGAGTCTACACCGAGTATATCCAGAATATTTCCCACATCCTCCTTTCACTTATGGGCTGCCAGAGGGTCTGGTGACCCCTGGAACTCTGGTGCCCTCATCTTCTGATACCTCTCCACCATACGGAGCCAAGCCTCCTGCTCTGTGGCTCTATCTGGGACTGCTAGAGGAATGGCTGCAGGCGTGACCTCTGGGGGTCTCTCTCTGATAGGAACGACAGGTATCCCCTGCTGCTGAGCTACCAGTGGTGGTGGTGTTCGTGGTGTTATATGAGTAGTCACCAACTCCTCAATGGCTGTCATCTGGGCAATGAGAGGAGACATGATGTCCACCAAATACTGAGGAGCCTGCTGCGGCTCGGGTGGCACCTGCTGAGGCTCGGATTGAGCTGGCTGCTGCTCAGATGGAGTCGTACGAGGTCTACCACGTCCTGCCATCTCTCTGATCATAAGAGAATAAGAGTTTATGAGTCAAAATAGACTTCTATAAATAGCGTATCACAATACAATTTTCACAACATATAGTATTTGCACAAATACTTTAAACTTATACAAAAATAGTTGTCATAAAAAAATTTCTCAAATTTTGAGATATACGCATATATCGTCCTCACTCATACTAGGAAATCCTTACGGACTCTATACATGAATCCTAGGAAACTCTATCCTAGCTCCACGACTCGACACAGGATGATCCTAAGGATACTGGAACTAGAGCTCTAATACCAACTGTTGGAACTAGAGCTCTGATACCAACTGTGACGCCCCTGGGTTCACACAAGGCTGCAGTCCAAGGTGAAACCAAGAATGTCAAACCTGTCATGCACCACACCGTGCAATAACATGTTTCACCATCACAGTTAACATCTATCTAGTAGAATCAACAACAGGTGTAGGTACAAAAGCAAGTGAAAGATAACACAAGAAATACTGATGAAATGAAATCACATAAATATCTCATCATCCAACTGTTTGCGTCAAAAGTTGGTTTTGCTGTGGAATTCATTATATCTTCGTTCGATTACAATAAATTCAAAGAAATAGTCTTTTTATAAGACCTCTTTTACACAACAAAATGAAAAATTACAACTCTTGGGAAACAAACGCAGGATCATTGTTTGGATCGCTGCTTGCGTGGGATCTTTGCCTGTGCCGGGGGTGCGTTAGCCCGTGGACCACCAAATCACAGATTCTGATCGAATCGTGAGGGGTTTATTTGTGGACCTCTCGTTCATGGAACGAATCGAGAGGGGATTTTGGCTTTGGTCCTAACTGTTTAAAGGTTTGACCAAGATGGGAATTTGAGACGATCCTAACTGTTTAAAGGTTTGATCGTTCAATTTGTGGACCTCTCGTTCATGGAACGAATCGAGAGGGGATTTTGGCTTTGGTCCTAACTGTTTAAAGGTTTGACCAAGATGGGAATTTGAGACGATCCTAACTGTTTAAAGGTTTGATCGTTCAATTTGTGGACCTCTCGTTCATGGAACGAATCGAGAGGGGATTTTGGCTTTGGTCCTAACTGTTTAAAGGTTTGACCAAGATGGGAATTTGAGACGATCCTAACTGTTTAAAGGTTTGATCGTTCAATTTGTGGACCTCTCGTTCATGGAACGAATCGAGAGGGGATTTTGGCTTTGGTCCTAACTGTTTAAAGGTTTGACCAAGATGGGAATTTGAGACGATCCTAACTGTTTAAAGGTTTGATCGTTCAATTTGTGGACCTCTCGTTCATGGAACGAATCGAGAGGGGATTTTGGCTTTGGTCCTAACTGTTTAAAGGTTTGACCAAGATGGGAATTTGAGACGATCCTAACTGTTTAAAGGTTTGATCGTTCAATTTGTGGACCTCTCGTTCATGGAACGAATCGAGAGGGGATTTTGGCTTTGGTCCTAACTGTTTAAAGGTTTGACCAAGATGGGAATTTGAGACGATCCTAACTGTTTAAAGGTTTGATCGTTCAATTTGTGGACCTCTCGTTCATGGAACGAATCGAGAGGGGATTTTGGCTTTGGTCCTAACTGTTTAAAGGTTTGACCAAGATGGGAATTTGAGACGATCCTAACTGTTTAAAGGTTTGATCGTTCAATTTGTGGACCTCTCGTTCATGGAACGAATCGAGAGGGGATTTTGGCTTTGGTCCTAACTGTTTAAAGGTTTGACCAAGATGGGAATTTGAGACGATCCTAACTGTTTAAAGGTTTGATCGTTCAATTTGTGGACCTCTCGTTCATGGAACGAATCGAGAGGGGATTTTGGCTTTGGTCCTAACTGTTTAAAGGTTTGACCAAGATGGGAATTTGAGACGATCCTAACTGTTTAAAGGTTTGATCGTTCAATTTGTGGACCTCTCGTTCATGGAACGAATCGAGAGGGGATTTTGGCTTTGGTCCTAACTGTTTAAAGGTTTGACCAAGATGGGAATTTGAGACGATCCTAACTGTTTAAAGGTTTGATCGTTCAATTTGTGGACCTCTCGTTCATGGAACGAATCGAGAGGGGATTTTGGCTTTGGTCCTAACTGTTTAAAGGTTTGACCAAGATGGGAATTTGAGACGATCCTAACTGTTTAAAGGTTTGATCGTTCAATTTGTGGACCTCTCGTTCATGGAACGAATCGAGAGGGGATTTTGGCTTTGGTCCTAACTGTTTAAAGGTTTGACCAAGATGGGAATTTGAGACGATCCTAACTGTTTAAAGGTTTGATCGTTCAATTTGTGGACCTCTCGTTCATGGAACGAATCGAGAGGGGATTTTGGCTTTGGTCCTAACTGTTTAAAGGTTTGACCAAGATGGGAATTTGAGACGATCCTAACTGTTTAAAGGTTTGATCGTTCAATTTGTGGACCTCTCGTTCATGGAACGAATCGAGAGGGGATTTTGGCTTTGGTCCTAACTGTTTAAAGGTTTGACCAAGATGGGAATTTGAGACGATCCTAACTGTTTAAAGGTTTGATCGTTCAATTTGTGGACCTCTCGTTCATGGAACGAATCGAGAGGGGATTTTGGCTTTGGTCCTAACTGTTTAAAGGTTTGACCAAGATGGGAATTTGAGACGATCCTAACTGTTTAAAGGTTTGATCGTTCAATTTGTGGACCTCTCGTTCATGGAACGAATCGAGAGGGGATTTTGGCTTTGGTCCTAACTGTTTAAAGGTTTGACCAAGATGGGAATTTGAGACGATCCTAACTGTTTAAAGGTTTGATCGTTCAATTTGTGGACCTCTCGTTCATGGAACGAATCGAGAGGGGATTTTGGCTTTGGTCCTAACTGTTTAAAGGTTTGACCAAGATGGGAATTTGAGACGATCCTAACTGTTTAAAGGTTTGATCGTTCAATTTGTGGACCTCTCGTTCATGGAACGAATCGAGAGGGGATTTTGGCTTTGGTCCTAACTGTTTAAAGGTTTGACCAAGATGGGAATTTGAGACGATCCTAACTGTTTAAAGGTTTGATCGTTCAATTTGTGGACCTCTCGTTCATGGAACGAATCGAGAGGGGATTTTGGCTTTGGTCCTAACTGTTTAAAGGTTTGACCAAGATGGGAATTTGAGACGATCCTAACTGTTTAAAGGTTTGATCGTTCAATTTGTGGACCTCTCGTTCATGGAACGAATCGAGAGGGGATTTTGGCTTTGGTCCTAACTGTTTAAAGGTTTGACCAAGATGGGAATTTGAGACGATCCTAACTGTTTAAAGGTTTGATCGTTCAATTTGTGGACCTCTCGTTCATGGAACGAATCGAGAGGGGATTTTGGCTTTGGTCCTAACTGTTTAAAGGTTTGACCAAGATGGGAATTTGAGACGATCCTAACTGTTTAAAGGTTTGATCGTTCAATTTGTGGACCTCTCGTTCATGGAACGAATCGAGAGGGGATTTTGGCTTTGGTCCTAACTGTTTAAAGGTTTGACCAAGATGGGAATTTGAGACGATCCTAACTGTTTAAAGGTTTGATCGTTCAATTTGTGGACCTCTCGTTCATGGAACGAATCGAGAGGGGATTTTGGCTTTGGTCCTAACTGTTTAAAGGTTTGACCAAGATGGGAATTTGAGACGATCCTAACTGTTTAAAGGTTTGATCGTTCAATTTGTGGACCTCTCGTTCATGGAACGAATCGAGAGGGGATTTTGGCTTTGGTCCTAACTGTTTAAAGGTTTGACCAAGATGGGAATTTGAGACGATCCTAACTGTTTAAAGGTTTGATCGTTCAATTTGTGGACCTCTCGTTCATGGAACGAATCGAGAGGGGATTTTGGCTTTGGTCCTAACTGTTTAAAGGTTTGACCAAGATGGGAATTTAAGACGATCCTAACTGTTTAAAGGTTTGATCGTTCAATTTGTGGACCTCTCGTTCATGGAACGAATCGAGAGGGGATTTTGGCTTTGGTCCTAACTGTTTAAAGGTTTGACCAAAATGGGAATTTTGTGAGGGAAGATTGATCTAAAGAGGTGATCGAATCTCATCTCAGCAAAAGAGTATTCAGAAGTTATAGTAAGAGTTTAGTGTTTATCACTTTGTTCATAATGATCGGGGTTATCCCTAAGAATATTACATTTAACATTCTTCCGGGAACTTCCCGTTATATGATTTATCCACCCCCAGCTTCCTTTGCGAAACCGGGTTTAACATTGTACTCAGTTGGATAATCGAGAAGCAGTTTATACTCATATACTCTTTGGAGTGTGGGGAAACAGTTTATACTCGTGCACCCACTGGAGTTGTATGGTCGTCTTTACTCGACTTCTTTCGTCGTTATGACGCCGGAGTCAATTAGGGCTTGGATCTTGTTTTTGAGTCCAAAGCAAATCTCAGTGGGATGAAGAACCCTTCTGTGGTACGCACAGTAGTTTGGATCCGTAATCCTCTTAGCTCCATCCTGATCTTTAATAGGTGGTAGCTCGATTTTGTCATTAGCGAGGAGGTATTCCAAGATGGCTGGAGCTTCATCATCTTCGAAAGAATATTCCTTTTGAAACCTCGGATCGAGAGTCGCATTCTCAACGATTGCAGATGTCATTGGTTGGCCTCTCTCAGCTTTCTTTCTTTTAAGAAAGTGCTCAGCTTGTTCACCCCGAGATTTTAACTCCTTCCAAGTTGTGGATGGCACGACCCCCAGAGCTTCCAGGACATCGATGGAGAGGTTATTGTGACATGTTTGCAGGATGAACTCCTCTGTAATAGGATCTCTGCAATTCATCGCCATGTTACGGAAACGCTTGACAAAATTGTCGACTGACTCTCCGTCTTTTTGCTTCTCATCCAAAAGGATTCCGATTGACACTTCGGTGTCATCATCGAAGAAGTTGCTGAGGAACAAACTTTCCATGTCATCCCAGCAATTGATGCTCCCTGGCTTGAGCCGTCGGTACCAATCGAAGGCGGGCCCACGAAGGGTGCCAACGAATGACCGGATCATTAAGGCCTCGTTTCCAGAGATTATGCCCAAATGAGACTTGAAATAAATCAAGTGTTGAATCGGCGAACTCTTCCCTTCAAACGGTGTGAAGTTAATCAGATTGAATTTGGTCGGGTATGGTATTGAATCCCATTCCCTCGGATAAGGACATGGAATACCCGTCTTCTTAACTTCTTGAGCCGTCATCAAAGCATTGATTTTGTCTTCAAGTTTTTGCATTTTCCCGTCATCGTCTTCATTTCTTTCTGAATGATGTCGAGTAAAGATAATTGGACCACCCCCAGTGAGAGGTGCTATTGAACCACCCCCAATATCGTTATTGGGAGGATCCGTTAAACCACCCCCAGCGTTATTGTCATTGGGAGGTGTATCAGCCATAATGACTTCATCCACCTCTGGATCACTGTCCTCTACAACATTCCGAGTGTGGTGGCTGGATTCAAATTGCTGATTGGACTCAGGAGGTTGAGGCTGTTGAGTTAACAGTTCTCTCATTTGTTGGATAGCCAACTTCATTTCTGTCTTCACTTCAGCTCTAATTTCTTCACGTTGTTTGGCTAGAGCTTCCTGAAGTATTTGAGTGAACTGATCAGCAGTGATTGTGAATACTTCTCTGATTTGTCCTGTGCTAGACATTGTATCATCAGAAGCGATTGCAGAATAAGTGTCCGAGAATTCATCCTCCGAGGACATTCCTTCTTGCATTCTTTTGTAATCTTTGCGTTTGATGGCTCCTAATTGGAGTCGAGACATCCTTTGAGCAATTCTTGGATTGACTTTTCCTTTCGGAGAAAAGTCGGGATTTGAGTCACTTGAATGCTGTTTAGACTTTCTTCTATCAGCTACGTTGATGGTGACTTCAGGGAATTCATCATCTTGGGCAGTTGATTTTCTCTTGCGGAAATGTCTCGGCTTAGGCTTTGACAATACAGAGACTCTTCGTGAGATGGCTTCTCGTTTAAAACAGTTACATTCTGATAATGCTGCTTTAACGAGTCGCGCACAGGAACACCGAGAGTTTATTTCTCGAATAACTCTCTTTCGAAAATTATTCACAACCTCAATTTGATAATACGATTCATTGGTATGATTGCCAAAAAATCGTATCGTTTGTTGGCATGACCTCCCAGGTATGACGATGTCTTTTGGTGAATGCGTCTTCTTCTGGGGGTGTAAAACCTTGTTGGCATTCTCAGGACAATTTATTTTTGTCTTTGAGCGATCCAAGGTTATGTCGGGAGTCGCACGTTTAGAACCACCCCCTTGTGGGTATGGAGTCTTAACGGGCTCCGAATGCTGATTTTGCACAACTCCAGTTTTGGAATCCAAACTTGGCAGAATTTCGGTGGTTCTTTGGTCACCGTTTCCTTCTCCCTTTCTCGTCTTTGTTGTGAGAGAGCACGGGCAAGAGCAGCGTTTGCACGATGTTTTTGTATACGTTCTTTGAGGGTTGAACGAGCCCTTTTGACTGTAGTCCATTCCTCCGTCGTTATTTTAGCAGAGATATGAGTGATTGGTTATTAAGACAACTGAACCACTCGATGTCTCCTCGACTCTAGGTCCGCGTGATAACGAACCCCGTCAATTTGTTCCAACGCCTTAGCCATTTGGCGAGCGCGGCGTTGGCGTTGTCTCTGACAAGCTCTTTTCGTCAATGTCGGTGGGCTTTGATTTAATGACTCTTTACTTGGCGAAGAGCCATTATGAGCAGAGAGGTTGTGAGTATAATCTTCAGCAATAATCAGGCGAGAGTCTTCATTCTGTGCCTTCTTTGGCATGGACGTCTTCTTCAATGGTGAGATCCTCTTGTACTTACGAGACAATGAAGATATTGAAGAGGACGATGATAGATATTCCTCAAACTTGGTTTGGTCGAATTCGTATTCGACCATGGATTCAACCGGGATCTTGATGATTGGCTGCGACACGACGGTCTCGGCAGCGAGACCGTTGGCTCCCACTGTGGTCGCCAGTTTGTTTGCGTCAAAAGTTGGTTTTGCTGTGGAATTCATTATATCTTCGTTCGATTATAATAAATTCAAAGAAATAGTCTTTTTATAAGACATCTTTTACACAACAAAATGAAAAATTACAACTCTTGGGAAATAAACCCAGGATCGTTGTTTGGATCGCTGCTTGCGTGGGATCTTTGCCTGTGCCGGGAGCGCTTTGACTCGTGGACCACCAAATCACTGATTCTGATCGAATCGTGAGGGGTTTATGATTCTGACTTCGTTTATCGAAGTGAGAACTTGAAACGATATCTTATCAAGGTAAGATAGTCGTTCTTCTTGAAATCAAGTCAAAGCCTGAATATCAAGGAGTTACAGAAGCTCGAGTACTCTGCCCTATCTCTGCTCTGTCTGCTCTGAAGTGCTCAAAATGATTAGCCTCTGTCAGAAATAACCCTCGGGGGGTATTTATAGCCTCTGGGGTTCATAACTAACAAAACTCAACAAAAGACAGAATTAATATGGCGAGACAGTGTTTACTGTCTCGCTGGCCGAGACAGTGTTAACACACACTTAGATATGAAGAGATTGAAAAGCTCATTTGGATTCAACTGTTTATGCAACTGCCAGATGCCTCCTGTTCTTAAAGGCAGGTCAACATATTGCTTAACTTTAGCTTTGTTTGCCCGTTTTAAACTCCGTTATTCTGGTGGTTATCAACGTGATTCTCGCCCACGACATTCCCCACGTTCTTGAACAGTTGGTGGCCACGTGTCGGCGGTTTATGAAACGGTTTCTGAATGTTTAAAAACTATCTTGCGTGCGAGACAGCAAAGTCTGTCTCGCACGGCGAGACAGCAAAATCTGTCTCGCACGGCGAGACAGCAAAGTCTGTCCTGCACGGCGAGACAGCAAAGTCTGTCCCGCACGGCGAGACAGCAAAGTCTGTCTCGCGGGCGAGACAGTCTATACTTGTGTCCTTTTGTTGATTTTTTTGGATGATCTTCTCTTCAGCTGTATTTGGATATCTTTCAACATTTTTTGATGCCTACACCAACATACAGCAATACAAAGTTAATGTCTGAATAGATAACTGGGATACTCAATAAGTCTCAAATACAAATGTCTGATAAGAGGAAATAAGGCACACGGCCTTTACAACTTCTAGAACAAGACTCTCAAAGGTCTACACAAAAAAAAAAATCTAAAGTGGAGCCCCAAATAAAAACATATAACTAACTAGACAGCTGAAGCTAAAATGCATCACCATCAACCTGCGACTCTCCGGGCTCCTGGCTCGTTACCTGAAAGGGGGAGGGACAACGAGCGTCAAAGCGCTAGCGAGTAACATCACAACCAACCCCAAGGGAAAAGGGCTCGTTGTATATGAAAATACAGTTAATACATAATAGATCTAAAATTATTGATCTTGCTAAAGAGGGTTTTAGTATTTAGAAATTTACAACACGAGAATATGTACGTCGAGCGAAATAATCCAAACAAGGAAACCCTCATGTATATACCTTATATCTCAAATTGTAAACCCCTAATCACCAAACCCGAGGTTTTAATGCAGGAACAATAATAAATGAAATACAACAAATCTCAGAACACAAGCGCAGTGCCATATCATAGCCTACATGAATGTCATGTCAAAATCATGTCGTGAACTTCTGTGAGAAGGTCATATGCAGGGTTAAGAACTATGTCCGAAACAGGAACTATATATGGTAGTTTCCGACTCATAGAATAAGTGGCAAATGTCCAACACGAGGACTGAAATGGATTATAGTCCAACACGAGGACTTCTATGGATTATAGTCCAACACGAAGACTGTGAAATAGTGAAAATATCGCTATGATATATATAGTGAAGTCTACTTATATCAATCCACACTCAAACAGTGTATAAGTCCCCAAATTATACCCTCAGGTCATCTATCATGCATGGATACACAGTGAGACTAAATACCAAGGTCAGATAGTCCAGGCAAACCCTCGAACATGAGTAACATACCCAAAAATATCCAGAACAGGAAATCACAACAGACAGTGCGGCGGTCGACCGCACCGGTCGAACGCACACTGATACGCACCTGGCGGTCGACAGCTGCGACCTCGCGATCGATCGACAGAGCATCGCGGTCGACCGATGAGGCTCTGCGGTCGACCGCAGCCCTAAAACGAGCCCAGCGGTCGACCGCACCAGCTGAAGATAAACACTAAATCCCAAGCTTGAAATCTAAATTTCCAATATTTCAAAATGCATGAGAAGCGAATTAAAACGTTTTAATAACAGTAAAACATGGTTAAACTCTTGTTTAAGAAATCCCAGATCTAGATCTTCATTAGACAAAACATTGGTGAACTTTTATAAACTGAAATATTGATTCTTGCAATCCATGTTGGTAAGGAACCTGATTTTTATACAAATACTGAAGATAAACACTAATCCCAAGCTTGAAAATCTAAATTTCCAATATTTCAAAATGCATGAGAAGCGAATTAAAACGTTTTAATGACAGTAAAACATGGTTAAACTCTTGTTTAAGAAATCCCAGATCTAGATCTTCATTAGACAAAACATTGGTGAACTTTTATAAACTGAAATATTGATTCTTGCAATCCATGTTGTAAAGAACTCATTTTTATACAAAAATACCTTTTGGGCTCATCAAAAACTCATGAAAAATCGAAATAAAACCATAGAAAATAGGGGTGAGGGATTGGGCGAGATGATACTCGCCTCTGGTGAGTAACGGATCGCTAAAACTGAAGGAGAACGCTTTCCTTCGCTGGATCCCACTAAGAGCTGCTGCAAATCCTCAAGAACTTCTCCCCAAATCACCAACAAAGAGGATTAGGGTTTTAGGGAAGAGAGGGGGGCCTAGGGTTTTGATTTCAGAACTCAAAGGGGCTCTCTCGAATATATTAGCATATATACCAACTCACAAACCCGACCCGAAACCCGTTTGAACCCGAACCTGAGAAAACCCTCTGATCGCTGTTCGGTCGACCGATACGGTCGACCGCGTCGGTCGACCGCGTCGGTCGACCGCGTCGGTCGACCGCACCGCGGTAAAATGCCTGCTGCTAGGCATTTTACATGTTGGTCATTACACTCGATATCTCTCACTTAAAAACACCTGTTGGGTTCCCAAACACTGATAAATATATACATCTTATATATATATGGTTATT
>NC_033797.1:21092576-21095760 GCF_001876935.1 Asparagus officinalis
AAACCCCTAATCACCAAACCCGAGGTTCTAATACAGGAACAATAATAAATGAAATACAACAAATCTCAGAACACAAGCGCAGTGCCATATCATAGCCTACATGAATGTCATGTCAAAATCATGTCGTGAACTTCTGTGAGAAGGTCATATGCAGGGTTAAGAACTATGTCCGAAACAGGAACTATATATGGTAGTTTCCGACTCATAGAATAAGTGGCAAATGTCCAACACGAGGACTGAAATGGATTATAGTCCAACACGAGGAATAAAATGGATTATAGTCCAACACGAGGACTTCTATGGATTACAGTCCAACACGAGGACTGTGAAATAGTGAAAATATCGCTGTGATATATATAGATATATCAATCCACACTCAAACAGTGTATAAGTCCCCAAATTATACCCTCAGGTCATCTATCATGCATGGATACACAGTGAGACTAAATACCAAGGTCAGATAGTCCAGGCAAACCCTCGAACATGAGTAACATACCCAAAAATATCCAGAACAGGAAATCACAACAGACAGTGCGGCGGGGGGCCCGCCCGTCGACCGCTGCGACCTCGCGGTCGACCGACAGAGTGTCGCGGTCGACCGACGAGGCTCTGCGGTCGACCGCAGCCCTAAAACGTGCCCAGCGGTCGACCGCACCGGTCGACCGCCACGCGGACACCAATGAGGCTCTGCGGTCGACCGCAGCCCTAAAACGAGCCCAGCGGTCGACCGCACCGGTCGACCGCCAAGCGGACAGAAACCCAATCTGGGTTTTCTGTCAGCTGCTAAACCTGAAACATAACTTGATATTTTACGATATACATGAGTTATAATGATTCAAAAATCATACTGAAGATAAACACTAAATCCCAAGCTTGAAATCTAAATTTCCAATATTTCAAAATGCATGAGAAGCGAATTAAAACGTTTTAATAACAGTAAAACATGGTTAAACTCTTGTTTAAGAAATCCCAGATCTAGATCTTCATTAGACAAAACATTGGTGAACTTTTATAAACTGAAATATTGATTCTTGCAATCCATGTTGTAAAGAACTCATTTTTTATACAAAAATACCTTTTGGGCTCATCAAAATCCCAAGCTTGAAAATCTAAATTTCCAATATTTCAAAATGCATGAGAAGCGAATTAAAACGTTTTAATGACAGTAAAACATGGTTAAACTCTTGTTTAAGAAATCCCAGATCTAGATCTTCATTAGACAAAACATTGGTGAACTTTTATAAACTGAAATATTGATTCTTGCAATCCATGTTGTAAAGAACTCATTTTTATACAAAAATACCTTTTGGGCTCATCAAAAACTCATGAAAAATCGAAATAAAACCATAGAAAATAGGGGTGGAAGAGAGGGGGGCTAGGGTTTTGATTTCAGAACTCAAAAGGGGCTCTCTCGAATATATTAGCATATATATCAACTCACAAACCCGACCCGAAACCCGTTTGAACCCGAACCTGAGAAAACCCTCTGATCGCTGTTCGGTCGACCGATACGGTCGACCGCGTCGGTCGACCGCGTCGGTCGACCGCGTCGGTCGACCGCACCGCGGTAAAATGCCTGCTGCTAGGCATTTTACATGTTGGTCATTACACTCGATATCTCTCACTTAAAAACACCTGTTGGGTTCCCAAACACTGATAAATATATACATCTTATATATATATGGTTATTTATCACAAAAGAAAGATTTATTACTATTTATTCACACAATATCATTATAAATTTTTGGGGTTTTACAACAGGGAACTGTTTTGGAGCTGCACGGTCGACCGTGGCGCAAGACCGTTCGCCCGCGAACGTGCACAGGCTCAGACATAAGCCTGGACTTAGTGTTGTCGACTGTGTGACCCTGTAGGAGATATTTGAGCTTTGTCGTTTGACGCGGTCGACCACGGCGGTCGACCGCGTATCGGGTCAGGCCCAGTTTGAGTTTCCTATTCTGATTTGGATTTTGGTGTTTGTATAAATACCAATATATGTTCTAGGGTTTCTTAAGGCTAGAGTTTGGGATATTTGGAGCACAGAAAAGAGGTATTTTCTGATCTATTTGTTTAGAATTTATTTGGAGAGATTAAGAGCTTTGTGGTGAGATTAGTTTGTTCATTCGAGTGATTTGTAATCTTAATTTGTACTCTTATTCTCTATTAGTGAAAACCTCATCCCCTTCTTGCCCCGTGGACGTAGTCAATTGCCGAACCACGTTAAAACTGGTGTTTGGTGTTTGTGCATTGATTTTGGTTGGATTTTGCCTTCTTTGATCGGCGGTTGGTTTGGTTCCTCGACACGAGTTTTCCCAAACAGAAACTATAGGGTATTTGTTAATTAGAACACTAGCCGTCGCCAAGCTAATAGGGTATTTTATTTCATTTTGTTAAAGTATAGAAATGAATCCTCAATCCTCAACACAACTTTGAAGTTTTAGAGAGAGAGAGAGAGAGAGAGGGAGAGAGAGTTTCATATATGATATCTGAATAATTTAGGTTAAAATCTAATCGGTCTCTTATTCAAATTGGATTTAATATTAAAAAATACACGTGTCTCGACCTTTAAATAGGTCGTTTAAGTTGCGGGCACATATTAGAGTATAAAATTATAATTCTTTGAACATCGTTACAATTTTTAAAGTTTTGGCTCAATAAAGGCCATTTTTTAACGAGATAAAGGCCATTTAACGAGATTATCTTTGATCCAACATTGAATTATTCTTTTTTAGCTCAATAAAGGCCCTTTAACGAGATTATCTTTGATCCAATCCAAATAGGACTTTAACAATATTAGTGTGTGGAGTTGCCAGCCTTAGCCAATGTAGTCGTGGATTCAGACCCAATCCTGCACCAGTCAACACTGTCAGGGCCGGCCCTGGGGTAAGCCCACCAAGCCCCGGGGCTGGGGCAACCCAGGGCCGGGGGGCAACCCATCCCGAGCGCTCCTACACCCCTCAAACTGTAATTATATTTGATTTTTGAAGTAGACTTTGTAAGAGGGTCTTTATGCAAAAAAATTTAGGGGTTGTATTTGTAAAAAAACTCTAGTAATGACCCTACCCAACTCCCAATTTCCCCCGTCTCTGTCCTACAGATCCCGCTCACAAAAAAAAGAAGAAAAAATAAGAAAGAGAGAAAACCCTCCTCTCCTCCAGTCCTCCTTCCTGAGCCGTCGGCGGCG
>NC_033797.1:21095780-21110456 GCF_001876935.1 Asparagus officinalis
TGAGCCGGCGAGCCTCCGACGACCCGTCTTCAAGCTTCACCCCATCAGACTCATCCTTCACCCCATCAGGTAAAAATTTTTAACTAAATAAATTTAGGGTTTTTTTGGACAGAAATTTAGGGTTTTTATGTTTAATGTTTTGCAATGAAATTAAGATTTTGATTTTGAATCTTGGTTGAATCTTAGTTGTTGAAGAATTAAATTAGGGGTAATCTTGGTTGAATCTTAGTATCTTAGTTGAAGAATTAAATTAGGGGTTATGATGTTTTGGAATGAATTAGGGTTTGTTTTAATAATAATGATATTGCTAATTAGGCAATTGGGAAGATGAAGATACTTTAAATGAACTTAATCTTAACATTGATGATATAAGAGGTCAAGGTTATGACAATGGGTCAAATATGAAAGGTAAACATCAAGGTGTTGTATGGTGTAAATTTGATTTCCCGAAAACCGGGAGTGTTCGTTTGTATTAATAAGAAAGCTTATTACAAACTAATAATCAAATGGTTATAACAGAAGCAGAGGGAATGCCCTCTTTGTTTTGTGTGGGGACTTTAGGTGGCTATAGGACGCTTCGCTCGATGCTTGTGTCGAGTCTGCTTCCCTTGGACCGTTCGATCGAGGTTGCTGGAGAGCTTCAGTTCGCAGTAGAAGCTCGAATCGATGGAGTTCGGGTCTGCTTAGTTCGCCGGCGATCGGAGCTCGGAACTAGGCAGTGGTGCTGTAATGCAAGGATCTGCTAACAGCTTGGTCTTAATTACTTTTCTCCAAGTTTTGCGACCTCTGCTCCAGTGTGCTGGAAGAGGCTTTTAAATGGAAGAAGGACAGCTTGACTACTCCTTGAATTATGGGATGTGACCATACATTGTTTGGAGACGTCCCGCTGTTCCTTCGTACCGTCAGCGGTCATTCGAGAAGCTGCGCTCTGTATCACGTTTCGTAAGAGTGGGAAAGCCCCTCCTCGTATGCGTGACAACGGCTGTCAGATGCTTGCGTGGATCTGACCAAACACCGAGCGCCAGCGACTCTCGTCCTCTTGCTTGGACAACTGAGGTGAGCCGCATTTATGAGGGTGCAGGCTGTTTTGACACCTGTCTGCTCACTCGTACTGTAGGCGGCTATTCGGCGGGCCTGGAGTACAGTGTCTTCTCTCTTCAGGCCAAGAGAGGCGGGAAAGCGTGTTCCTGGTACTCGAGTGGGTTTGGACAGTTCGCCGAACGCTGGTGGATTCGTCTCCCGACTTAGATAGCCGATGTGAGTCGCATTTATGACTGTTCAGGTCGACTCGACACCTGTCCAGTCCTTCACGCTGCAAGTACTGTGAGTGGCCGCCTGGCGGTCTTGGAGTACTGTGCCCTCTCCCTTCAGGTCGAGAGAGGTGGGAAAGCCTATCTCCGTACGTGGGGTAGCGGATACCCAGCTGTACTGATGGCCTGGAGGTTTGCAGGCGGATTCGACTTTGGACTCGGGCAGGCGAGTCGCGTGAAAGGCGAACTTCTGCTATTCCAACTGACCTCAACTCGTGCAGGCGAGTCGATTATTCAGGCGAATCTGTAACCGAGCACGTTTGACGACCATGTGGCCTCAACTCGTGCAGGCGAGTCGATTATTCAGGCGAATCTGTAACCGAGCACGTTTGACGACCATGTGGCTTAGGCAGGCGACTTCTTGTGGGCGAATTTCCTGTAGGCTTATTAGAGGTATTTTTTTACCGTCTACAGGTGTACAAAGAAGACTTCTTGACATAAATCCTCGAGCTTTTTATACACCATGTGGGTGCCATAGCTTAAACCTTGCACTATGCGATATGGCAAAATCTTGTGTCAAAGCTAGAAATTTTTTTGCATATGTGCAAAAGGTTTACACTTTGTTTGCTGGATCAACACATCTGTGGGATGTTCTTAAAACATATGTAAAGGGTCTGACACCAAAGCCATTGTCGGTTACTCGTTGGGAAAGTCATGTTGAAAGTGTTAAAGCAATCCGATATCAAGCACCAGAGTTGAGAGACGCTTTGATTGAAATTGCAAATAGTTCTAAAGAGGACATTGTGATGGCAGAAGCTAAAGGCTTGTGTAAAAATGCTTTGGAGGATTTTGAGTTCTTGATTAGCTTGTGTATTTGGTATAAGATTTTAGATAAAGTCAATCGAGTTAGCAAAGTTCTTCAACAAGAAGAGATGAATTTGGAGGATGCAATTACAAGAATAAACGAGCTTATTGTTTTCTTTCAAAAGTTTAGAGAAGATGGTTTTGAAAACATGATGAAAGAAGCCAATGAACTTGCTAATGATGTTGGTATCGATCCGACATTTCCGATAAAAAGAGTGGTTCGTAGAAAGAAGCATTTTGATGAGGATGTGGAAGCGAATGTGGAAGGTAGTCAATCACCGGAGGATAATTTTAGAGTTTCCTATTTCCTCCACATTATTGATCAAGCTCTTACATCACTCAAAGATCGTTTTGAACAATTCGAGCTCTATGAAGAAATCTTTGGTTTTTTGTTTAATGCAAAGTTCATGAGTATTGGTGAAGAAAAATTAATGGAACATTGCATTAAATTACAAAGATACTTGGAACACAACCAACAATGTGATATACATGGGAAAGATTTATTCAATGACCTACGAGCTTTGCAAACAATGTTGCCGAAGAAAGTGACTAAATCAATAGACATCCTTGACTTCATAAGATCTTATTGGGATGATGGTGGCTTTCAATGTGCATGGGTTGCTTATCGGATTTTGTTAACTATCCCAGTTACAGTTGCCTCGGCAGAGAGAAGTTTTTCCAAGTTGAAATTAATAAAAAGTTATCTTCGCACTACCATGTCACAGGAACGATTGAATGGATTGGCAATGATATCAATTGAAAATGAATACTTAGAGAAACTTGAGTATGATGACTTAATTGAAGAATTCGCTTCAAAAAATTCAAGGAGAAGTATTTTTCTTTGATGGGAATTGTAGCACAAATGTAATCTCTTCTTATATGAATATTGATTTTGCATGAGAATATTATCAGTTTGAGCCCAATATAGAACGCTAAATTGTATTATATGTATTCATTTTTATCGTTATTGTTCGTACCAAATTTTTAATATAAGGGGCAACCAAAATTGGATTGGGCTAGGGCAACCCAAAGCTCGGGGCCGGCCCTGAACACTGTAGGCCTTGTGATCCGTCCGTCGGTCACCGACCATTCTCTGAGTTCTCATCATCTACAGTAGTTCCCAAACTTCGAATATTTTCATTTATTGAGTAAATCCAAAAACTTAGAATATGATGGCTGTTTTCTTGTGAACAATATGTACATGTGCAATGCAGTTGGATCAAATATGCAGAAATATCACATGCGGATCCGTAATAAATGAAGACTATTCATCAAACAATTCTTGATTCAAGGGTGGTAGTAGAAGCGTCTGCTGTTCTCTTTTCCTGTTGGGCTTTTTCTGGGTCCTGCTCTTCTTCGTTGTTTGTGAAAGATAGTTGTCTGCATCATTTCATTTGAAAAATCGAAGGGAGGGCGAAAGAAAAAAAAAAAAAAAAATTGAGCGTGAAATGAAGCAATTAATTAAAGAGGCGCCGCTTGTATTGTGCGTGTCGTCTCCGCCGATTGACGTCTGTGTCGTCGTCCTTGCGAGGGAGGGGTGCATGGCTCTCGTTACTCGTACGCCTGGCTTCGAGTGCGTATTTAATGAACCCTTATTTGTTGATGCTCGATCACATGAGTTCAGAGTTGAGGGCAGGGAGGCCTGGTCTGCTCTCCCTCATTTAATTACTACCCCACCGCCATTTGACACTTTTACCCTTTCCTAAACTTTGAACGAAAGGAAAAGGCTAATTTACGAGATTGGTATTTTTTTATTGACTGTTTTTGCCGATGGAGCATCTTTAGAAGCATCGCACTGGTGCTTCGAAAGTAGGAATTTACTTCAACTTTAAATAATGAAAAAAAAAATGTTGAAAATATAAGGGATATTTTGGCCATTCCTCGTTTAATTTGTTTTTCTTCTTTCTCACAACCGTCTCCTATCCTCTTCCATATTTTTTTCACCTTCCCGTTTACTTGCCAAATCCAAGAAGACAACGTATTATTCTATTAATTTTTAAAATTTTAAAACGTTTAAGAAGAATTTATGTGATACAAAAATAATTTTGTCAATCAATAATTTATTGAAATCGTGATGTCTTTCATAATTTTCTCCCTTCATGATTATGAAAACATAATTTTTCTATGTTAAATTAATTAATTACAGGTTTTCCTATTGATTTTTTTTTTCAAAAATGGGTTTTTATTGACATATGACATAAATAGATAGAAAACAATGTGATACAAATAGGGTATATTGTCATGAGATTAAAAATATATAGGTATAAGGAAACTCCATAGAAGATTTACAGGATACTAATCAGTCTGATAATTAACTATTTTCAAAGATTAGATTTTATCCCTTTTAAAGATACATTCAATTTTTAAAATGAAAAATTCCTCAATGACCCAAAATATGGGACCAATAGAGGGGACAAGTGAGGTGTCCCCCTCCTATTGGATAATGAGTTGGTCATCATTAATGATAGCCAACTCATTATCCAATAGGAGGGGAACACCTCACTTGTCCCCTCTATTGGTCCCATATTTTGGGTCCATGTAGCAAACTTCTACTCATTTATAATTTTAGGTGTACGTGGAACGCCCAAAACCGTCTCACCCTTAAACAGTGGAATGAGAGAGAGTATAAATTTACTAAACATGTCATCAGTGCTCCAAAATCAATTGTTTAGAGCATCGAAGCCTATTTTTAAAAGCTTCATCGTCAATAAGACCATTTCAATGGCGTATCCAAGATCTACAAAAAGTAGTATCACCATATAATTAATAATCAAAATAATACAACTATCTTGATAATGAGTTTTCAGATTTTCAAAAAGTACATAATCTCATAATTAATAATATTATTAAATATGTAATTGCACTTTAGTAACTTCAATTAATATGGCATATATTAGAAACGACTTGGACCCAACTTACATCAAAACAAACTTCTTATCTCATCACATGAGAATAGTAGTTAAAGGCTCACGCCGCTCACCTAGTTTAGACTTTCCTCCATCATCGGGGGTTAAAAGCATACAAATCTTATTGAGGTGAAAAAAGAAGAACTTTTCTAGTTGATTTTGTGAAAAGAAGGGAAAAGGTAAAAACTCATGACTAGATATTACATACTCCAGCTCCCCTTTGGATAAAGGGGTGTTACATGATACTACTTTATCCATGGTAGGGGTGGGCGTAGGCCGGGCCAGTCAGGCCCATGACCCGGCCCGTCGGGTTCAAGGTCGGGCAGGATCCGACCCAAGCCCGTCCAAGCCAGAATGAGTCAATCCTATTTCTATGAGCCTGAGTTTGGGATTGAACTCGGCCTAGCCCACAACGCACCAAGGGGCGGACCGGGTCAGGCCCGACCCACGTCGTGGGTTGACCAGTGATTTTTTTTTACTTTGTTCTAAATTTTTTATTTTTAAACTATATTAACTATGTATTCGTATCTATTAAATTATATTTAAATTATTTTTTCCTATTCTACTCTTTATTAAAAATGATATATATACACACGCTCATTATACAAGTGCAAATATTTTGGAGGTTAGATCAAAAAGCAAAAAAAAAAAAAAAGGAAAAGAAAATAACATAGAAGAAATTAAGCAAGCATAATAGAAATTAAACACACAAGAAAAATCCACATTCAGAGCCGCAATAGATCAGAACCAAAATAGATTAGAACCTAAGGGCTTGTTTGGATTGAGGGGAATGAGGGTGAAGGGAAGTTAGGGGAACCATTCACCTCCATTCACCTTGTTTGGGAACACTTAGGAGGTAAAGTTAATTCACCCTAGTTCCCCTTGGTTCACCCCCTAATAGTATAAAAATTGTTACCCCCCAAATTGGGGTGTAACCAAGGGGAAGGGAACTCCATTCCCTTCCATTCCCTTCCCTTCACTCAGTTTCCCTTAACTTCCCTTCACCCCTACAAATCCAAACATGCTCTAAGTAAATCATAAGTGAATTATAACAACAACCAACCTCAATTAAACGTGAACTCCAAAAGCGACGTCTTTGCTCCGTCAAAACTGAAGCACTACGCTATTATATGAGGCAAGTTGGGGGGGGGGCGATCGAAGAATCAGAGCGAAAGAGCGGAGGGGGCGGGGTGAGAAACTGATAATCGAGATGAGAAACGACAAGAATCGAAAAATAGTAAGATGAAATAGACAGGATGGCGGGTATCGTGGGAGCGAGCGGGAGGAGAGTAGGATTTTAAATGAGGGAGCGGGTGGGAGTGAAGGGAGGAGGGATTCATCCGTTTTTCAATGGCTGAGAAACGAAATAATCGGAGATCGGAGGTGAAAAGGCAGGGGGAGAGAGGCGCAAGGGTTGGAGGGGCAGAGGAAAGGACATGTATTAATTGATAAATTGATTATTATCATATACTTTTTTAGATAAGTCATAAATTATGGGGATAAAAATAGAATTAATCAAATTGAAAGGGGTAAAATGGGTATGCAAAAGTTTTGACACTTGTTTTTTCTTTTAGAAGTAGTATAGATTATTTTAATTTATACATTAATTGAGTAATTTTATTATAACACAAATAATAAATAACATTTTCATTTAGACTAATTAGATATTTTCTTTTGTCAGAGAGAGAGAGAGAGCGCGCTGAATACCAAGTACTTTTTTAAATAGTTATCCTATCCTCTCATATTGGTCAGTATGACTTTGTATCTTTTATAGCTTAGTGAATTGCGCATTATATCTCTGTGACAAAACTGATTCTCATTCATGCAAATATTCTGGTGTGTATGACAACTTTACACTAATCTGATTAATTAGGCCTTGACCAGGATGCCATTGGAATAAAATGGGTGTGGTCCAAGAATCTAAATAAGAGCCTCTTTTTTGACAAGATCAATTTAAGCTTTTATTTAAGTTAGTGGCCTTATCAAAGTTAGTGAATGAGTTGACAAACGAGTCCTAGTTGTCAAAGACTTGAGCATTTTAGACGAAAAAATATCCTACATAAATTAAACATTCAGGTACCCTTTGACAAATGGTTAAGTGAGGGGTTAAGAAGACTTAACCCCTTCTTAACCTGCTAAACACAAAAAACCTATATAAGGATTAAAGTGAGTTAACCCTCCATAATTTGCCAAACATAAAAAATATAGAATGGTTAAGCTAATCCATCTAGAGTGATTAAAATGAGTTAACCCCTCAAAATGAGGGGTTTACTAATACTCATATTTAGAAGGATTAAGAGTTAACCCTTCTAATTATAAAGAAAATAATCAAAATCATTGTTATTCTCAAACACTAAAACTGATCATAATGACTAAAGTAAAACTTATTTAACGGGTTAATAATTTAGTCCTTCATATTATCAAATGTGCTAAGTACATTAATCCTTTTTTTTAACCTCTCTTTCTTAACTGTTTGCCAAACGGGGGCCAGAGAGAGGCATTCTCTTTTGCGTTAATTCCTTTGAGTTCAAGAATCATAGTAAAAAGATTTTTTTTAAACTGTAATTTGAACGTTCAAAAAGATCTCATAAGAAAATAACCACGTAATTAACTACTTACAAAGAAGTTGGAAGTCAGTCATCAAACATGATGATGTTGAAGTCAAATGTATACATATAACCATGTGAGTACGAACTTACAAAAGGATCATCCTCAATACAAAACACCACGTCTCGATGATCATCCATTTAATTAGTATCATGAGCTCAGCTGGAGACTAAAACTCCCAGCAAAAGCCTAAACCCTACTAATACTACTACCACAACAAAGCCCTAAATCCTGAACCCAGAAAAGAAACATTAAAAAAAAAACTGACAGTGTTATCATCATCACATAAATTAAACAGAGTCACTTAAAAGGGATCATTATCAAGAGAAACCTCACTCAGCTCACTCCCAAAAAAGGAGTAGCAACTCTGATGATTCGTTTGAAAGAAGCCCAAGTCATCATCACCACCAGCCAAATCCAAGTAAAACTGAAACGTCTCATCCTCCCTCCTCGACTCCGCCTCCTCCCTCTCATCTCTCTCTTCCTCCTCCTTCACCCTCTCCTCCTTCGCCATCTCATCCACATCTGAAACCGTCAACGCTGAGCTCTGCTTCGTGTTGCACGATGACGGGGAGGCCTCAGCCTCTCCTGACTCCTCCCCATTCGTCAGTGCTAAAATAACTGGATTTTGATTCCTGAACGACTTCCCTACATCAGAGTTCCACATTCGAAGGAATACATCAACAGGCTCTTTGTCGACATCTTGAGCGTTGTCAGCATTACCAGTTGGAATTAGAGTAGCTGCGGAGGTGGCGGCAGAGGAGGAGGGTGAGGAGAAAAGACGGAGGCGGGCCTCGGCTTCGAGGCGGGCGGTTTCCCACTGAGCCATGTGGCGGGCAGCGGAGAAGGAGGAGGAGGTGGTGGAGGAGGATGAGGCGGAGGTGGTGTAGTTGGGAGGGGAAGGGGAGAGAGGGGAGGTGGAGGGAGGGGCGTAGGTTAAGGTAGGGTTGATGCCCATGCGGAGGAGTTGTTTCTTGAGGTGGGTGTTCCAGTAGTTCTTTACCTCGTTGTCAGTTCTCCCTGGCAGTTGAGCTGCTATGGTTGACCACCTTCAGCAGGCAAGCAACAAACATTAAGGTCAAAGGTCATTGACTTTTCTATGTGTTATTGATAGTGATATATAAAATTTTAAAAATTGAGCTATGCCCCTATTAATTAATAGTATCAAGGGTGATGCTACAGGGACCCAAAGACATGAGACCCTACATGGGACAGGTGAGAAGTCGGCTCCCTGTCCCATGATGCTCTGTTCATGAACAGTACATCATGGGACATGGATCCGACACCTTACATGTCCCATGTAGGGTCCCATGTTTTTGGGTCCCTAAGACATTTTTCTAGTAGGTTCGGAAATGCGAATACTAACTGATGAATGCTACTATTAGTTTTAAAGTTTAGTATATGAATTTGAAAATCCAAACCGATGGATGTGATCTCCTACACATGGACCATCTAGAAATTAATATTCACAGCGTTCAGCGTCATTAATTAATTAATGTATCATATAACTAACATTTCAAAACACATAAAAAAATTCAAATTTTGTTTTTAAGCATTCATGTGTAGTAGATCACATCTACTAGTTTAGATTTTTAATTTCAGTTCCCAAACTTTAAAATCAAGTTTATAGTATAAATAGTAGCACAACTCAACTCAGATTTTCAAATAAATGCCTCATTTAATGGTGTAGAACACCTTCCAACCGCATAAAATGTTCTGATAACTTTTGTATTCTCATTGATCCAATGGCAAATAATATTTCAAAATTTGGATTAAAATCTTCTTTATGCCTACAAAATATTGTTAAAAAAAAGATAAGTGTAGCTTTAAAATCGTTATACTAAATGTTTAAACCTTCATAAGCTACATCACTACAGGAATAGACAAAATTTGAAAGAACTTGATATATAGCTTATATGAAAATAATAATTTTTTCGGGTAAACAGGATTGACTTAGATATATTTACATTTAAAGAACGATGGCTCTGATTTATCTCAAATGAAAAATAAAAAATAATAATATGCCAATAACTTCTACATTTTTGCTGTTAAAAGAACTCCCGATAGCAAAAACTCAATGAAAATAATCCAATATCTTAAAGGATCAGTGAAGCAACATCACATGATCAGAGACCGGTAACATGATTTTGTGGTCCCAAAAAAAAATATTCCCTTCACACACACTTTTGCTATACTTCACTTTCACTTTATGGGCCTAATTTCTATTAACTATAGTACATTTACAGATTCAGTCCAGGTGACCATTTGAGATCAAAACATGCAACAAATTTCCACGCAATAAATGTAAATAACTGCATTGGCAGGGTCATATAAGCAAAAGTTACTCACCATTCAATTCCTGTGTGGCCCAAGTCTAGGTTTAGGCGTGCATGGTATTAAATTGGGATGTACAAGATTAGAGGGGCCCTAGTACTACATAAATTTAAGACGGAAAGAGAAATAAATGAGGAAGGTATTATACTTGTTACCAACAATGCCATGTAATTGAATAATGGACTTCTGTTCCTCCTGTGTGAATGGGCCTCGCTTGATGTCCGGCCTCAAATAGTTGATCCAGCGCAGTCTACAGCTCTTCCCACATCTCTGCAGGCCTGCATTCATGAGATAATTATACGCAATTTATAATTGTTTGGATTTATTCCCTGAAGAGGGATTCACATGAAATAAACAATAACAAATGACTTGAGGCTCTTTATTTTTTTTAAAAAATTGTGAGGTTGGAACTTTTTTAAGTATATAAATAAAGGTTGACATTATTGCTGGTTGGGTTCTGCTCTGACCCAACAGGTATTTAGGCGAATCCGACTGAGAATAGTAAATTAAAAAATAAACAAATAAATAAAAAGTAAACCCATCGCTCACACTCATGAAATGAAGGGACCTTGGTCAAAGCAATTGCTTGCCACCCACGTTACCCGATTTTAGCGTTTTTTCCCAAAAAAAAAACAAGAAACAATATTTTTATCGCAAAAATTCATGAATGTTACTACTTACCATTGTGTAAATATACTCAAAAAATTTGAAATTTTCCTCAAAGAAAATGTCAACTTTTGATTTGAAACATGCAACAGAGAAGGAAAACGCAAGAAAAACCCAACAGTTGGGGGGTGGGGGGAGACAAAAAACCTGCGAGCTTAGGGAGAAATCTCCAGCTGCCATGGCCATGAGCTTGGATGTAATCAACAAGAAGCTTATCCTCCTCAGGAGTCCATGGCCCTTTCTTCAACCCCAGTTGCTTATCACAGCAAGGACTCCTCCCCATCTCAATCACAACCACAACCCTACAAAAAATAAATAGTTAACAAGTTGGCGTTGATGGATTTCTTATTTCTTTATAACAGCAACAGTAGAAACAAGATCTCTTCAATTAAATGCCAGGATCCACAACACAGGGATCAGCTCGAAATCAGCACCATGTCTGTCTCTTATCTCTCTCTCTCTCTCTCTCAATCAAATCAACTGAATTCAAGCTGGGAGAGAGATAAATGAACAAGTACATGAGTGTATTTAAAAGAGAAGGCTTGAACGTTGTTTGAAGATCCTTACGTAGAAAATGGAGGAAAGATGAGTAAATGCTCTTCTGGCAGTGGAGTTAATGCTGCCTCTGCTGCGGCTCTATCGCCATTGATGACCTTCAATCAGAGTGAGAATTTTTCTTTTTCTTTTTCTTTTTGAAGGGCTAGGGTTTGGGGGCGTTTTTGGCTGCGGAGGTTTGAATGCTAGGAATCTGAGCTTTGGGAAGTGAGCTTTAATTGCTTCACTCTTGGTTTGACTATTTTGTGGAGGCTTGCTTTATTATGGAGCCATGCCCATGGGTCGCATCACTGGGAATTACTTATTTGGAGAATTTTTAAAAATAACTTTATGGGAAAAATGTGTCAAAGCCCCCCAAAAATAAACTGGATATGACCCAACCCCCCAATCTTTTTACTTTACTCTTTAGCCCCAAAAAAAGACTACAAAGTGTGCCCCAGCCTCCAATATACATGTACTCAATGTATTTAATTTCCATAAGCTACTGAAAATGCCCTCATGTCTCACCCAAAAAATTTTCCCCTTAACTCATAACCTCTGTCCCTTCCCTCAACCTATTTTTCACTGGCGGTGTCGCCTTCTCCCTCTCCCTCCTCATCCCCCATCAACCTCTTCTCCCTCCCCGACAACCCCTCCGTCCAAATCGCCTTCGTCCCCTGCCACATTAGCCCTAGCCGCTTCAAGGCCATCTCCAAGCTACTGCTCTCCTAGTTCCCCGCCGCTAACATCCTCGTATTCGACTCGATCAAGCCGGAGAACTACAGGGGGGGCTGGCGGTGAACAAGGAGGAACCAATGGTGTTCAAGATAGAGACGAGGGAGGAGAGGAGGTCAAAGGAGAAGGAAAGGGGAAACAAAAAAAACTCTAATTAATAATGAATCAAAATATCTACAGATACTCCCTCCAACAAATGAGCATTGTAACACAGTGTTGAACGATGTAGAACTTGCCTCTTTGCTCCTTCATCAATGAAGCACACCTCCTCGTAAAAGACCTCTGATGAGATGTCATCCCCCTCTCTTTCCTGCTCGCCATCACCATGCTTGATGATGATGATCTCTTGCTATTGTTTTTTTGTGCTTTATCATTTTTCTTGTGCCTTACTTGCCATTCAGATATTAGGTCCATGGATTGTTCATGTTTTATTCCCCAGCTATGGCAATTGTTGTTGATCTGTGGTCTTATCATTGAACATAGAGTTTGTGAACTACTTTAGAAACGTTGACATTGAACATATATGCAGGTCATGAACTATTTATGTGAAACACATCATAGTTTAGATGACTTATATTTCGTGTTTCTTTATGAATTAGTCCAAATAAGTGTGGCATTTGTGAATGTAAACAATCTCCATTCTTTGACCAAGAGGGATTCTCACTTTGCTTCAGAATCTTCAGGTTGTTTGTAGAAAGCATAACCCAACAAACTTTTTGGTGAAAATTGATTCACGTGAGCATGTTAACTCTCATCTGTATATGTTAACTTCTAAGTGTATATGTTAATTTTCAGGTGTATATGTTAATTTTCACGTGAACATGTTAACTGCCAGCTGTATATGTTAACTTTCATCTGTATATGTTAACTTTCTTATGAACATGTTATATTACAGCTTTGCACGCTAACTATCAGCTGAATATGTTAACTTTTAACATAATATGTTAACTTTCAGCATAATATGTTAACTTTTACTATTATATTCAGCTTTCTTTATAACATGATAACATGCAACTGAATATGTTAACTTATCAAATGTACATGTTAAGTATTAGCTTTTCCTGTTAACATTCAAGTGAACATATAGCTTTTCATTTGAATCTGTTAAATATATGTTGTATCAAAATAAAATGTAAATATATGGTGACAAAAATACCAGTTATAGCATGAGAACATGGAATGTTTGTCAAATCTCTTCCTTTTATTCTGTTGTTTATACGTCTAGCTCTATTTCTTCCATTCCTTTTATTAGTATTTGGTGGTAATATCTCGATTTCATCTCTTACAAATTCATAGATTACAACTTTGATGAAACACAAACAAACTTGCGAGATCCGATTAAATTGGATTTTAAAATATAAGTTTAATATCCACTTTTATTAATTATTATGGATTTATGCGGAACTTCTCTAAAAATGGCATGACTTAATAATTGAGAAATGTATGACCTAACATATGACTTAATAACTCGACTTCTGTAGACTTTATATGCTAACGTTGACTTTCAAATTCTGTAGACTTTAAAGTGAAGATGTTAACTTTCAGCTGAATATATTAAATTTAAGTCAAAATATTGTCTTTAACCTGAACATGTTAACTTTCACGTGAGTATGTTAACTCTCATCTGCATATGTTAACTTTCTGGTGTATATGTTAACGTTTAGGTTTATATGCTAACGTTCACATGAACATGTTAACTATCAGTTGTATATGTTAACTTTCATCTGTATATGTTAACTTTCTTATGAACATGTTATATTTTATCTCTGCATGCTAACTATCAGCATAATATGTTAACTTTCAGCATAATATGTTAACTTTTACTGTTACATGTTAGCTTCTTTATAACATGATAACATGCAACTGAATATGTTAACTTGTAAAATATACATGTTAAGTATTAGCTTTTCCTGTTAACATTCAAGTGAACATGTAGCTTTTCATTTGAACCTGTTAAATATATGTTATATCAAATCAAAGCGTAAATATATGGTAGTAAAAATACCAGAAATATAATAAGAACAAGCTTGTTGTAATGTTTGTCATCCACATCAACTATTTACACAACTAAATTAATATACCCAATAATCTTAGTATCCAAATTAAGGCCTTCAACATTGTAGAAGTTCTCATCCATTTTATTTTTGCACTCTCCACTGGCTCCATCTTCATGACATACTCCATACAACACCAGTACAACCCAAAAGACCATGAGCTGATATACATTTACATTTACATATAATTCCACTAATCTGCTAATTTGGGGGGTCAATAAAATTCATGTCTACAAACCTAAAGGTAATAGCTCAAAAGTCGACCTCAAGACTTCGAGGCAAAGGAGAGTAAGTAAAAAACCATCAAGTTGCTACTCACAGATCTTACGCTAGAAGGAAACTGATGTCTAATTCATAATCCAGAATTCACTCAGTTCAGTACTTAGTTGTTCTTCTTTTCCTGCTGGCTGTTCCCAACTGGAGAATGAAATAAGTTAACTTATACCATAATGAACTTGTAACCATAATGAGCAATGAGATGGGATGTCTGGTAGTCAACATAACATGAGATCACCAACCTCTCAAGTTTCCACTTGCTCAGGTAAGGGGAAGACAAAGCATAATGGTCAGGATATAAATCAATTAAGAATTAAGCTTACCGCTAATGAAGACCAACCATTATGTCCAGTGGAGGAGGGAGGAGGTGCAGCGAGTGCGGGTGAGGATACAGAAGGAGTGGTAGGCGGAGCGTGTGTGGCAGTAGGAGTGAGAGCGCTGGTGGTCGGC